>NC_073745.1:40504419-41104419 GCF_029784135.1 Toxorhynchites rutilus septentrionalis
CCGCCGTCGGAAGCGGCGGTGTCTCGCACGCAAACCTGGGATCCACTGATTGCCCGGTTAGTTTGAAACATAGGATACGATCCTTTAGCAATGTCCGACCGAGCTCTAGCGAGCGTCGGACGGTATACGTCTGCCCGGGGCGTTACGTTTGCCTGGGGCGATACGTTTGCCCGGTTAATTCTTGTTTTGAAATACAATACCGCGCCACAATATTTATAGCCTACTACACATTTTATAAGCGGTGGTTTCTGTTGCAGTCGTTTTCTGTGGCGATTTATTCCGGGAACCCATTTTACTATAGCGAAACCCACTGCACAGACAAGTGTAAAGCAATAAATGATACAAGAAAAATTACGTCATCATTACGTCACCATTTGCGGAGAGCAGCGAATGGGAAAAGAGATAAAACGCGAGAGTTTTTGCTTCTCACTGGAGCGGTGTTGCTAGTAAAACTATGCGGTCTATATGAATATACACATTTCAAGGAATAGCGGCGTTAAAAATGGAAAATATAATCTGACTACCCTTCCCTTAGCCTCTATCGAGCTAAATAATCATATAGTTTGCACTCTCTGAGACTTAAAAATCAGGATCTGCTACATTAGCTGAATATGAATCTTTCGCTTTGCGTTGTCCGTATGATCCTGCTGTTTCATGATGCATGGAGAGGTCGGTATGCATATGTTAGAGGCAAAGAAGAAAATAAGCTTTCTGCACTGAAAGCGTATATGATAGCTTTGCTTGCATGCTGGTGTGCAATGAAGTGCGAGCCGATGCAAAGTTGTCTCGTTCTCTTTTGTGTCGTGATTTGCAGCATATAACAATAATAGAATACCGCTGGGGGAAATGTTTCCTGAAAGATCATATTTGAACGAACGAAAGCGATTTTTTCAATGAGTGGATCATTTGGCAAACACTGTTGCCAGTCACCATCCGCTTCAGAAACGGGTCGATTTTGTTAGGATTCAGCAGCGATTCACATGCGTCGATACGGTCAAAGATGTTTTTTTGCGTCAACGTGTGTGGCACCCATACATCGAGCTTCTTTGTGAATCCAAGCTTCTTCAAATAGTTAATAACGGTTTGATGACTTATCCCCAGCTCTTGGCCGATGCTACGGCTGCTACTATGCCGGTCTTTCTCGGCTAATTCAGCGATTTTGTCGCAATTTTCGACGACAAGCCTTCCGGAGCGTAGCGCATCTTCGACGACCTCTACACCAGAACGAAAACGTTGAAACCATCGTTGTGCGGTGGAAATGGAAACTGTATCGGGTCCATAAACTGCACAAATTTTATTGGCAGCTTGAGATGCATTTTTGCCTTTGTCATAGTAGTACTGTAAAGTAGTACTTGCTCCATATTTGCGACACTTTAACTCACGAACGACTTAACCAAACAAAACACTGTCAAGGACTATATTATAGCGCGCAAAAATACCTTTCCAACATGCTATAGTATGACTCGATACAATGAATACAACTAGAACTACGCGCTTACAACGACACCTCGCAGAAATACCACAGGACTTTTTTGACAGCCTAATATAAACAATTTTCTTAATTCTATGGTTAGTATGGTAGAAAACCGATTAACATCAAGCTTAATTGACCCTTGTTGATATTCTAGGCATAACTGTCCCACCATGAATTTTTAAGTCCGTAATTTTTATGTTCGCATTTCATTTAAAAACAGTTTACTGCTTATAAAAACCCTGTGTATTGGTAAACTGAAACGCTTAAAACTTCTGGTAGACAAAAATGGTATAAAACTTTGAATGCGTTTTTATCAGTTGCTGATTTTGGACAACTATGCGTAGAACGGCAGTATGGGGCAGTCGGCATACCACGGAAAAGCACAATTTTCGACACACCCTCTCCTAATTGTCCACGTGGAATTTCTTGTTGCATTTTTTGCGATCTTGTTGGATTTTGCTTCACTGCTATTACTATGTACATTATCAATGGAGCAATTCCATCACAAATCAGCTGGCCGCTGAACCGATCCTCTCCGATTTTTTAAAAACTTGGTACTTATGATGGAAACTACTTAAAATCACAATTTTCATTATCAAATGACCAATTTATATTACGACTGATTTTATAAAAGGACGTATTCAAAATCATTGACCTTACTTTTGAAAAATCGTAAATCAAAATTCAAATGTCTGAAAAACCTTGTTGGTGCGAATCGAGGGCCTAGAGAAAAGTCAAGTTCCTTGACCAGAACTCTGGAATTGACGCTTTTCCTCAAAGCCAGATAGCGGATTGACATAAAGATATTTTGAATTTGAGAAAGTTTAGTGATTTCATGGAGGAGATTGATCACGATGTTTGTAAAGCCTCATCGGTGCGGATTTACGAGCCAGCTGCTAAGTTAGACCGTTTGTAGATGCATGATATGCACCTAGTGCAATCCGAGAAGGGACCCGGTAAACGAGTGTAATCCTGCTACTTCAGACGATCTAACTTAGAGAATCTGCACCGATGAGACATCGTATACAATCTACTCCATGAAATCACTAAACGTTTTAAAATTCACAATATCACAATATATCATGTCTGTGACAATCAGCCCATTGCATTTTTTAGTCAGCCGGTAGCTTAGCGACTAAGTACTTCAGCAAGGTCGGATTTGCTAGATATTTCGGATGGTCCGCTGCTATCATGTGTTCGCAAAGTCCTTGGACCATCATCCCAGACTCTATGAGTTTTTCCAGTCGGTCCGATCGCGGCGCAAGGGCTGATGTAGTTTTATCGATAAAATATTCGATTAGCAGCTCCGCACAACCTTAGCGCATCCTCCGCGCTTTGATTATCTGTGGAAACGAAGTTCTCCGCTTGAATTTCCAAGCAGCACCATTTTGACTGCGCTGAAGGCGTATCATAATTTCGCCGCCTCTGTAACCACAATTTAGGTAGTGTACTTGTATCTACTAATAAATACCGACCAATCTGCTGGATTCCCGAAGAATGTAGGAAATTCACGAACCAGAACATGGCTTGCTGCCAACTCTTGTTGTGAGAGTTCTGGAAGCATTATACCACATGAAGCTTACGGTTCTACTGGGTTCGAAGTGATTCGAATTGTTCCGACATCAGGCGGGTCACCTGGCGGGTCTATAACTGGAACCTCCACTGAGTGTGGAGCTATTGGTTAAGTTTCACTTGCATGATACTTATGTCGAAATCCCAATTCAGGAGAGATCTATCCCCAGTTTCGAAGCTGGTCACAACCACGTATTGTAGTCGAGACATTTGTTCGAAGAAGGGGTGTTGTTTCTGACGCTAGGTTCTGCTGCTGCCGAGCTGCTTGGTTTTCCATCGGCTTAAACGTGTGAATGCTTCGACGGTCAAGTATGGTGTCCTTCTACGGCCTCAGTGCGCTGTATTTGGCTCAATTTCCGCATTGTTGTTGTGAAATCGGGAGGAGAACCTCACTTCGGTTTTAGGAATAGCACCCTTGGAATGATCCGGATTACCATCTGGCAAAGGTGGTGCTATTTGCGTAGCAATTGAAATATGCATGATTTCAATAAGTTTAGTAATTTAGATCGTTGCTTGAAAATGGTTCGAGAATTCAGGAGAAGATTTTGAAGTTCCATCAAGTTCACCGATTCGTAGAAACGACCCTCTTTCTTATACTTCCTCGGATGAGTTTTGGGTGGGTTTTCTGTTGTGGTCTTATGTGGAGATACCTGTTCCAATTGTGTTTCGATTTGGGACCTCTCGACCCAATCTGCTACTTTCTGCACTCATTCCGACGTTTCGTTTTTGCAAGTTGTGTTCGGATACTGCGAAGTCCATCTGCTTCTTCAAGAAAAGATTGTTCCAGTAACTGGTATTTGGCTGCCAAATATTGCTTTTCCAATTCCAAATCGAGAACCTTTCTATCTAGCTCGCGTTGCTTTGTAAGTCGCCGCAGCTGTAGCTCTGTTCTAGCCTTGCGGATGGATGATGTGGTTATTACTGATACCGATCTCGTTGGATTGGGTTGGATTGTCACGGTCTTCTACCTGACTACTCACACCTGCAAAAATATCCAGAGCCCATAACATCTACAGCAGCATACAAAATCATTGGCCGAAATCGGACGATCCATTTTGAATATTTTGAAGAATGTTCCGACTCGAGGGAGTAATCGAGAGCTGGAAACTGATTGTTGACAGCTTTATTTATGAAGAGTTTCAAATCAAAAACTAATATTTATATGTGGTATAAACGTATTGTGAATTGAGTGTTAGTTCTGCAGCTTACGATTCAGTTGACATAACTAGTTTCAATTCGCCCCCGACTTACTCGTCTCGCTATTCTGCCTGCGAGTAGTTTTCAATTACTTGAAAGTTTGATTGATTGATTTTTTGTTTTCAGGAGGCTTTAAATTTTGCAGTTCATTCGCCTCTAAAAAGTTAACCCATTGGTGCCCAGCGTATGAAATTTAATACGCAAAAATGCCCGTTTTTGAAAAACTGTTTTTGATTAAACTAAAGTGTTAAGCGCATTTTAACCACCTGACAATTTAAGAGTGTTTTTTGTGTCAGTGTCATATTTGTTGTTTTGTTGTATATCGAAGCTTGCAAAGTTCGAGTTTAATGGAGTCGCAAAAGTAAACATAAATTTATCAAAGTTTTACCTCTTAAGGGATTCTCAATTGCTCAAATCTGTCACACAACACAACTAGACGAGTGTAAAAAATGATATCTAGCAACAAATCCGAAGAAAATTGTAAAACCGCAAACGAATCTATGTTTACTTTTGAGCGTATGAAATTTCATACGCTGTGCAACTACGGTATATTTTTTTCTCAATAGGATATATCAGCTTCCCGATAATCCGGAGTAGCTGTACAATTATCTGATTGATTCGGACGAAGACACTTCCGAAAATCTAGTGTCAACTAATGATATCGACTTTGTCATCGTGCCCCCAGGCGGTGGAGACAGCGATGTGGATGCTGGAGATAGTGACTCGGAGGACGGCCCTTCCGGTTTTGGCAAACAAGTGAATGTCGAGAGCAACATTGAACGAGGCCAATCACGAGAATGCTCCTCGGGCAGCAGCAAGAAGCGGAGAGCCAGACACTGGGAAAAAATGACCCCAAATTCGGATGCAGATGCAGCCGTTGTTCCTGAAGAACATTCACCTGATCTTAGTGATCTCTGCTCGAAACATAAATGGTCTGCCGTTCAAATGTTCCATTACCTATTTGACGCATTTGAGACAAATAAGTACGCACTGCTAAAAGGAGATACAAAATTCCGTGTGACCGTACCGGAAAAGTACAAATTTCTAGGAATTGTGCTCGTTTCCGGATACGTAAAAGTACCAAGTAAGCGGTTCTACTGGGAATCAAAAGAAGATACGTACAATATGCTGATTGCCAACGCTATGCCAAGGAATAAATTTGAGCAAATCATGAAATATCTGCATTTCAACGACAGTTTACTTTATGATGGGTCCGACAAATTGTTCAAGGTTCGACCTTTGATTGAACATGCGAATGACAAGTTTCTGAAAATGGGACAGTCATTGGGAAAACATTTTCCCTATCGACGAAGCTATGGAACCTTACTACGGCAGGAACTCTATGAAGCAATTCATCCGAGGAAAGCCAATTCGTTTTGGCTACAAATTTTGGTGCCTTTATACTCATGACGGATATCTCATCAAGATTATCCCGTATGAAGGAAAAACACATGTTTAGATTTATAAGCATTTTATAATGTTTCATTGATATACTTTGTAGGAAAAACTGATCGTGACCCTGAAGAACCATTGGGATCGAAGGTTGTGTCCAATTTGAGCAAAGATATTGTTGCTGAAGAAAGTTACATGTACATAGATAATTTGTTTTTACCAGTTTGGCCCTTCTTGAAGATTTTGGCAAGAGGGACATAAATATCATTGGAACCAACCGTAAAAACCGCATTGAAAAGGCGCCGTTGGATTCCATGAAAAAGCAAGCTCGTGGATCATATAACATTGTGCGTGATTCTGAAACAAACATCACCATTGTTCGTTGGAATGACAATAATGTTGTCAATATGGCTACAAATGTCAAAAACGACAACATTATCCTACGTGGAGGTACGTGTGAGAGATACATTAAGGCTGAGAAAGAAAGAGATATTCCATATTCTTTGCAAAATGTACAACTGGGTGGAGTTGATCTCTTCGACGCTCAACGAGGGCTATACCGCTGCACCATCCGTAATAAGAAGTGGTATTGGCTCTTTTTTCCGATTTGTGCTGAACGGTGGGGTTGTCAATCTTTGACATATCTACAAAAGATTCACGGAAATAGACCTTTGATCAATTTCGTCAGAGCTATCTGTGAAGGACTTCTAAGTGACATAAATCCAGCAAGGATCGAGTTCATGCAGATAAAGCCTAAACACTCGAAGTCATCGGAAGTTAGGTTTGACTGAATAAATCATTTCATTAATACGAATCCAACCGGTACCCAACGAAGGTGTACGTATTGCAACCGATGTACGACAAATATATGCTTGAAGTGTGATGTGGGTTTGCACCCTTCGGAGTGCTTTTTTCCGGTACCATACTCAATGATACTAAATCCGATACACTGCCGTTCTACGCATAACTGTACTATGTTCTATGCAATCCCTATGAACCGTGGGACCATTATGCGTAGAACGGCAGTACACGAAAGTGCTAATGGTTGGTAAAGGAAAATGGTTGTTGAAGTTGAATTTTATGAAATAAAACCGTTTTGTTCGATATTCAAATGATTTCCTTTTTTGATACTGTATCGGCTCAGCGTCGTACTGTAATTTCATACGTCAGATATCTCAACTTCCAAAGAACTCCAAACCAAAACATTTAGACCCCCCCCCCTCCCCCCGTTTCGGGACAAACCTAGATGGACTAGAAAGTTTCATGCCATTTGGATTATGTTCTTGTACACCTGGGCAGCAATGGGTTAACATTCCTTTCCTTCCAAACTGAATGTTATTGACTATTTAAATATCGAATCATCGAAACTTGTGAAAGAAGAATGTGTTCTTCGTGCAAATCCGCATGCTCCAGCTGTATCAAATGAACTACTGATGCATGGGGAACACATTGTAAATATTATTTATTATTGCAAAATCAGCAAAACAATTATTAATGTTATTTTTATTAATTCATAAATAGTTATACATACAATATTTTGAAGACACAAACTTATTTTTAACGTCTAAATCTATTATGTACACAAATTACTATCAGGCGTACAACATCAGCCACCGGACTCTATAACATTCTGTGCCTAGGGTCCCTCAGTGGACAGTACCGTTGGGTCCCGTCGCATGCGTCGTATTGCCGAGCATCGTCACCAGCCGGCCAACGGTGTACTCTTTCGCTTCGCTGTGGATCAAAGAAAAGCCAAGCAGCAATGCCACCACAATACCGGCCAGTATCAGAAGTAGGCCAGCAATAGGTATCACGAAACAGCACAAGCTGCAATAAGAAGAAGAAAAAACAGTCACCAGAAGATACACATAAATATCAACACACAAAATAAACATTCGCTTAATGTGCGCGATGTGAGAGCATTCGGCGATGACGCCCGCGATTGAATAACAATTAATCGAGCGTTCGTGGTCCCATGACCAGCTGGCCCCGTCCGTATTTGGTCCACAATGTCGCGGCGGTCTTGAAACGGTTGTTTGGAGCGAATTGTGTCAATTCTCCGGGGGGGCACCCTGTGACGTGTGAAAATCGCTGGTTCTTATCCGACAGGAAGTTACACACTTACCCGGCACAGCAGGCGCCGGATTGGTAGCAGGTGCAGCAGCAATAACAACACGATTTTATCGTTTCAGACATGATGAACTGTTCGCTTATTGGCGTCAGTTGGGCCCGATTCGGGTGCGTCGGTGTCTTCGAATCGCGCAGATCATTGATGGACCGAAATGGATTACACGACCGACTGAATGTAACGCCGATAACAGATTGAACGAAAACAAACAAAACAATTGTTGACCGACCGACTGATAGCCCAGTTGGCATTCGTGCAAAGCTCGTCCCCATCGCACGAAGACTACAAAGTCTTATGACTTTGTGACAACACGCGCGTACCGAGAATCCAATGACCAGCTGATTGTGATTGTTTGATGTGTTGTGCAAAGCGTTTTACGCCGTGAGCCGATTCCCCGTGTGTTCTGCGTTTGCTTACATGATGATAACAGTGCGTTTCTTATCGTGGGCGAGCAATATTTTGGCATTCGGGCATTCACGAAAACTAGAATGTGATGGTGTTTCAGTTTTCGCGATAAAATGTATCGGATATTCTATCAACGTACACAATATTCTTTTTGTCAAGTTGTATATGTTTCCTGTGCCAACGTAAACTCGGTGTGCAATTCCATGGGGGGTTTCGCTAGGTTCAAAAGGAGAAATACACTTACGATACCGTCGACATGGACATTCGAATAAAATCGTTGAAACTGTCAAAATAGTCAAAACGTCTCCGTCAGTGGTTTCAGTTGTTATCGGATAAAATCAAAAAAGTTTGGAAGAAATTTAGTTAAATGTCTGGAAAAGGTGCTCTGGATTTGTTGCGAGTCTATGATAGTCCTTTTTTCCTGAATACTCTGGGATATGATAAGAACAGCAGGTTCGTGTTGTTTCAATTAATTGAATTTGTAAAGGCAATCTGAAATGTTGGTAATTTTAGCAACATGATTCACCGATATCACGATTGCATAAAGAAGATGGAGTGACTTACACCAACGGTGTGAGTAAATGCTGAGTATGCAGAATAATTCGATGTCGAATCCGAGGAGTTATAATGCTAAGAACCAATATTATTTTAATTTTACTACTGATCTGATTGTTTCATTATCTACTTGAAGATTCAAATGCAGAAATTTAGGTAGTTATAACATTAAAAATCACAGTTGCTTCTCTTTGTTCATCGCAGTGCAGTGTACAGAAAATAGTAATTATATGAGCACTGTCTCAATGGTTTCTCATAAATATTCATCTATTAGGAAACACTAAGTATTAAGACACTATCGTGATAGGCATGTTTGGACTCTACAAAGAATGGGATTCAAATGTAGATTTAACTTATGACACATAATACTTATAATTGTTGATTTTCGAACGATGTATGAAAGCTGTATAGAACAACGTCTGTTATGCGGGCAAACAGTGATTTTTTTTACGAAATTGCTCAAATATTTTCGAGCAAAAATGTGTGTTTGCATGTTGAGCAAACGTATTACATTACGTAGAATGCAAAACGGCGAAAATTTTGTCGCTGACGTCTCCTATACAAACGTGGACAGAATAGGCGTACCTTCATTTTTTCCGCTCCAGCAACATTTTGGCATGGACATGGCGAAATCGCCGTTCGACATCTCTCGCTTCCGTTTGGAATAGAATTTCCTTGTTTTTGAATGCCTTGCGGCTTTGAGTCGTTCAAAAATAGCTTATCGAGTTACTTCAAATGATTCTGAAAGCTCTGTTTGCATTTGACACGAATCTTGATCGAATGATGTCTCTAACTCTTAGTCTTTAAACTTTTTCGGTTGACCCGGACGATTTTTGTCTATAACATTAGAATCATCACTTTTCAAACGTCCAACCCATTCCCTACAAAATCTGGTTTCACTTCAATATGCCGTGAAGTTCATTTGACGGCGAATAATTGAACGAACACGGAGTGTCGTACAACAGATAACGACGATTTTTTTTTTACTCACTCGCTGATGTCTCTGGCATTGCAATCATTGCATCAAACTGATTCCATTCCATTAAAGTTCTGAGCTATACAACCATCAAGTTAGGCTTCCGTCAGCTAACCAAGAAAGTAAATGTTCTGGCATTTTGTCAGTGGTTCGGCTTCGCATGATGGTAGGAAAACTCTCTCCACAAAGGATGACAGCTAAGCTAATCTTGACTGGCAATATTAGCAGCAAGGCATCTGTTGAGAAGAGAACAAAACAGAGATAAGTGTTTGTATATTTAGTTGCTTCAAGCCATCGTATATGGATATTTGTATGCGTACGTGCGTGCTTCATACCCCGTACGTAAAAATAGTGCATCTTCGCTACGCTAAAACCCCATTTGTAATGATAAATATAAACAAGGAGGGGAGATAGCTGGAGGGAAATATTTACGCTAGGGTATTGGTAATGAATCTCTGCTGAGGCAAATATTCAGCCTTTTTGTAAGCATTTAAATTTATTTGTTTTCTGGTATGGTGAAACAGGTGTTAAGGTTGTGCACCAAAAAAATATTTGGGGAATACCAAGTTATTCAATAAGTTATATTAACTTATTAATTTATTTGGGTTCGCGTGCCAGTCGCAAAACTGCCTTCAACTAGGAGTGCATTTGCGCTAATTTTGATCATAATGAAGCAGTGCTACTCTTTTCGAGGTTGTTGAGATTGACAGATAGAGTTTATTTCGTTTATTTAGTCACCAAGAAAGTAAATGTCGTTCTGAAATGTTGTATGTGATTTGGTTTCGCTTGTCAGTAGCAAAACTTTCTCAACTAAGGATGACAGCTTATATCGAGCATGTATTGTTCTGCGAGCACAAGGATGAACCATCAATTAATTATCGTCAAATGATTCTACAATAAAAAAAGCATTTCAGGGCGACCAAACTGGTAGAATGGTTATTTCCAAATTTTCGTAGCTTTATAAAATAATAGCCGCAGTTATAAACAAGCGACTTGAATTAAACTACAGCGTAGTTCTACGTCAACAATGCGGTCGTGTCATGAACACAACCTAGTATAATTTTTTATTTATGAACTACTGGAAGAAGCAAAAACTCATTTCCAATTGAAAGCGAAGGCCGATGTCTTCATAGTCCTCTGACTATCCTTAGTTGAATATGATTATGCCGGGCCCTGTGGTCCAGGAAACGAATATATTAGGCTGTCAAAAAAATCCTGCGGTATTTTTTTTTGAATTTTCATTTGTTCATAAAATTAGTTACAATCATCTGTTTTAAGTCAAATATGCGCCGTTTTGTTCGATGACTTGTTCCCAACGAGATGCCAACTTCATAATACCCCTGTTATAGAAGCTCGCTTCCTTATTGGCAAAAAAACACGGATAGCCAATTTTCACAGGCCTCTTTTGTGGCTAACTTCTGACTACCTAGCTCGTTCGCCATGGACAAAAACAGGTGGTAGTCACTTGGTGCAAGGTCCGGACTATACGGCGGATGCAAAAGAACCTCCCATCCGAGCTCCCGGAGCTTCTGGCGCGTCACCAAAGAAGTGTGTGGCCTGGCGTTGTACTGATGGAAGACAATGCGGCCTCTGTTTATCAAAGATGGCCTCTTCTTCATGAGTGCTACCTTCAAGCGGTCCAGTTGTTAGCAGTACAGGTCCGAATTGAGCGTTTGGCCATGGGGAAGCAGCTCATAATAGATTATTCCTTGACAATCCCACCAAACACACAGCAGAACCTTTCTGGCCGTTAATGAGGGCTTGGCCACCGTCTGAGCCGCTTCAGCGGGCTTCGACCACGACCGTTTGCGCTTCACGTTGTCGTAAGTGACCTACTTTTCATCGCCAGTCACCATCCGCTTCAGAAACGGGTCGATTTTGTTGCGATTCAGCAGCGATTCACATGCGTCGATACGGTCAAAGATGTTTTTTTACGTCAACGTGTGTGGCACCCATACGTCGAGCTTCTTTGTGAATCCAAGCTTCTTCAAATGGTTAATAACGGTTTGATGACTTATCCCCAGCTCTTGGCCGATGCTACGGCTGCTACTATGCCGGTCTTTCTCGGCTAATTCAGCGATTTTGTCGCAATTTTCGACGACAGGCCTTCCGGAGCGTGGCGCATCTTCGACGACCTCTACACCAGAACGAAAACGTTAAAACCATCGTTGTGCGGTGGAAATGGAAACTGTATCGGGTCCATAAACTGCACAAATTTTATTGGCAGCTTGAGATTCATTTTTGCCTTTGTCATAGTAGTACTGTAAAATATGTCGGATTTTCTCTTTATTTTGCTCCATATACAATACAATGAATACAACTAGAACTACGCGCTTACAACGACACCTCGCGGAAATACCGCAGGACTTTTTTGGCAGCCTAATATGTGGAAATTTTATGGAGTGCTCATTTTTATGTTGTCAAAAATAGGGTAAAAATTTTGCAATTATCTTTATAAATAGAGGTTAACTTAGTTCGACAATGTTGTAGTCTCAGTTATTTTAACCAATTTTGTAGAACAAAGATTTGTTTATATATTTCGATACAACCGATTTAACGCTTTTGTGCTAAGTTATATTAGGGTCACCATGAAAAAGAAGGTTTTTTGCTCTAACTTTTATATTCCAAATTCTACATGCAAACTGTGTTCAGAAGACTTTGAGTAGTATTAAGATGTTAGCAAGTTCTGCATCGCAAAATGTTTGTTAATCTCTAAAAGTCGCCCGAATACAGTTTTGATGTAGAATTTGAAATATAAAAATTAGAGCAAAAAACAAGTTTTTTCGTGGTCATTCTAATTCTGAGAAAGCAAGAAGGTCGGGTTCAATGGTTTATAGACAACTCTTCGAACTCATAAGGACAACATGCTGGTAATTTCTTCTGCTGCAGCCAAGAACATTGATCGTTTCCATTTGGGAATTACATGAGCGGTTAAATTTTTTTTAAAACAATTGGGAGGCGATCTGGAGTAGTGGTAACATCCATACCTCTCACGCTCAAGGTCACGAGTTCAATTCTCCCTCCCGATATTCTTCCAAAAATGTGACGAACCAGTCAAAAGTGTTGAAAGTCAGTATAAGAGAGAATAAAAAATAAAGCAATTCAAGCAAGACACATGTTAGCAACATCTGACAGCGAACTTAAAACGTTGATTCTAAAACTGGCAATTTTTTACGACGTTTTACGAAGTTTTGGAAAGCGAGTAGTTCCTAAAGATAACAAGATTCTTAAACCATTTCAAAATTCATAAATGTTATCAATGAAAAAATGAGACGATCGGCTGATTTACATGTCAATAATCGGCAACCATGCCATTTCGATAACCAGGAAAATTCGTGTTGGCATATTATTTACCAAATTCTGCTGAACAGATTTCTCGATATTTTTCCATTTTTCCGAAATTGCGACCTTGAGCTCTTCAATCGTGGTGTACCGCTTTCCCTTAGTATTGGTTCTGCGTACAAGGATCCCCCTAAGAGTTTCGAAAGGATTCAAGTCTAAAGCGCGAGCCGGCAGTCCAAAAAAAATTTTTGGTCCTTAATCCATTGCTTAGTTTCCTTGCTGGTAAGAATAGTAGCATTGTTTTGTTGGAACGTGAATTTTTTGTGATGATAGGGATCGAATTCGTCATTAAATAATGCATCGATAGGCTTGTAAATTGTTGAACTATGCTTATCTGTATCAAAAAAAAAAATTAAATGAACATAAAAATGAGCGCTTCATCATACATATGTAACTGTCGAGATTCAGATGCAATTTTCACTCAAATTCATTTCACGGGCATTTTCAACGCAGTAAAAATTGAACTTGTTGTGAAAAACTCAAAAACAAAATCAAAGAAAACAATATTTGGTAGACAGTTGTGGACACTTCACGATTCAGCAAAAATCAACTGACGCCGTCGACTATCTATAGCTTAAGTCATCTTGTGGAAACGGAACGAATTAAGGGGGTATTCTAGAGCAGAGACACGGATTTCGGACGTTTATTCGAGCTCCGCAAAAATATAACAAAGAATAGTTTCAGTATCCATTACACCATTATTTGTTTATCTATCTTTTAGCAATAAAACAAAAATTGAATGAGGAAAAAATGTTCATAATTGTAATAGTTACAAGCTGATGAAGTAAGTGGGTTAAAAAAAAGTTGTGCAATGGCGTACACAATTCCACCCCTCCTGGTTATCTGAACCAGAAAAAATCGAAGAGATTCTGAATCAGTAAAGATGCCGCGATCGCATGAACCTCGCATGAACAAGTCAAAAACTTTTTTTTTGACAAAATGGCGGTCGAAAAATGCGGTTTAAAAGGGTCTTTTCTTACGTTTCCCAATTTTTTGAAAAAAAGGAAAAATTAAGAAAATTTAAATTTTTATTAGTTCATGTGATAGAGAAATGCATGCAGATTGTATTCATATAAATTCGTCATAAATCGGTTCAGTAGAACTTGAGATATTGTATACGCCAGTTCGAAAAAACATTTTTCGAGAAAAACGCGTTTGAAGTTCATTGTTATGGCCGTACTAGATTAGATACCGCATCACTAAAATGGCTCTAAGTCGGTAAATAATAGGATTTTCGAAAAGTCCTTTCTAGGGTATATTCTTGAACGCCTGAACATCAGAAGTATGAAGAAAAAAATTTTTTTTTTCAAATTTCTAGACTAGAATACTGCCTTAAGGTAAATAAGGTGCTGAGGGTAAAAAGGTATGACATTTTAATTCATGCATATCGTCCTCAGAATATAATGTACGAGGGTCGTTCAAAAAGTAAGTTTCAGTGCCACAGCGCCATCTCGCATGAAAACGGCGATTATGTAGAAAAATAGAAAATAAAACGTAGATTACGAAAATCATGTTGTTTTTGTTCTAACTTTATTTTAACTAACGATTGCTGTGGCACTGAAACTTATTTTTTGAACGACCCTCGTATAAATGGGTGTTTGATTTCTTCTGAGTTGTTCTTCAAAGATACAAAATGCAAATAGAAATATATAGAGGGGTTCTACATCCGTCTTTTTGCTCTACAAATGCGGGTGCGGTTGAGTCCGGTTGATTATATTGAACAGATCCTATTTCACGCGTCGGCTGACTGTCTCCACGCCAATTATCGATGATTAATTCTGGACGGAAACCCAGAGCAGAACGTTCACTGCCACCTCACCACAGCTTGTAATGCGATTTGATGTGAACTGTTAGCTGCAATAGTTATAAATCCCTATATACCAACAAAATGACAAGGCGTTTCACTGGGAACACTATTGCTTGCGCTTTCAACGCGGCGATTAATTTTGTCAGTATCCGTTAGCAGTTTCCATTCGACTATTCCGCCCACTAATCTGAGGATAGTACAAATAATGCATTTGTGCTGTGTGTGCTTCTGCAACTAACTTGAATCTGACCCCTTCAGACGATCCAAGTTTGATTTATTTCAACAACTTACTGACCACTCTAGGGTTCACTTTGGATATTCGCAACGTCAGTCATCGTGTGTGCGACTCCCTCAACTGTTCCAGCAGACAGTGCCGACAAACACACGCCTTCAAATTGAACGACCACCGCGCTGGGGTCCCGAGAACCATACGGTGGTTTTAATCTGCGGTTGTCACTCTGCGGGTTAATTGCTTTGACATTAGGTGCGATCCCAGCGATGTGTGTTGATCTCAAAAAAGGGTCGAGTGGCAAAAAAATGAGAAAAAGGAAACGAAACACAGACCGAAGTCATCACTAATGCAACACCAACAGACAGTCGCGAGGGTGATATAATCACGCCTTCACCTTAATGCTCGCAGCTCATACTAACCGGCGGACAAACAATTATAACATTCACGGCGATCTCGTGCTTAGAATGTGCACCGTAATTACAGTACCTCGGTAATTGGGTACACACGGAGCCTTGACAGTCACTTTGAATTCCGGTTTGTGACATTTGACAGCTGGCTGCTGGGTGACCGGCGAAACGTGTGATCGGCAACAGCTGATCGAGGGTACGGATTGATGTCCTGTGTAGGGTTCTGGCCGACAGTCACAACAATGTGGGTGGAGCGAATGTTCAAACGAGCCAAACGGGATCGACGGCTGTGTCATTCTTTGCAATATAGTGGAATTTACTCGTCATTTTCAATATTTAGCCCTTGAGAATTATTTAAAAAACTTGGTCAAGGGAAAACAACCTGCTTATTGGCGAAATTTCGTGGCCCCGTAGCGATGCTGTCTTGTATACGGAAATTATTGAAGAAAATCATCTTGTTTCGACTTGATAAATGGGCTGAAACAAATGGCCTACTCTCAGTAGACAATATGGGTTCCACAGGTGCAAAGGAACGAATGGTTGTCTAGCGTTGCTTTCTTCAGAAATTCAAATGGCTTACGCCCAAAAAAAAAACAAATAGCTTCAGTTTTGGACATAAAGGGAGCCTTTGATTTAGTTTCAATAGAGGTCTTATCAGACAAATTACACTATTGGGTTCTGCCGCCTCTATTGAATAATATGTTACATAATATGTTTTGTTTGGGTGATTCGGCAGTAAGTCGGGTATCCTACAAAGGGACTCCCCCCATGGTTCATATCTGAGTCCCATTCTCTACAACTTCTATGTAAGCGACATTGACAATTACCTTAATGAGTGAACACATGTCAGCAAGCTACTTCCGACTAACTTTAACTCTCGGAAGCCAATACAAGCGATACAGATGCCTTTGCCTCTGATGATTGCATGACAAGCAGCAACTTCGAGCCCACATTAGGTGGAAGGTCAATTCTAAAAAAAATAATTGTACTTATTGATCCCCAATAATACCCCACCGTATTGGTTATCTAGGTCCAAACGTAAAATATTAAGATCGTGGAAAGAGAGATCATTTTGAGAAGAAAGTCAAGTTTCGGTCAGACCGGCGTTATCGATACCAACATCAGTAACATTTCGGTCTGAAAAGTTGTTGGAAGCATAAGTATTCGAGTAAACTTAATCCAGGCTAGTTCCTCCATTATCCTCAACATCATAAAACAGATTCTCCATCACCACCGACGGCATTTGAGTCCATCGTTGGAAACTCTCGTATTGTTCAGCTGCCTAGGCTATCTTATCGAACCACAAGACCACCGCAATGGCTTGGTAGAGATGCCAACCTTCCTGATTTTTCAGGTTCTCCCAGACTTCCTGGGAACGTTCCCTGATATCCTGACAAACATACAATTTTGTCTGATTTTTCTGAAATGATCCTGATTTTCTTGATTTTTGTGCTTAGAACATTGTGCATTTTGTGCAAAACACCTTTTTTATCAAAGCATGTACTTATGCATGTAAAGAAGTCATCACAATCGATTTTTCTACAAAAATTATTCTATAAAAACCAAACTTCGTTATGTAATTACGTAATAATAGCCGGTAGGTCAGTATAAACGAAGTCATAATGAACGGATTCTACTGTATACTGGGATCCCTTTCAAAGTTTTCCTATTTGGAAATTAGAACTGTCATAATAGCTCTCCGGTTCGTACATGTAATGCTTACATTGAGTTATATTCTCTTGATACATAGCTTCACCTAATTTTATTATCAATATGTGCGATCGTTGTGGATAAGCTTTTTCAGAGTGTAAATCCCAAATTATTTTGAATACGCACAAATGTTTCAAGGTTTTTCAAAACAGTGCTAGAAATCAGAATATATGACGAATTTAGGAAATAACAAAAGATCAAATTTGAGGAACATCATTACCTTGTATGATGTGTATGTACATTAGGGTGCCGATGAATTGTATGGGAAACAATCGACCCTAAAATTTCAAAAAGTTACCCTAAACAAAATGTTCACCACCTCGAAAAAACACCCTATGCCAAACTTCAGCTCAATCCGACTTAAAGGAGAGTGGCGCAAAGCGGTCAAATTTTGAGTGTTTTTGAAAATCGAAAAATCACCCAAGGGGGGAGTAAAGGAAATCGGAGTTTTCGTAAAAAAATTGTTGATGCCAAATGTCTTAAAATGGCAGATCTAGTGTCATCTCGAAAAAAATTTTTTGTCAAAAATCGACACTCTGGGACTGGGTTTTTTTTTCGGCATGCGAAACGAAAAGTATAGTTTAGGGTGCCAATAAAAATAGTTATCTCGATTTTTCATTCGGAACTTGCTACGAAATGTTGATTCGCACAATGATATACGCTACGAAAAATATTAGCTCATTCGAACTTCATTTACTGGTGTCACAAACCTTAAAATTTGAGTCACGCCACTCTCCCTTAAGTCCGATTGAGCTGATATTTTGCATAGGGTGTTTTTTCGAGGTGGTGAACATTTTTATGGGGTAAATTTTTGAAACTCGAGTTGACCATTTTCATGGGCGCCCTAATGTACATGTAGCTACAAAGTTATTGATGAGGAAATACATTTCAGAGTGTAATATTACTCAATAAAAACTTTTTGAATTCAATGTCAACATACAGCCATTCCATGCCAAACCGATATACTGGTTCTCAGATTTTCGTGAAAAGTGGTAATTTTGTTCTTTACCGCAAAGCAGTAGACCCACATTTTTCTTTTCTTACATTAGGGTGACCATTTCCATTTTAGGGTGGTCCAAAAATCAACTTTTACCCCTTTTTTCCAAAAATGACTTTTTTAAAAATTCTATTCATTCACTTGTGAACTACTGAACTGACTTAGATGGTCGAGCTATCAAATTTAAGCTAATAAGTTGGTCTTTCTTGGAAAAATGTTACACTTGCAAAAATTATAGGTTTTGATTTTGTCATTATTGATTGTATTTGTTTTTTATAGTTTTCATGGTCTCCGGACCAAGGGCGCTATATTTTTGTATATTTTTTTTCTTGAAAGCTGAGGTTTTTTTTTTCAATAACGTATCCAAAAGTCAGAGAGGCATTATTTTTTGTTCTTGAGTAATTATTTTTCAAAATTAACCGATGGTTTGAAAAATCAATTTTTACCCCTTTTTTCCTCCACAACAATTCATAACTTTTAAACTACTGGGCCGATTCAGATCACAAGTTATGATTTTTTTTTAAAAAGTCATTTTTGGGAGAAATGGAAACGATATTTCGGACCACCCAAAAATGAAAATGGGCACCCTATTGAAAAAATAAAAAATACGGGTCTAATATTTTGCGAAAAGGAACAAAAGTAACACTTTTCACGAAAATCTGAGCACCACTATAACGGCCACGGGTACACGGATTCAAAGTACAATCAACTTATAAGGTGAAATTATAGTAAATATATCTATAATCGAATCAAATAACATCAACATAAAAAATCAACAATTCATCCACTGCTGATATGCTCTCCTCATTTGGTGATTTTGCAAACTTTTTCCGATGGCAAAAACATCAACCTTTATGACCAACATAAAGAGTGCGAGAAAACAAACATGTTTCTAGGAGGAAGAAATTTTTAAGTTGCCTGAAAAATTACAGAAGGTGACAAGAGGTTGAAGGATAAAATATTAAGATTATAGAATGCAGAATAAAACTGAATACATGTAAGTCTGCCTATAAAAATGGTGCTTTCGTTTTCCCAAAAATCAGTACGAATATTCCGGACAACCCAAGACGAGCTGTCCTCATTTCTTCCTGGTTTTTATTTTCATTCTTCGTGATTATCGAAAATTGTAGTTGGCAACCTTTGTTCCTGGGATATAAATTGTTCTAGGAGGGAGATGTCAGACACAACTGGCAATGCTTGTGAGTATCTACCACCAGCACTACCAGGAACAGCTTCGGCTGTCACCGGGATCGTCATCCTGGGTGAAACAAAGAGCTTTCATTTCCGGGAATATGAAGAACGTTTTGTGTTTTATTGTTCATAAATGTCTCGACAATGTTTGAATCTTGAATAATATTTCAATAATTTTTTAGTTATTTATTGATAGTCAACCACGTCTTATGTAATAACACAACAAAGTAATGACTGTATTCCATTAAAATGGCTTACATAAGTTTGATCTTCAAAATTCAAAAATTCCACATTCAATAATTATTTGCCTCATCTTTTGTTTGTAGTCCAAGTTTCGGACAGACCAATTATTGTTATGAATTAAAATTTTGAACGTTCTAATGTAAGACTACTACAATTCCACTGTAAAACAGTGATATCTTTGATAAGCTACTGTGTGAACAACTGGCTTGCATTTTTCGCAAGTCATGGGCTTCTACATGAATAGATGCACCGATAGCCTCATTTTGTCCAGTTAGGGTGGGCGGAACCAGTAAAAGTAACTCAAAACGAGTCGGACGGCGTAAATTTCGATGGGAGACTTATCCAAATAGACAACAGTCCATGATCTTAACCTTATTCGAGGGGAGCATCAGACTCGCTTCGGTTATCACCCCCGATGTTAATACGTTATGAAAAGGCACGTATGCGTGATATTTTAATATAAACCACTTGTCAACAACAATATCGTTAACATCCTTTTGATCAGCTGCGACTACACGCAGTTTGTTCGGTCTAACCTGGGATTTTCGACCACGGAGAAATATCTTGCCAGATCTTTCATGGTCTGAATGAAGTTAAGAGATTTTCGGTTTTTTAAAGTCACGAATCAGCCAAAAGTGTTGAAAGTCACTGTAATACAGAGAAAAAGGTTTTCCATTTAGCTTGGGCCGGTAGAAAACAACCAACGGGCCAATTCAAGGTGCAACTTCTGGATAGACCATAATGGGGAGGGAAAACAACTGAGGAAGAAGGCGAGGTCGAGGGTTGAGATGGGTAGACTTTTCTCCGGAAGATTAATCTTCCGAACGACCCTTCGGAACGAGCTTAAGCGACCCTTTTTGATCACTCGAAAGGGAGCCATCGTAAGAGATCTCCATATCAGAAGACCTTCTGCCATCATTTATGAGGCTAATAAATGCAATAATTTGGAATAATTTCTATAAAATGAAATTCTGATAAAAAAATTGTAAGGGGTTATATCTAAGACACGACCGCATATTTTCGACGTAGAACTACGCAATTATATTATGCAATCCACTTGTTTACCACTTTGAATATTATTCTAGAATGCATCGAAATTTTTGTAATAGATTATGTTCTTCGTTACAAATAAATTTGATGAACGTCCTTTTACGTTTGGTGTGATTCCTAGGACTACCAAAATATGTAAACGGAAAAATTGTCAAACGAACATTGTATTCTACATTTCCCTCTGAAATTATTGCACATTTCATGTTTACGTAGTTCTCGAACCGCGAAAGTACATTCATCTCTAATATCCGAATAGACGATTTTCCCAGACTTCTCAGTTTAAAAGTAAGTTTTAGGGAAACATATTCCGGTCTGCACAACTACAATCGAGTACAAGAGTACTCAACACCAAAAATACCCCCGACTTGCATGTATTCGCAAAGCGGATTCCACCAGGACCATTAATTTTTAAGTCCGTGTTAGGGAAACACAGCTCAGTGGGTGAAAATACCTCCGACTTGCATGTATATTTGTAAAGCTGATTTCTACAGGTACATCGATTTTGAAGTCTGTATTGGGGAAACCGTAAATCGGGCCAATCAATCATTGGCTGTTAGGGTGTTTAGATAACGCTTGAAATTTTACAGTTATTCAATTGTTCATCTCATGAAAAATAACATTTTATTAATTGTGATAGACGTTATAGATATTTCCTATCAAATGATGCAAACATCTTTCCGATCTGTTAAGAAATGTTCGAGTTATAACTACGGGTAGCGTAGGGTAGGGTAGGGCACACAAATCGGCAGAACAAATGTATGGGGAAAAGGAGATTCTTCCAGTTTTCATGAATTTAAACCGTTTAGAGATTAGCGAATTGTAATGTGCAGCATTTCAAATCTTAGAGAATTTCCGATTCGATTGATATGCAAATCATGAGAATTCGTTCACAGTGAAATTAGTTATTAACGTTAACTTTATTTCATAAAATCGTGACCTGTTTTCTGATTTGGCACCCTTTCTGAAAGACGTAGTTCTACGTCAAAAAACCATAACGATAATGGCTGTTGCTCGTTCGGATGATCGCAGGCACCGCTGCGATTGTGCATTCGTTCTCCAGTTCTCACTCACTGTGATTCACACTGGTATGTGTGTTATGGCGTGATTACGATGCCAATAGCAATGCCAATGACACAGCGAAATAAAATCACTTTACAGTCTATGTCTTTGCAGTTCTTTAAGTGCCGTTTGGCGTCTTATCCGTTCCACCATATCAGGGGTATTACATGACGACTAATTGTTCAAATGTTAAGAACTGTATCGAAAAGTAATTAGCAACTTTTATAATGGTTCTACTCAAAAATGGGTGAACTTGTTTTAGTGTGCATGCAAGCAAAAGTTTGTTTACATGTCAACAAAAGTTTGTGCAATCGATTCATTCCGTTTAAGTTGTTCGTTTTCGCTATGACTAGAATTGATCTTCAGGTAAGCAAGAAAATTCTGCAAACTTTGTGTACTGAAAAGTGCAAAAACCAAAACCAAAGTTCAACCAAATCGCAAAACGGTTTAAAGTGCATCACACAAGTGTGAAAAATATCATCCACAAGTATGACAACGAGCTCTCCTCGAATTATATGTTCATCTTGATGAACGACGAAACATACGTCAAACAGGATTCAAAAACGCTTCCAGAGTCACAATTATACAGGAAATCGGCGGATGAGGAGGTAGGCTATGCTGAATGCACGTTTGGGCTGGAAAAAATTGGAGAGAAGGTTCTAATATGGCAAGCTATTTGTACTTGTAGTCTACGGTCTCCTATTTTCTTCACAAAACATCAATCCACCAAATTGTTCAGAGTTCCGACCATTTGAATGTTACTGGGCGATTGTGAAACGGATCTTCAAGAAGGAGGGAACAGTTTCCCAGACCGTGGAGGAATTCAGAAAAAAATGGACAGCAGCATCCAGGAAATGCAGAACAGTAACTGTGCAAAATTTGATGAAAGGTCTTTCGTCAAAAGTGCGTTCGTTCTATAGAGCATATATTTTTTACTTATGTTAGTCACACTATTATTTCATATTGTACTGATCTTCAATGAACCAAAAACAAAAGTTGAAATAACAATCTCGTTTAATTTTTATTCACGAATATATGTTACTGAAGACTTTTCGGTACAGTCTCCAGGCTGCGGTCTACCTTCGTTGACTGTATGAAAAAGTCATTAGAAAATGAATGTAGTACTAAACGATACAACAAAGTTTTAACCCTCCTGTACTCGCGCGCAGGATCATAACTCGTACACTCGAGCACGGTATCACAGACTGGGCGCATCTCTGTAGTATTGCTATTGAGTAATTTTAGGCGTTCTTGGTATTTATTTAAAGTGTAAGAATATATAATTAAATAGACAAGACTCCAGAAAATATTTTTTCTTCAACTTTATTCAGTTTCAATAATCATTTAGTTCAGCCTTCTCAAAACATAATTATTGATTTTCAGTCTGTGAGACCGGAGTATAGGAGGGTTAGTTAAAGGAAAAAGAAAATATCATACTAATAAATATTCAAAGGTATTTTTTTATGAAATAAAACTAATTATCGGATACTAAATAATTGATGAGTAATTCTTTTTTTTTCTGTTAAGTTCCATCAATTAATATCGTTGATTTTTAAGAGGAAATTGTCATTTTGTATGTTCATAAAGTATTCATTTTCTATGAAAATACACCCAATATGATTATCTAGGTATTTGAGGAATTATACCTAGAGGTATAAGAACTATCTATCGGAAATAATGGGCCCTATTATGTAAATTGAATAATTGACCGATCCCTAAACCTATTACACCGAAATTTTTTTTGTATTTTGCAAATCGATACAATTCGCACGATAGTTATAACGGACGATAGTTATAAGGAATAAGGCCATATTTTTTTTTTCTTTTTTACATAATAAATATTTTCAACAATATTGTTTTGAAGACATGTTTTTTTTATTCGTTTATTTTTACAGGCTCAGTTACTTAAGTTTAAAGGAGCCGAATTCTTAAATATATTTTTAAAACTATATATATATAGAAACAATTTTCTTACATCTATGGTTAGTAAGGTGGAAAACCGATTACTCGCGGTGTACTCGAGTTTAGAAGGGTGACATATTTTTAGGAGAAGGATGGCATATAAGGAAATTGTAACAATGTTGATGAACACTCAATTTATAAATCTATTCGTATATCTATAGTGTATTTACATTTCAACTTATTCTACTATTTGTAGCAAGGGGACGAATTACCCGCAAAGGAAGGAAAGGAGGGTATAATGATGTAGGGGCAATCACACACGAAGATCTATAGCTTTAAGGAAAACATATATATGGGACATGTAATCAAGGTCTAACCGAGCCAACACATCTCTCACCGGCACATTGGGCTGTCTTCCTCGGGCCCGAAGGGAGTTTTCTAAATTCGATCTGGCGACCAGATACACCTCGCACGACCAAACAATGTGCTCGATGTCGTGATAACCTTGGCCACAAACGCAGAGATTGCTGCTGGCAAGAATGAAACGAAAGAGTAGTGCATCTAACGGACAGTGATTGGACATGAGTCGGGAGAAGGTGCGGATAAAGTCCCGACTCAAGTCTAGACTTTTGAACCACGGTTTGAGGCTAACCTTAGGGATAATCGAGTGAAACCACCGGCCCAATTCATCTTCGTTCCACTTACGTTGCCAGTTTGCGATGGTATTTTTGCGGACTAAAGAATAAAATTCATTGAAGGCGATTTGACGCTGATAAATATCGCCTTCAATTGCACCTACCTTTGCTAATGAGTCAGCCCTCTCATTACCCAGAATTGAGCAATGTGAAGGGACCCAGACAAAGGTAATGACATAACAGCGTCTGGTTAAAGCACTCAAAATTTCACGTATTCTCTCAAGGAAGTACGGCGAGTGCTTTTCCGGCCTCACTGGACGGATAGCTTCGACAGAGCTAAGACTATCCGTTACAATGTAATAGTGTTCAACAGGTCGTGAGGCGACGCTGTCCAGCGCCCAATGAATTGCTGCCAATTCAGCAATATACACTGAGCAAGGATTCTGAAGACTGTGTGAGGTGCTAAAAAATTCGTTGAACACTCCAAATCCTGTGGACTCGTTTATAGTGGACCCATCAGTAAAGTACATATTATCACAATTGATACCCCCATACTTTTCATCGAAGATCGTTGGAGCGATCCTCGATCGTTGGTAATCTGAATATCCATGGATATCTTGCTTCGTGGACAGATCAAAATGCACAGAGGAATTGATGTAGTCAGGGAAACAAACACGGTTGGGAATATACGAAGAAGGATCAACCTGCATGGAGATGAATTCATGATATGAACTCATGAATCCGGAGTGAAAATTTAGCTCGATCAGCTGCTCAAAATTTCCGATCACCAATGGGTTCATAACCTTACACCGGATGAGGAACCGAAGAGATAATAAATTGAAGCGATCTGTTAGTGGGAGTAGGCCTGCCAAAACCTCGAGACTCATGGTATGCGTTGAGGGCATACATCCCAACGCGATACGGAGACAAAGATACTGAATTCGCTCGAGTTTAATGAGGTGTGTTTTGGCAGCTGATTGAAAACAGAAACTGCCATACTCCATCACTGAGAGAATAGTTGTTCGATACAACATTATAAGATCTTCGGGATGGGCTCCCCACCAGGTGCCGGTAATTGTACGGAGAAAGTTTATTCTTTGTTGGCATTTTTTACTCAGATACCTAATATGGGCCCCCCAAGTACATTTGGAGTCGAACCAGACACCAAGATACTTGAATGACATAGCATGAGTGATCGGTTTACCCAAAAGTTGAAGCTTTGGTTTTGCTGGTCTATGCTTCCTAGAAAAAACCACCATCTCTGTTTTCTCCGTGGAGAATTCGATCCCTAGCCCAATGGCCCAGGTTGAAAAATTGTTCAAAGTATCTTGTAAGGGTCCTTGCAGGTCGGATTCGTTTGATCCTACGACAGACACCACTCCGTCATCTGCAAGTTGTCTTAGGCTGCAATTTTGTGTAAGACAATTGTCGATGTCGCTTACATAGAAGTTGTACAAAAGGGGGCTTAAACATGAGCCCTGGGGGAGGCCCATGTAAGAAACCCGACTTACTGCCGAATCTCCGTGAGAAAAGTTCAAATGTTTCTCACAAAGCAAGTTATATAACATATTATTCAATAGAGGCGGCAAACCCCGAGAGTGTAATTTGTCTGACAAAACCTCTATTAAAACCGAATCAAAGGCCCCCTTTATGTCCAAGAATACTGAAGCCATTTGTTTTTTCCGGCGTAAGCCATTTGAATTTCTGAAGAAAGCAACGCAAGACAATCATTCGTCCCCTTGCCCCTGCGGAACCCATATTGTGTATCTGAGAGTAGGCCATTCGTTTCAACCCAACGATCAAGGCGAAACAAGATCATTTTCTCCAACAATTTCCGTATACAAGACAGCATTGCTATTGGGCGGTACGAATTGAAGTCGGACGCGGGTTTTCCGGGTTTTTGAATAGCTATAATTCGCACATGTCTCCAATCATCTGGAACAATATTATGCTCCAGAAACCGATTGAATAAGTTCAACAAGCGATGTTTCGCCACATCAGGGAGGTGTTTCAACAAGTTGAACTTAATTCTATTCGTTCCTGGAGCCGAATTGTTACAAGAAAGGAGAGCAAGAGAGAATTCTACCATCGAAAACTCGGAATCAAGATCGCACCTATCTTGTGGTATATCTCGAACAATTTTTTGCACAGGAACGGAATCAGGACAAACCTTCCGTGCAAAATTAAAAATCCATCGATGTGAATATTCTTCGCTTTCATTCGTTGAAGAGCGATTTCTCATGTTTCGAGCCACTTTCCATAATTTTTTCATTGACGTTTCTCGTGACAAACCTCCCACGAAATTTCGCCAATAAGCACGTTTTTCCCCTTTGATCAAGTTTTTAAATTGATTTTCAAGGTCCAAATACGTCTGAAAATTTTCAGGGGTTCCACGTTTCCGAAAAGCTTTAAATGCATTCGATTTTTCTACATAAAGCTTGGAACATATGCTATCCCACCATAGATTGGGAGGCCTTCGACGAATAGTGGAACCTGGGATGGGTTTCGTTTGAGCGCGAACCGCGCTGTCATAGATCAAACGAGAAAGGAAGTTATACTCCTCCAATGGAGGTAAACCATCTCTGGAATTGATGGCTAGAGCAATCGCGTCCGTATATTTTTTCCAGTCAATGTGTCTTGTGAGGTCATATGCCATGTTTATAGATTCAGAAGAATTCGACCCAATGGTGATGGAAATTTTGATTGGCAAGTGATCACTACCGTTGGGGTCCTGGATTACATTTCACTTGCAATCTAACGATAGTGAATTCGAGCAAAACGAGAGGTCAAGAGCACTTGGGTTAGCAGGAGGTTTAGGCACACGTGTTGTTTCCCCAGTGTTCAAAACGGTCATATTGAAGTTGTTACAAAGGTCATATATCAACAATGAACGATTGTCGTCGTACTGTTCCCCCCAGGCAGTTCCATGAGAGTTGAAGTCTCCCAAGATCAATCGTGGCTCAGGAAGGAGTGAGCACATGTCATCAAGTTGTTTGCGGCTAACCGCAGCTCTCGGAGGCCAATACAAGCTGACAACACAGAGGTCTTTGCCTCTGATGTTTGCATGACAAGCAACAGCTTCGATCCCTCCAATAGGTGGAAAGTCAATTCGAAAAAATGAGTGGCACTTATTGATCCCCAAAAGCACCCCTCCGTATCTATCATCACGGTCCAAGCGTATAATATTAAAATCGTGGAAAGAGATATCATCTCGCGAAGAAAGCCAAGTTTCGGACAGAGCAAAAACATCACAATTGAAGTTATGAATTAAAAATTTGAATGTATCCAATTTAGGGATAAGACTACGACAATTCCACTGAAAAACAGTGATATCTCCGACCTCTCTATCTAAATTAGACATCAAGAGACATAATCATTGCAAGGAGGGGCCATGTTTGCATCAATTGCTGTAAAATTGTCTTTAATACTGGAAGCATTGAGATGACAAGGGTTCTGATGGAGTCGGAAACATTAAAACACTTGAAGATTTGATCCAAAAGGTCAGACAACTTTATAAATCCCGATTGGGAAGTTGAGCTGGACGGAAAAACAGGGACAGTTGGGGTTTTTGATGTCCCCTCGAGTGCTGGGTCGTTCGAAGGTGAACTATTCCCACGGAAGCCAGGAGGAACCTGATTTTGCTTGTCCGCTGCACTCGGTTTTTTAGGCAAGCTAACTGGGGGTATCACCGGGGGGACTTGTTCTTGAACTTTGGGAGTGGTCACATTTTTGCGCCGGGGATTCCCTTTGAAAATAAACGGTGTGCCCCCGCTAGCTGTGTCCGCTTCCATTTCATCAACTGGCAACGTGGAAAAGATATTGTGTGTTGAGATTGGTTGTTGTTGTTGTTGGGCCAGTGGAGAAGCGCCCTTTAAAATATCCGCAAAAGTGCGCTTCGAGCGTTCCTTTAAAGAGCGCTTCTGTTTCTCCCAGCGACTCTTGTAATTTTCACAAACTGAGAGCTCGTGTGGGGATCCCTCGCAATATGGACATTTATGCTCAGTCGCACTGCAGGATTTCCCCTCATGTTGCTCTCCGCAAGTGGCACAGCGCTCCTTGTTGGCACAATAATCCGAAGTGTGACCAACTGACTTGCATTTGTTGCAAGTCATGGGCTTTGGCACGAAGAGTCGCACAGGTAGTCTCAATTTGTCCACCATAACGTAGTCAGGGAGGGCGGCACCAGCAAGGGTGACTCGAAACGAGTCTGACGGCGTAAATTTAGTTTGGTCCCCATCATGGGAGAGTTTCCCGAGTTGGCGACAGTCCAAGATCTTTACTTCCATTGAGGGAAGCTTCTTGAACTTGCCTTTTCCTTCTTTTTTTATTTGTTCGCTCGTCAGACCCGTTTCAGTTATCACCCCCTCAATTTCTACGTTATGGGAGGGTATAAATGTTCTATATTCGAGAGTGAAGTGTTGGTCAGCAACAATCTCGTTTGCGTGTTTCCGTTCATTCACGACAACCCGCAATTTGTTCGGTCTAACCCTGCGAATTTCAGATACAGAAGTGTATCTGGCCAGATCTTTCATGATCTGAATCACGTTAAGGCTTTTTCCTTTTGGTTTTGGCCGGAGGAAAACAACCCACGGGCCAGTTCCAGGTGCATCTTCTGGATAAACTCTGACACGTGGAGCGGAGACAACAGAGGGAGAAGACGAGGACGAGGACGAGGATTGGGTTGGATCGGAAACATCAGAAGGGGGAAGCGAAATCGATGATGGGAGAGGGGGAGTGGAAGTAACAGTGGGTTCAGAAGGGAGGCTTGCTATTTTCTTAGAGGGGGGCTTGGAAGGATGAGCAGATTCGTCCCCAGAAGAATTATCATCTTTTTGAGGGACTCGTTTATGTTTTTTCCCAGATCTTGAATGGGATTCATTATCGGAGATCTCCATCTCTGGAGATCCTCCACTATTCTCCATTTTACAAAAATTTTTGTCTTATTTCTAATCTATTATTGATTTTAACAATAATCTCAAAAAAAAAATAACAAAACAAACAAACAAAAAATTATGATGATAATATTAAGCAATGAACATATGAGTTGAACAATAATATTAATATTAAATATGTGTACCTTAATATAAAAGTTGTTCCGATACTGCGCTCTACTGCCCTAACCAGGGAGAGACAGAGGCTACGCGCTATGGATCAACACAATAGCGCAAGCATAGCTCACACGGTCACGTGATGATAATTCCCGTTAACGACAGCCACACGATGGCGATCCCGTATGCCAATGTTCAACAGCCGCCAAGGGTTGCAAGCTGCAAGAGCGCTGCTTCCTTTGTTCCACTTCACAAAAGGTAAATTCGAAAGCGGACAGCAATGACCTTCACTCGTACACTATACCAATCGCACAATAGTAAAAGTGGCAACGCACAATAACGAAACTGAACTTTACTCGTCAAGAGTTGGATAGCGAATGAAGACATGTTTTGAATAAAAGAATATTAAAAAAGTGATAATAGATTTAAGAGCCAAATGAACTGCAAAGTTTAATGCTTGTTAAAAACAAAGAATTGAACTGAACTGATAATAAATTTCAAACAAGGAAGAAATGAGTCTATCATTGCAAAGCATTCACAAGATACTGTTTTGAAATTCTTTTTTCATAATTTTGATATTCGTCTAAAGAAAATCTTCATCGCTTTCACATTCATTGAAATCCATCAGATGTTTTATATGAAGATAATGTTTTAGACCGATGCTGTTAACCAGTTTCTGTTTAAATAATTAAGTCAAACCTTGTGTCCCGTATATCAAATTACACTAGAATAGGAAGGATAAAAGGTCTGGAATTCAGAATTCCATATGGGAGTAGCTCAGATTATACTGATCGTGAGGTGGATAAGTTCTATGAGTTAAAGAAATGTAGAAATGTAGTTCTTACAAAATGATTCTAAGCTCGACCTATACTAAATACTTCTCACTATTCAAACGAGTAAGACAGAGCTAAGAAAAAGAATATGCGAGATGTTCATTATTATACATAATAGTCATGTTTTGTTTCTAGAAAAAGGAAATAAAATCACAATCCCTTATACTCTACAACTACATTATTCACGAGCAACCAAGTATTCCTCCTCATCTTTAAACCAGCGTTTAATTCAGCAAATTAACGCACCAAACAAATGAGTCATGGGATGAGCCTGAATAGTTGGCATTGAAATACCAAATCATCGAGGTATAATCGCAAACTTGTCATTCTAAAACATACGCTTAATTAAATGGAATATCATCTCATACACTGTATTAATTTTACCTACATAACGTTCAAACGTTCGAAATTATGCAACTGCGTGTCTCTTATAAAAGGAAATGAACTCTTTCACTTCACGGAGTTTATTTTTACACGCAACTGTCCGTGACAATGATGATAGACTCAAAATGATTAAGTGAAGTATAAGTGACGTGTAGGCGTACGTGGCAGTGATGTTCGTGATCAGGCCCAATCTTAGCGAATCGAGGTCTTTCTCGAACGTTGTGTGTTGCGAGTTGGACATTTTGACACGTTGCCGAAATGTTTCCCAAAGCAAAATAACAGGGATGCAACATGCAAACCGAAAAGCTCGAAAAAATTATGCCGTCAGCTTTCACCCGACTGTATCTATAACAGCAGACGAGCAAAATTCTGTACAACTAGAATTACATGAAAGGTCCCAATATTTAATTTATGAATTTTAGAATTTCTCATTTATCACTGTTTTTTCTATTCGTGACTATATTTCTTAACAGAAACCTTGGAGGCGATCTGGCGTAGTGGTAACATCCATGTCTCTCACGCTAAAGGTCACGAGTTCAATTCTCACTCCCGACATTCTTCCAAAAATGGAAGTAAAAGTGACGAACCAGCCAAATGAGTTGAAAGTCACTATAATACAGATAAAAAAAAAACAGAAATCTACACAATTAATTCACATTATTATCAAGGTTATTAAATAAAAATAACAGTACTTCATTAAAACTCTTCAAAGGCGAAGTTTTCTTCAAGAGTTTAGATTTCATTGATTTACGAAACCTTATGCCGGATGTTTCCAGCATTTTCAATGGGCATTAAACAAATTATATGCCCGAAGAAAACATTGTTGAAAATGTTCCTAGTGATAATTTTTTGCTTCATTACAAGTTATGGTCGAATAAATGGATCTTTAAATATAAAATAATTAACAATCTGAAAGAAAATATTGATACGGAAACGTTAATGAAGAAATATCTACATTTCCAACTAATATGTTTTATTGAGGTTAGCATAAACACCTTAGAAAATGATCACGGCAAAAGGTAAAGGGATATTCAATTCATTGCGTTTGGAGGTGACGCTATCCTAGACCAGCTGCCGGGGGCCTAGGAATACCTGGATAGAAGTCAAAAATGAAGAGTCAACTTTTACTTTATGTCTTTCGGGTCAATATTCGGCTCAAAAAATGTGTTAAACAAGTTCAGTAAACGACTTCTGCAATTTGAAGGTTATTGCATCAATGACGTATACATCTTTGACTCGTCTAATTGAATTATCGAAGAGGTGATGATTGGATTGATGTTCCGAAAGCCAAACGTTCTGAATGGTATTATCACATTCAAAGGTACCGAACTAGAGAAGTTCAAAGCTCTGTTTTCCGCAATCCAGATGTTTTGAATAGGTAACCTTTTTATGTATATTTCCTAGAATTATTCATTTCCGGCTTGATTAGAATTGCAAACTTGCACGCGCTCAACGGTATAGATCCCAACAAAATCAAGATCTGAGCGTTCGCGTTGTGCGTCTGAATCTTTTTTGAAACCATGCCCTTGAGCATACGGCACATTTGCGATACATTTCGGTCAGCTCGCAACCGGTTTTCCTCGACTCTTTACTTAATGCTGACGAAAATAATGGAAATTGAAAATGCTTTTTTTATATGTTTATTTTCAGATCAGGTCACAGACAGTGCCGAGGCTGCGCGTGTGTCAGATTACCGGAGAGACCATCATGACTGTGGAGAATGATACAGTTTTTCCATAAATTCGCAGCTTTGGGTCCACGCACAGACACAAGACCGAGGAGAAGGAGGTTGATTGCCGTGTACTACAAGAAACATTACGATTCGAAAACACATTCATTGAGGACATGCGTATCTCCCATACATTAACCGAGTGTCACGCACTGGCCCACTGACCGAAACCGGGCTCCGAATGACGGCGACAACAACAATAATAACAATCACTGGAAGTCAGTGGTGGAAAAGCGTTTTTTTCACACGGATAAATCAACACAGTTTCCATAATCTTGAAAGCGTACCGAATTAAGCGAAAGATTATCACAAACACAGAAACAGAGAAACAGAGAAAGAAAAAAGTTGAAGGTGATAATTTTTTTATGTTTTATTTTGTTTGTTTCTTTCTTTCTTCGTTCCGACAGCACGAGGTGTAGGCATTGATTTGAAAATTAAAAGTAGAGCAGCACATCTCAGTGGAGAAGTGTGAGAAGATATACTAGAAGATCAAGAGAAGCAGAAGCAGTGCGTGCCAGCCGCCAAGTGCCGGAAAAGTGACACAACCGAATTACCGCATATCGCGTTTTGTCTTTTTGTTTCTGTTTGCGTACCGCTCCGAAAGAGAGCGCTCACTGCCACAGTTCCGCACCGGTTTTATTTCTCCTATTTTTTTGGGAATTGTGCAACCGATTGTTGTCAATAATTGCTGGACCCAACCCCCGAATTGTTTGATCAACGATTTGACTTGCAAATTTACAGTTTACAGTGGTAAATTTTTGGTTTTGTAACTGAGTGAGTGACGGCCGGAAGCGACACAATCAAAGCTTTGCTCCTGCACCGGCTGGCGATCCATCCGTTGGTTGATTCAGAAATTGATTGAGTTTTGGTGAAACATGAATCTAGGAAACGGTCGCGTTTTAGACAGAGATAAATCGGTGTTTTGATTCGACGAATCACGACGCACCTCGGCCTGTGGCCCAGCATCGGACCCGGAGCGGAATAGTTTGTACCTGACCGATCACTCTATGGGCAACGGAAGCAAAAAGGTGAGTTAATTTCCAACTAATTTCAAATACGCTTAACCCGTAATTCCGAATTACGGTTTGCGCTCAGTTCAAACAATGAACTGTAAATTGCGGTTAACTTTCGATTACGGGAATAGAGAAAAATGCCCGCAAATTAAACCCCTTTAATCAGAGAAATCCATTGTCTCCAAAGTAGTCACCGCCAATAGAAGCAATCAGTCAAAACAAACAACGAGTCATCCTACCCCACAAATTAACGGTGATGCGTAGGTTATGCATTCCGGCTTCTGTCTGCTCGCAGCTCAGACAGTAGCAGCGATTGCAAAACCAACAGCAGCAGAAAAAAACCCTCTTCGATCCAACGAAAGCGAAAGTATTTCTCAGTTCCTGGCCGGGTACTTGTTTTATAGGTCTGCACGAACCAATGATCGCAACATGCGATAAGCGTATTGACCATTATTAGTGCCTACAGCTGGTCTGCGCAGCTGGACAACAATAAATTTGAAAATTGATGAATGAAACAAGCGAAAAAAAAACTACCATCACCTCAGCAGAAAACGTAAATCCATCATGCTGATACTTGGTGGTTATTTTTTGTTGTTTTGACTTTACCAGAAGTGAAATTTGTACAACCAGCAGGACAGGCAACGGTAGCCAATCATATATTGTATAGCAAAAAAGTTGATTGTCATGTGATGACTACAAATCAAAGATGTGAACTGAAAATTAATGTTGCTTTTAGGATTTGTAATTTGTTTACCGAATATGGGCTAGAAAAATTGCAGTCGAGTACTGCTATGGATATTATGGATCTCGGAAATTGGTTGAATGATTCATTTTCTGTATTGCCACAATAGTTCTACCTTAATTGATGTTCAAGAACTACTTTCTCTGCACAGATCATTTAGAAACGGGTCAGTTTCAAATGCGTGTATGTTTTAAGCATCTTTCAAGCGAAACAATTTCAAATGATGAAACAAAGGTAATCGCATTATATTTCATGAAAAAAACTCTGATAATCCATTCATCGTTATTATGAAAAGAAACCTTCTTCAGTCACAAAATGCTAGTTTTATGTCACACAAACAAATCATTCGCCAAATCATGAGTTTTTCTGCGAACATATTCGCGAACACAGACTTGAAATTGCTAGGAATCGCGAGCATATTTTTTTCCAAATTTTAAAAATTCGCTATTTAGTCCCTCGCGCCAAAGTTCTTCTAGGGTAACGTTTACATTAAAAACATGGATTTTATATCTGATGGTGGGGGGCCTCCGTAGCCACATTGGCTGCGCGTTCGCTTAGTAAGCGATCGATCGTGAGTTCAAAACTCAGGGCCCTCATTGACCATCTTCGTGTTGTTACAGAATAACTACGTCCACGCAACAATCATCAGCGATGGAGATCGATCCACGGTCGAAATAAGATCGATTCATCCATACAACGGCTCTGCTCTGCAAGACACATCGGGCTGCTATTCTATTAATAACTCAACAATGATAATATCAACTGTCTCCGCTGTCCGGTCTAACTGGACAATGGAAGAACAGAACGAATACTCTTACGCCTAAATGGCTACTGTGAAATGTAATGTACCATATGTATAGAAGGAATACTATAACGCCGAAAAATGGCAACTGTGTAATGTGCTAATTATAGATATGATAAATATGTGACATGTACACGATTAAAATTCGGCTCTGTTACAGCTAAAATGCTAATGAGCCTGAAATAAACAAATGGGATAAAAAAAATATCTGATGGTGATAAAAAAAACTAAGACAGATAATTGAGTTTGATAAATTTCCCATGGAAGGTAATTATATTAACTTACTTGCAAAAAAATCTACGCCCATGCGAGCGGCCTTCCGGCAGTTAACCGGACCATTCGTCATGGTGGACGAAAACATGCGTATAGGTATGTTTTTAATTTATTCCTTCGTTTTATTTATCAATCCTTTCTCAGTTTTAGCGACAAAATTGTTGGAGTAGATCTGAAGTTTCAGGTTTGCCCAGAAATTCTCGATGGGCAGTTGGGAGACATTGGGACATTGGGATATTGGGAGGGTTCGCTGACTTGGGTACCACATAGATATTCAGCCACTCCATCTCCTCTAACGATCATTTCGAGTAGTAAGCCGACGCCAGATCCGGCCAGAATACTTCGTACTATGAATATCCCCGTTCACTGCCAGTCCGCAGGTAAAGAAGAGTAGCTTTGACATGAGTGTCTAGCCACCATAGAATTATTTACTGCACCCTTAAACCTTCATATGCCTAATTTGGTTTCATTTGCTTGATCAATTCGCGAGTAAGAAATTGATCAATCAAAAGAAAGGAGTGCGTTTTACAACATTAAAATCCATTTTCACTTTCGAGCGAAGATCAATTTCGTTAGCGCAAACATCAAATGGACTAACAACGCTTGACAAAATGTAATTGTAGAACATATGCGAGTTTTCCAGAAATGTTCAGATGTCATGTTTGGTTGGAGTATGTTTGGTTGAAATATGTGTATTATTTTTACGGGACCCCTTCTCCATTCCAGAAGAGGGAGGGGTGTCATACCATCATAGAAACATTTCTTGTACCCAAAAACCATCACATCCCAAATTTGGCTCCATTTGCTAGATTAGTTTTCGAGTTATGTAGAAGTTTGTGTTTTTGTGCACCCGTGGCCGAGTGGTTAGCGTCATAACTAACATGCCGGGTGTTCGGGTTCGATTCCCGTTCTGGTCGGGGGAATTTTTCGTCAAAGAAATTTCCTCCGAATTGCACTGTGATCACGCGTATTCTAGAGCTTGCCACTCAGAATGCATTCAAGGCGTGTTATTTGGCATAGAAATCTTAACTAAGTACTAATAAAAATGACGCAAGTAATACTACGTTGAGACGGCGAAGTTCCTCTAGGAACGTTAGTGCCATTGAAGAAGAAGAAGAAGAAGTTTGTGTTTCGTTTGTGTGGCAGCCCCCTTGCCCTTAGAGAAGGGGTAGGTGTGTCGAGCCATCATAGGAACATTTATTGCTCCCTAAACCTCCACATGTAAATTTTGGTTACATTTGCTTGATTAGTTCTCGAGTTATGCAACTCAAGACAGGGGGGGGGGCTCCCTATGAAACCTCCACATGCACAATTTTGGTTCCGTTTGCTTGATTAGTTCACGAGTTATGCAGAAATTTGTGCTTCATTTGTATGGCAGCCTTCCCTAAGAGAGGGGAGAGGAGTATCTAATTACCATAGAATCATTTATTGCACCCTGAAACTTCTACATGTCAAATTTCGTTTCATTTGCTTGATTATTCCTCGAGTAATACAGAAATTTGTGTTTCATTTGTATGGCAGCCCCCTCCTTAGAGAGGGGGTGGAGTGTCTAGCCACCATAAAAACATTTATTGCACCCTAAAACCTCCATATGCCTAATTTGGTTTCATTTGCTTGATTAATTCTCGAGTAATGCAGAAATTTGGGTTTCGTTTGTTTGGTAGCCCCTGCCTTAGAGAGGGGGGGGGAGTATCTATCCACCATAGATTCATTTATTGCACTCTGAAACCTCCAAATGCTAAATTTCGTTTCATTTGCTTGATTAATTCTCGAGTAATGTAGAAAATTGTGTTCATTTGTATGACAGCTCCCCCTTAGAGAGGGGGGGAGGGGTCTCGAAGTATCATAAGAACCTTTCCTGACCCCAAAAACCTCTATATACCAATTTTCATGTCGAACTGCTCGGTAGTTTCCGAGTCCATGAGAATCAGATAGACAGACAGACAGAAATCCATTTATATACAGCCAATCGATGTCAAACCGATATAGTGGTTCTCAGATTTTCGTGAAAAGTGGTAGTTTTGTTCTTTATCGCAAAACATTGGACCCGTTTTTTTTTTATTTTTCCGGTAGGGTGACCATTTCTATTTTAAGGTTGTCCAAAAAATCAACTTTTTCCTCTTTTCTCCAAAAAAAATATTGTTTTAAAATTTATAACTTTTGAACTACTAGACCGTTTTAGATGATCGACATACCAAATTAAAGCCATGCACATGGTATTTTTTGGAAACATACTACACTTGCAGAAAATTCGAATTCTGTTCTCGTTATTATTGGTTGTATTTGTTTTTTATAGTTTTCATGGCGCTATATTTTTTTATATATTTTTTTTGAAAGTTGAAATTTTTTTACATAACATATCTCGAAACTAGAAGGGTTTTTTTTATGTTCGGGTTAGGCTTTTTCAAAGTTAACGGTAGTTATTTCGTAATTATTCATTGTATTTAGTATTTATAGCTTACATGGTTCCGGTCGGTTAATGGTCAGCTGCATCCCAATACGAAATATTCCGTGTCGGGTTCACGTACAGAGCATTGGAGACTGTAACATCCCAATTATGAGAACACTTGTAATACTAACTTCGAGCCAACCGCGAGTAATCGGTTAAATATTACTAGCATAGATAAAAAGACAAATTGTCAAACTATCGATCTCCCGGCCCCGTCAGGCTAACGCCATATGAGCCTTAATAAAAATATATATTTTGGATTAAAAAAATATGGTTTCGGGACCAAGGGCGCTATATAATTTTTATTTTTTTTCTTGAAAGCTGAGAATTGCTTACCTAACATATCTTGAAACCAGAGAGGCGTTTTTTTTTTTGTTTTTAAGTTATGATTTTTCAAAATTAACCGTAATTATTTCGTATTTTTTCATTGTTTTTATTATTTACTAGCTGACCCGGCAAACTTCGTCCCGCCAAAAATTTATATATATGGGAGCCTCTCTTTAGAGAGGGGAAAGGAGTGTCAAACCACCATAAAATATTTATTGCACCCTAAAACCTCCACATGCCAAATTTCGTTCCATTAATTCTCGAGTTATGCAGAAATTTGTGTTTCATTTGTATGGCAGCCCTCCCTTAAAGAGGGGGAGGGGTCTCAAACTATCATGAAAACCTTCCCCGGTCCCAAAAACCCCTACATACCAATTTTCATGTCGATCGGTTCAGTAGTTTCCGAGTCCATAAGAATCAGACAGACAGATAGACATAAATCCATGTTTATATATATAGATAACTTACATGGTTTCGGGGCCAAGGGCGTTAATTTTTTTAATATTTTTTCTTGAAAGCTGAGTTTTTTTCACATAACATATCCAAAATTCAGAGAGGCGTTTTTGTTTTAGTTTTTGAGTTAACATTTTTCAAATTTAACATGTTTGTGGGCAGGTAGCTTAATGAGTAGAAAATAGGAATAAGTATAGTAAACCATTTTTTTCAAAATCATTTTTTTTACAGGCTCAGTTACATGAGTTTGAAGGAGCCACACTCCTAACTGTATTATCACAAGTATATACAAACATTGTTCCTTAATTCTAATGTTAATGATGTTAAAAACCGATTACTCGCGGTCTGCTCGAGTTTAGAAGGGTGATATATTTTCTTCAGGAAAAGGAAGGGATATAAGGATATGTTGACAATGTTCACACTCACATTCATCACACTCAATTCTTAAGCCTATCTTATATCTAATATGTATTTACATTTTTCTTATTCTATTGTCCCCCGTATTTTGCGTATATTTAGTTGTTACAAGCCATCGATGTATGGACATTTGTGTGCGTACGTGCGTGCTTCATAACCCGTACGTAAAAATAGTACATCTTCGTTTTGCTGAAATCCCATTTGTGCATGCTCCCGTGTGCATGGCCCTGTCGCGATTCAATAATCGCCTAATTTTTTGATGCTATGATGGACGATTGTTTGGTGTTTGGCAGCCGTGATGATGAATATAAACAAAGTGAGGAGATAGCGGGATGAAAATCTTTGCGCTAGGGTATGCATAATGAATCTCTGCTGAGGCAAATATGCTGTCTTATTCATTACTCGGAACAGCTAACATCGCTTGTTTTCCGTTATCATAAGGTCTTCGTTGGTGCCTATGACATTGCATCAATGCATTGAACTGACGCTTTGGTGAAGCAGGCGTCAAGGTTGTGCGACAAATAATTATTTGGAGAATATCAAGCTAGACCATTGTGAATGTCGTGCTGGAATGTTATGAGTAATTTGGGTTCGCGTGTCAATCGCAAAACTACCCTTAACAAGCAGGGCATTTGCGCTTACCATAATGAAGCAATCCAACTCTTTTCGCGGTTATTGAGATAAACAGAAAGAGTTTATTTCGTTTATTTTGTCACCAACAAAGTAAATGTCGTTCTAGAATTCTGTATTTGATTTGGCTTCTCTTGCCAGTAGTAAGACTTTCTCCACTAAGGATGACAGCTGCGCTTATCTCGAGAATGAGAGAGTAGTGCAACGTGAAGTGAAAATTTCTAGGCATTCTAAAATAATATCCGAAGTTATGAACATGCAACTTGAATAAAATAACAGCGTTATTCTACGTCAACAATGCGGTCGTGTATTGGACACAACCTCCTATATATATATATATATATATATATATATATATATATATATATATATATATATATATTTGCTGGAAGAACTTCCTTCGATTCTATCACAACGCCTAGCATTTTCCGGAAACTTTATCAGTTATAAAAAAATATCAGATACGATTGGCTTGCAACATTTTTTCATCACTTGTAGAAAATGGGTGTATGCCGACATTCAGACATTTTTACTGATTTTTTCGGATCATTTTGCACCCCGAAAATAGTGTATCCGTGTGCGTTCCGCACGCCCCGCACCCCACATTTGGCGCCACGACGACGTTATCGTTCTTGTGAATAGCTGAGTAGTGCACTAAAAGTTTATTTTCAAAAATTCCAAGAACACTCATATCTAACTGATTCGTCATGTTACATGGAAATGCTCTGCACAGGCTTGGTAGGGTTTTTTTCTACGAGATAAATCTGCCGTTCTATGCATATTTAGTTGTCCCATGTTCCAAAATCAGCAACTGAGAAAAACGCAATCAAAGTCGCATATTTGCCTACCAAAAGCTTGAAGCATTTCAATTTAGCAATACACTGGGTTTTTTATAAGCACTATACTATTGTTTAATGAAATTTGATGAGATCCCCTCACTGAATCAATCAAGCTTAATTACGGGTTTAAAAATTCACGGTGGGACAGTTATGCCTAGAATATCATCATGGGACAATTGAACTTGATGTTGTTTTTTGATACACTGGGAACAAACAATATTTTTTTGTGTTTTTTCGAAAGATTATGCATAGAAACATCGTTTTATGAAGAAATGAGTGATCTGCAACACTTTCGCAGAATATAAATCTCATTGTTATTAGGCATTCGCTAACAAGGTGTACACGTGTTCTGTTAAACTTTTTCTTATTTGTTTGAGAATTAGTTCGTTTTTCCAAACCAGAAAAGAGTGCATTAGGTGTGACATGAAATTCTTGTACTTGAACCGACTTATTCGATATGGATCTACAAAAAATACATGGTGGGACAATTTTGAATAGAATATCAACATGGGACAATTGAGCTTGATGTTGTCTTTTTAAAAGTTAGGAATAAACTATATGTTTTTTTTTGTGTTTTTCCGTAAGATTATGCATAAAAACAATGTTTTTTGTAGAAACGTGAAAATCGTCAAAAAGTAACATGGGACAACTATGCGTAGAACGGCAGTAAAGGCAATCGTAAATGCCAAAGAGGTGAATTATCAGAGATTTTTCATGAATGTAGAAAATGTCAGAGGATATAGAATATTAAATAGAATATTTCATGAGGTATAAAACTAATTTTCTTTTATTCAAAGTTGAAAAAAAATAAATGCAAAAAACTCCGGACCTTTCAGGCGCCACCCATAAACAGAAACTCCATATAAAAAACCCACCTCATATTCCATCGTAACCCGGATATCATCGCAGCATCCGTTCATTTTACTCGGGAGGCAAATCTATTTATAACACTCGTTAATTTACCTCGTATTCACGATGCTCGTGTTGTTCAGTCTCGTGGCAAAAGCTGTCTCACGACACGCAACTTTACTGCGAGTCCTGCCTGTCCACATTATTGCCTCGGAAGCGTGCAGTGGAAGAAACACGAGCAGAAATGTTAAAAAAAACAGGGATCAAGCAACAGTCCGCATGCTGAGCGTCGTTGCATTGCGCTGTTGGGATGCTTCGGTCGGAGAAACCCAAATGCTTCGAAATTCGAGATGTCGAAGAATGCCCGGAGAATGGCGACGGCAAGGCATCTGAACTCGGCGGACGGTGTCAATTAGAACGGAAATATAGCAGCGCTACCACTGGCTGCTATCCCGCTCTCAAGGCCGTCAACATGCGAGATGGCCTTTCGGATAACGAGCCACGTCAGGCTCCGGTGCTGCAGTGTTGATGGTTTTTTTTTCACTGAAGGATAAATTCTGGACATTTAGCACTTACGTCGACCCCGACATTAATTTGATGTTCACGAGAAGACACGCTGACATTAAGAGATTCTGGTTCATTTCCTGTATAATAATATTCGCTAAAATGTTTGCAGCGTTAGATAAAGTGTTCTTATGGCGATGTGAAACTTCAACGCAAACAAGTTGGTAACCAGCAATCACCTTTGATATAAATTTCGCATAATTATACGTAAAGTTATTACCATGATTATGTTTTCAACTGGTGCCCTGCAGCAAGTACTGTTTCGTTAACTTTCTGTAGTGGACGACAACTGAACACGGAAAAATGGAGCGCCCCCAAAATGCATTCCACCGTTCTCGCCCCTTTTTCGAAAGAAACTTTGTTTTACGCGCACCAATTGATTCGTACTAACCACACAAAACAAACACTCATAATTTATCTACTTTGGTTGAATGGTTTTCTCCGCAATTATCTATCCCGGTCATAATAAGCAAACAGCTAATTCGCTTGTGGCGGCGAAACCTAACAATTCTATCTTGCAAGGCGTAAGTGTTGTGGTTTTCCTTATTACGATATCGCCAGTAAAGAGATAAATTCTACCATAATCGACATTTACCGCAGCCGTCAACGTTGTCGTTTGTCGTCGAGCTTGTGTCATGGGAATGGATTTCACAAAAAAACAACATAGATAAAGATAAATACCGCAACAAACAAAAAAACGAGAAAAGCGAAAGGTTTACAATCGGTGGTGGAGAGCAGATCATCGAAACGACGACAGCAGGTAACAGCGAATGTCTCCCCCGAGTGATCTGTACCAGGGATGAGAAGGAGACGACGACGGAGAGCAACAAGAGTGGTTCAAAGCATATGCAAATTAACTTTATGTCGATTATTATTTTTCGAAGCTTGACTTTTTGACCAACGTTTGAGGCGGCTTTCGGCAACGAGAATGACTTCATTTAAACCATATTGATGTCAAACTGTCGAAGAAGTGCGTGCGTTTGCTAAACGAAATCAATCGAGCTCTTCGGGTGGGAGTTACGAATCATCGATTCGACATCTAACCATTCAAAACTGAAAGGATATTTATTGCCACCATGAGCTAAATTTATCACAACTATGTGGCCAATAAAATTGAGGGTATTCAAGTTGACTTCTCGTATCATTAGTATCGAAAAAAACAGAAATGAATAAATTGTGCATCGAGAATGGCACTCTCAGCTTCACACCATGCATCCACAAGTGGCTCTCGAGCCTTCAATTCGCATATACACTGTTCTTCTTGGGGTCGTGCCGAAAGCTGAAATGAGATTTTCAATCGTAAATTCGTCAGATGTTTGCTTGTCGCCAGCTGAAACAATTTTTTCTGTGTGCTGCGCGCATTTAAGCACAATAATGTACACAAATTCCTCTTCTACTGGATCAACTGGATGAAAATACCAACGAATGGATTGTAGTTGACATTCGCAGGAATGCTTCGTGCCGTTGTGTGTGGGTTCGTCGAGCACTCGACGACTTCATCGGAATGATGATAATTGAATTGAACTTCAAAACGATGGTTTTCGAGTGTGGTTAAGTACTTCTTGCAGGTGAAGTGGAATTTCGACAATATGCAAACAATTGACTTGCTGATGTCATCCAGTATAAAATGTTCAACCAGTATTGAACAATCGATAGTTCCGATGTTCTACTGCAGTTTGTTCGTTTTTCACTTTGTATCTACACCAAACAACCAAACAACACCAAACTTCTAAATAATCTAGGGTAAACATTTTCTGTACGGATATGTAAGCAAACAGAGAGAAAGAAGAAGAGCGTAGATTGGATGCTCTTTCAATAAGTTACTTTTCACTGTCTGTCTTCAGCTAACCACTTGAAGCTGTCCGTTTCACGCCACCAGTACGATTATTTGAATCGTTTACATTGTTTCACTTACAAATGACTTTACCTATTTCAAACATTCCAAACATCGCTCCAATGTTTTTGAACCAACCGAAATATAACCATCAGTGAATCAAAGAGCCTGGCTGGGTTAGGAAGTAAAAAGAACCCCCAAACCAAATCACCCGTTCTATGGAAAATATTGTATAGGGTACCAAATAAGAAATTTTAGCTATTTTTCTGAACCCCTATAAGATTTACCATAGGATCTATGAACGTACTTTTATAGTTTTTGCACGCCATTCTCGATAGCTTCGAGATAAAAATTTGAAAAAATCGTTTCTACGCCTTTTCTAGATATTTTAATTTTTTTTTTAGGATTTTTAACAGTGTTGCGCGATACAAAAAAATATATTTCAAAAACTTGGATTTGAATGTGATTATTTTTCAGAATTTTAAAGCATTGTGCGGAACAATTTTTTGGTAATTTGAAATTTTGGAATTATTGAATTGAGTTTTGAGACTGCTTTGAAATGTGTTCGTACGTGTTTTTTTTATGTTTATGATTTTTTTTTCATGATGTCATGTTGTCATGATGTTTCACGTCCGCATTTTTCTATTTTTATGAAATCGATGTATAATAAAATCGTGGATTTTAAGTCATTTCATTTCATTTTATTCATTCATAAATACTTGCAGAGTAAGGACTTCTCCTTTTTAAATTCAGCAATTGGATTCAATACGACCACATCTTAAATTTTGGATCAGAATTCAATGAATAGCTATTTTCTAATTCTAATTTCTAATTTTTTCCCTCTAGCCAATCTATGCATTCACGATTGAACCGTCCGCGTGATCGAATGATTTTAATTTCAGCTGGTAGCTGGTTCCACAGAATAATTGCTCGCACGAAGAATGAGTCTCTAAAATGAGAGGTATTTACTTGTGGCAGAACAAAATTTTGGGTTCGCGTACCTCTAAAAGAAATAAGCTTTTCAAAAAGATAAAGGGGACCATGATGGACTATTCTAAACAGAAAGATGATGTATCGCATTTCAAGAAAATTATGAAAAGAACATCCCAATAGCTGATGGTGAAGATGGGAAACACGAGAAAACGTACTACAGGTAAACTTCGATATAACGCACATTTCACTTTCAAGATTGTACGTTGTATCGAATTGTACGTTATATCGAAGCATAATAAAGTACTCACAAACGTAGTCTATAATACATTATTGTGTTGCTGTTTTAGTAAAGTTAATGAATAACTTCAATCAGAAGACGAAGCCAGCCTTTCTCATGATGTTTCCCTTCGCACTGTTGATTAAAGCTTGATTCATTTAGAATCCGGAATCACAAAACCACCTGTATTTCGGGATTGATTAAAGGTACAAACCATGTTTTAGCATCACAACACAGATAGTTCATTGTTCTTTCAGAAAAAAATATTCAAAAAAATTTTCCTTTGCACTTTGGAAATGTGTACGTTATATCGAGGTAAAATGTACGTTATATCGAGTGACGTTATATCGAGGGTACGTTATAACAAGGGTACGTTATATCGAAGTTTGCCTGTTATACCGAATATCCATCTAACACACCCATTTAGCGCAACCCTCAATCTCTCGAGAGCAGCTACAGAAGCATTCGATGTTAATTCCAAGCCATAAGTGAAGTAGGGTAGTAGGAGAGATTTAAATAATCTCATTTTAACCGTGGCAGACAACATACTTGCAGTAAGCCTCAAGTGGCGCAGTCCAGCATAGATTTTGGAGCACTGTGTATTAATATGAGCATCCCACTCCAAATCATACTGAAAAACAACTCGAACAATTAATCGAGCCATTTCATCGACAGCGCTATCGAGGGAGCAAGAATATAGCTGAACATCATCAGCAAATATGCGGATCATACAAATTTGAGAATATTGGGCAAATCATTAATGAATAGTGAGAATAGTAATGGCCCAATCACTGACCCTTGTGGTACACCTGACATTATGTTGACCGAATTTGATAGAGTTCCTTGAGATTCAACTACTTGGGTGCGCTGACAAAGATATGACCCCATAAGGTAAACTGCTTCCCGGGAAAAGCTGATCTGAGAGTTTTTTCAATAATTTGGCATGGGACACTCTATCAAAAGCTTTTGAAAAGTCAATGAGAAGTAGAAAGGCTGCGCCTTTCAATCTAATTCATTAGACTAAACATATCAACATCTGATCTATACATAGTTTTTTTGAAGCTAGATTGCAAGCTATCATTTTTTAAAATTTTCGAGCTGCCACCACGATGTTTGAGTAAATCCTTTGATCTCAAAATAGCGTTCATCGTATCGTTGCTGAGCCGATTTCAAAGCTTATTTTTGTATTTTTGTTGTTGATTATATTCAGAAAAAAAATCGCTCGACAGTTTCCGAGGAGTGAGACATAGCGAGAACGTTACAAACAAGGCATCGAAGCGCCGAAAAGGCGAGCGAACCATCAATTCTTTTTGGCATCCAATTTTTGTCCACTAATCCTACACATGTTCGTTTTCTGAAATTGTGATTTCCTCACGGAATAATTTCATCTTTAGGCTACAGGATTGATTCTCCACATCTTGTATATTTCCATTGTAGAATCCTGGAAACGCTTCTAATACAACGTTAATGCTAGTCAAATTGGAAAAGTTTCTGGGATTTAACATTGCCGTAAACTTGTGCGTTGAATCATCAAAACCGAATCTTTTTTTCATTTGTTTGATCAGCTCCATGAAAAATACTGCCCAAATATCCTTCGAAATGATCTGCCTTTCATTCTCCATTGTTCTGATAATTTCTTCTGCTGCTATTCCAACCTAAAATTCTTGTCGCTTTTCAAATGATCTTCATATTTAATAGCATTGGGCATTGAAATAACGGAAGATTCCTCGCAGATATGTAGCATCGTGAATTCAGGTTTTTCAGCCTGGAACAAACTATTCAATCTGTTGATCTGGGGCAAAACAAACGTCGCACCACCCGATGCGAATCCTTTCAGACGATCCTTGCAAGGAATTCCATCCTTATGAAACTGATCAATAATTGCATTGTAAATGCTTTTATGATCAGCAGCACCATGCTATACTGCGGCGTAAAAGTCGTCATGTACCTCAATGTTGCTTCGTTCAAAAGTAAGAAATTTCACAAATGGAAATAATCTGTACCAATCTGTACTTGTTGACGAAAATCTGTACTCCGTACCGTACAGAATCTAAGTAACGAAAAAATCTGTACCATTCCAGATAAATCTGTACGTGTGGCAACACTGGCCATAGATCTTATTATCTAATTTCCATACCACTGGTGAGAAGGTTTGGGCTTTACGAATGCACAAATACAATACAATAATAGATTTTAGGAAAGCAAAAAAAATCTTAGAAAATTACAACAAAAAATAAATAAAAAATAGTTATTAAAAACTTAGTAATACCGCGCAGTTTTCGAAATATTCTGAAAGAAAGGATCACCAATATCAAAAAACACATACACAAACAAATAAACACACATAAGTAAATATAAATTTGATCTGCAATGGTTCTCAAAATTCTAAAAAAAATCAAAATTTTCTAAATATATATTTTGGTATCGCAAAACACTGTTAAAATTCTGAAAGAAATCACACATATCTTGAAAAGGCGTAGAAATACATTTAAATACGAATTAGAGTAGTACTGAATCTCAAAATCTCCCAAAAATAATTTTCAATATTTCAATATTTTGTTAGTACATGTCGGACTCGATTATCCGGAATTTTAGCTTGATTATCCGGAGTATTTTAGTTCTGATTTTTTTTATCAGAAATTTTGAATAATTTGTGTATATTATTTATGATTATTTGAAAAATTTATTATTTATTTATGATTATATGAACAAAATTGAACGTAGCTAGGTAGAGGAGGGTGCTGGAATAGAGGTTATTCCATACAATTAGGTTCGATTATCCGCAGTAGAATTATATACGTTGAAAATTCCAAATTTAAATGAATACATTGATTTAATATTTAAACATACCTAATATGATAATTTAATGAAACATGGATGTAGCTCGGATGAGCAGGGTACGTTTAATATGTTTAAATCTGGTTATCCACAGCGTACTTTTTGCTTCAAAAGTCATAAATTCAAATGAAAATATTAATTCAATAATCATAAATAATATGATCATTCCAATATTCATGGACGTAGTAAGGAAAAGAAAAAGTTGGGGTAGGAGTTTTTGTTGCAATTGCAGATTGTTGCAAAGAATACAAAATAATTTGAAGCCACTTGGATAGTCCTTTGATTTATTAGATTTTTAAAAAATGTCTAATAAGCATTTTCATATGTTACGATGTTATCGCAAAACAAATCCAATGAGACTTGTTTGGCAAATTATTATTTATTTCAGTTTAAAAACAAATTCATGAGTAACGATGTGCAATAGAGTGCAAATGAAAATGTGGATGACCATGGGCCTTTCAGAAAAAATGTTGATTCCCTCAACTATATACACTATACACTATACACTATACACTATACAACATTTTAGCTCAATCGGAATTCATTTACCGTTCTGAATCATATTTCGGACAACATCATATTGGAACACTTTGTTCTAATATCTTGAAATGCTCAATGCACTGATGATATAACTATAAAATTAATATCACAATTGCTTTTTTAGAGTAATCCCTAGGTTTCACTATCATTTCATATGAGAACTACATTTGAATTATAACATAATCGGCAAAAATCTATCAACACTACTCACTATCGTTTGTGTTTTAAGTTTGCTTAGCATGAGCACGTAGCCGTTCATCACTATTCAAATTTCTCCCGTGTTTCATCAGTTCTCATCATCGTTAACAGTTTACTGTGATTGCTTGGTAAGTGTTTCGCAGTTGACTATAAAATATAATCAAGTCTAATGTAATTTTCACTTAAAAAATTACAAAATAAAGTGTCCAAAATTTGAATTCAATCTGTCCGAAATTTGTTTTAGTGTCCTAAATTTGATTTTTATTCTTTTCATTTGAAAAGCATTTTATTCGATGATTTTTTTATGTTTTCAATCAAATAGGTACGAAAGTAGAAAGCTTAAAAGCATATTGATCTAATTTATTAAAAATATCAACCAAATAATACCTGTGCATAAAGTTTAGACCTGTTTTCTGCATCATATGCCTTAAGCGTCCGAAATATGATTCAGAACGGTACTATTGTCGCAAAGATGCCAAAGTTTGAGTCTTCCGAAACCGTAGAATCACCCAAGAGGGGAGTGCATGAAATTCGTTTTTTGAAAAAATTATAGGATGTTGTGTCCAAGACAAGACCACATTGTTGACGTAGAACTACGCTATTATTTTGTTCAAGTCGCTTGTCAATGTCTTCGGATATTATTTTGAAATGCTGCGAATTTTTAGAAATAACTGTTTAGTAGAACGGCTTGGTCGCCCTGAAATGTATTTTTTTTTATGTAGAATCAGTTGACGATTATTGATTGATGATTCATTCTTGCCCTCGCAGAACAATACACAAGCTGATTGCATGTCGCACTCTGTTTCATGTCAATACATTGGAAATTTACCTCGAACGCAATTCCGATGGCCTTTTTCGCAATTGACATACACTCGGCTACGAACGATAATATACTTGTTGCACCAGTACCATTATTCCACATTCCACATATTTAGTACTGTCTCAGTGGAATTGCACCTCTAGACATCGAACCACCGAACAAGCGTTGAACGTAGCATGCATACAGAGCCATACATGGATGATTTGAAGCGACTGAGAATATAAAAACTTCTCAGAATTTTGCATTATTCTCACAAGAAACGCTTCTGTTAATATAAAAAAATACTTTCTCATGCTCGAGATAAGCGCAGCTGTTATCCTTAGCGGAGAAAGTTTTGCTACTGACTAAATAAACGAAATAAATTATGTGTGTGCATCTCAATTACCTTGAAAAGAGTTGAATTGCTTCATTATGATCAAGACTAGCGCAAATACCATCCTTATTGAAGCAAATTTTGCGATTGGCACGCGAACCCAAATAATTTACAACATTCCAGCATGACATTTACTATGGTTTAGCTTGATATTCCTCAAATAGTTATGTGGCGCACAACTTTAACGCCTGCTCCGTCATAGCGTCAGTTCGATGCATTGATGCAATATCGAAGGCACCAACGAAGTTCTTATGGCGACGAAAAACAAGCGATGTTAACTGCTATCAATAAAGAAAAAGTCTGACTATTTGCCTCAGTAGAGATCCATTATTCATCTTCTTCTTCTTTCTTCTTCTTCAATGGCACTAATGTTCCTAGAGGAACTTCGCCGTCTCAACGTAGTATTACTTGCGTCATTTTTATTAGTACTTAGTTGAGATTTCTATGCCAAATAACACGCCTTGAATGCATTCTGAGTGGCAAGCTCTAGAATACGCGTGATCACAGTGCAAGTCGGAGGAAATTTCTTTGACGAAAAATTCCCCCGACCAGAACGGGAATCGAACCCGAACACCCGGCATGTTAGTTATGACGCTAACCACTCGGCCAAGGGAGCACACATTATTCATACTCTAGCGCAAATATTCCACTTTCTCTACCTCCTTCTTTGTTTATATTTATTATTGCAGCTGCATAATTTGCACCACCAAACAATCGTCTCTTTTGATTCTTTCGATTTTTTTGATCTTAGAAAAACTTTTTGTATATCTGTTTTTCAGTATACATTGATTTTAATCTCACCAATTAACGTCTAACAATTTTTTAAACATAATGTCAATATTTGGCACAACTGGCTTTCATGGAATCGTTGTCAGCTGAGTTATGGACAGTTATCAGTTGTTGAATTTACAGAAATGCTTAAGTAATGCTTAATAAAACGACTCCATGACGTCACAAAATGAATGCCCTGGAAAGTGTTTTTTTTCTGGACTTGATTTTTTTTTGACCTTCATGCTGATGAACAAAACAAAATGCTTTTTATGTTCGAATAGAAATATGAAATTTGAATTCCATGTCTGAAGAAAACATGACACTCTTATTGAATAAGCAGATAAATTGGAAAAACAACTTTTGACTTTTCAAAGATCGATACGAATGTCCTAGTTCCGGCTGGACATATATTAAAATTGGAAAGATCGATACGACAAAGATCGATTCTTTGGTACCGATTTAATCAGTGGATGGAACCCTACGCCATTTGAAGAATCGATGCGACAAGATCGATCTTTTTATAAAGATCGCCCAGTCCTAGTACGCACGAAAAGCCATATACCGATGGCTTGAAGCAACTAAATATACACACACTTATCTCCGCTTTGCGCTCTTCTCAACAGAAGACCTTTCTATTAATATTATTATTTATGTTATTTAGCATACAAATCTCAACTAAGTACTAACAAAAATGACGCAAGTTAGTGCCAATTAAGAAGAAGAGAAGGGTGATTTGGTTTGGAGGCACTTTTTACTTCCTTATCCAGTCAGAGCCTTTGGAATAAATCAGTTCAGTAGAACTAGAGACATCTTGTGCGCAAGCTGCGAAAAAAAATCGAGAAAAACGCCATTGAAGTTTTGTGTCAAAGCCTACTGGATTAGATATCGTGAGAAGTTCTTCCTAGGCTATATAACTTAAAAATTACGAAAAAAAAATCGTTTTTTTTTTTGTTGGAATTTCTAGACTAGCATACCCATATTTTTCATATTTTTTCATATTTTTTCATATCATTTTGGCTGGCATATCATACTTAATAGCATGTAGATTTATTAGCACTTCAAAATATGATCATGTGTTAACAATTTTGGCGTTGAGTGAAGGGCTGTTGTTGTGCTGACGGCAGTGTTCTCTTTGACTCGAACGCTATTTTCCACATCATTTGAACAAATAGTTCTAGCGGTCCTTTCATTTTTCCTTACATAACAACCGAGGCCCACATAACAAGGAAATCCCACCACGCTCGTTAGGCTCACGATTTTTCTGACCCGCGCTCGTGCTCTTGTGCTAGTCCGAAATCGGGCAGCATTTCCTGATCAAAATTCAATACACGAACCCACTCACATTCATTCATGCGAGCTACCTAGATCAAAGATCGCTAACTTTCGCCATTCCAACCACACGCTATCCCGACTTCTGGACCGTTTCTTCGAGCAGATAAATGAAAGTTCTCCCGCCGGCAGCGGCGACGGTTCGTGTGCTCTAGTTTACAAGGGTTATAAGTGACCACCTGAATGAACGCGTCTCGGTAAATTCAGCAACACATGCCAACATAGGCATAGCGGGCTTCTGGTTTTTCACGTCTCTTTATCTTGACGAATGCCCGGACAAAGTTAAGATTGGCCGGGGTTAAAAATGGGCGAGCCACGTAGCTTAATAGCAAGATCGCAGGGGTAAGTGCACGATTTTGTCTAGGATTTACAATTCAATTAGATTCGAGAATTGATTTATAGAAATTGATAAGTACTCATTGCGGGGGATCAAACAAATCGGGTTTGGCGCACTTAAATAGATATGTTTACCTTTGGAAAGAGATAGACAGAACTAAGCATGGGAAATCAACTCTGACTTAGCTAAATTGGTATTAGCAAAATCTTAGGTACCCACAATTTTTATGGGAGATTAGTACCAAATGAAGCGACGAAACTTGGCATCTTCCGATGGTGAGCAGTAGTGAGAAAATGATCTCGATTAATTACTCAAATATTTACCAATGATAAGGAAGACTATAACATGAATTTGTGACTCGGAACAACCATAATATCATATGGATGGAAATAAAGTTTCTACGAACGAATTTATTACTCGGATGGTGAGCTTTCCGAAGCTACCTGCCACCGATTGGCCTCGATATGTTTCATCAGCGCCGGCAATAATGGCCGTCGGCGCCCGATCGAAAGTAATCACACCCAAATAGCCGATCGGAAAGAGGATAATTGGCGCTGAACGAATCCATCAAAACAAGCCGAAATTGCGATCATTTGGTACAATTTTTCATCAGATTATTACGAATTATGCGTACCAAATTTAATTATTAATTTGAGCTGTGCACCATTCGGGAGGTATTGTGAAATGGTGTTGCTCAAAACCAAACCGACGGATTGGCCTTGGTCAGAACAAGACGACGACGCGGGTCGATTTGAGGGAATTACTTCTGAAAATTTGCTCTCATTTAGGTTTTATTTGCCCACTGAAACTGGTTACTGGTCCATATGACTGAAGGGTATACACACAGAACGGTGAAAGGTTGCCGAACTGCATGCTGTTTGTAAGGACATGAGTGTCAATAATGATTCCGTTTCAGCCACGAATTGAAACCGCACGCAATTCTCGAAATTAATACATCAGTCAAAAACAATACAGTTCAATGATTTTTTTTTTTGCTTCGAAGGTAGACCCTAGTTCAGGAATAAACGCCGTTGGTATTTGGAAAATAAGATATCTACCTTTACCAAGTTTCAATCACCATGATTAGTACATCCTAAAACAATCGCGTTAAAATTTCGACAAAAAATCCAAGATTGCACCCAAACAAAAAGCTCATTTCGCTAAGAAGCTACCCCAAACATCACCCTCATCAACCGCAAGATCTTCAACTAGGCTGGTTTCGAAAAGAGCACTTATGAAACGAGTCGTGACCCGTCTGGCACAGATGTTTCTATTTGCTCATCTCGGCTGATCCGATTCCGCACTATATTTCGCCGAAGACCCGCAGCCGCAACAAATCTCCAGGGAACGACTGACATTATTTCTGATTCCCGCGGCTCAAATTTGTTTGACGTTTCACAGAAAGCGACGGGGGAGGATGCTGTTTATGATGTTGGATATTCCACCGCGAGAGCGCTCCAACGCACGAAGCGACGCGCGAATCCCCGATCCCCGTACACGCACCCGTGGCGGGGGAGTTTCGTTGTTGCATAAAATTTGCCGTCGGTCCCACTGGGAGATAGAGCGAGATGGATATGGTGTTTCGTGTGTCTTCTTCAATCGTGCACTCGAGATATTGTATAGCCGAAAGGTCACGACATGACCCGTGCTGAAAGGTTCGAATACTATGCGTGGCGTTAGGTGTGCGGCAGTTATATCATCCGCGCGAAGTGACGAATGTCCGACGGTTGTCGGAGAACCTTTTCTCGTTTAATGGCACACACTGTTGACAGCCGTTCCATGTGAGGAAGATGCGGTATCGTTTGATTCTGGCAGTTATCACATCTTCTGGAGATTAAAAAGAGGTAACTCTCGTACCATCAATCGTGATTACTCGTTGCGAGTGATGTGAGGATTAGTTTCACTCATTACTTAGTTGTTTGAGTTTAGTAATTATCACTGGTACTAAATATTGTAGCATGATTCACGGTCTGTGATACCGTGCTCGAATATACGAGTTATTATTTTGCGTGCGAGTACAAGGTTAAAAAACAATTTAACAATCTATTTCATTTATGTATATCCAAATTTTCCACAATTTCACATTCTTAATTCAATATTTGATATTTAAACGTCTATTCAGGTTGTATATCAGCCATTCCATGCCAAACCGATAAAGTGGTTCTCAGATTTTCTTGGAAAGTGAAAATTTTGTTCTTTGTCGCAAACCATTACACCCCTTTTTTATTTATTTTCTTGTCAAAGTGACCATTCCATTTTAGGGTGGTCCGAAAAATATTTTTTTTCCACTTTTTTCAAAAAATTCCTTTTTTAAAAAATTCACAAAGGCGCTATATTTTTAATATATTTTTTGTGAAGCTGAGAATTTTTTACATAACATATCTCGAAACCAGAGAGGCGCTTTTTTTGTTTTTAAGTTATGAATTTTCGAAGTTAACCGTAATTGTTTCATAATTATTCATTGTATTTATTATTTATAGCTTACATGGTTTCGGGACCATTTATATTTTTTCTTGAAAGCTGAGTTTTTTTTCACACTTGAAATTCTTCAGTCCTATTATAGCTCCACCTTTTGTCTCAAGTATGTGATTTACAATTGACGGATATTCCTCAATTGGGCTTAGTGCCGGAGTATTAGTTGGATTCATCTCCTTTTAACACCATTTACCACCGTTTCGCATGTCACGAACCACACATTATCGGATACAGAAGGGTTCCGCTTTCGAAACCACTGCGTTCTTCGTTTTTTCAACTGAATCAAATGCCATCACGTGTACAAATACACCGGGTCAAACCGTTTACTTCAGAATACGTCGAACATAAAAATTGATGGAAATCGATCGAAAACATATCGATTTTCAAGGTGGGAACTTTTTTGTCACTGTTTTTTTTAAATACGATTTGATGTTTTGTTTCTTTAAGTAAAACTTTTTTTTTGACGAATGACTACCTCTTTCAGCATGCTTGCTGAATCGACGTAAACAGATCACGTTATTATAAAATAAAGTTATCGTGAATAATTATTTACGCTATAAACAAATTCTGGTGATTGGCATACAAATCGAATCGGAAATTTTCTAAGATTTGTTTAAAATGTTATGAAATCTTAGAAAATTTTCGATAGATTTCCATCAATTTTTCTGTTCGACATATTCTCATTATGATTCTCTAATCCGTGAGCAGTTTAAATTAATTAAAATTGGATGCATTTCCATTTACCTATTCATTTGTTCTGCCCATTTGCGTGCTTACCTCCCCGTAGCGGCAACTAATACATTCGTTTCAGCTCGTTTAACTTCCCATTTGATGCTCGTTAAGTCAACATCGTTTGCCGGCAGGCATCGAGCGTCGAATTGTCTTTCTCAAGACATGGAGGGTAGTGTACTTCCACTCAACGAACGATGTCAAACAGGGTACTATCTTGAAGTTCTTTTTTCCTTCTCTTGCCAGCCGGCTTGGCGGTGGCTGTGTTTCTGAGAATTTCGAAATAACCTGGAACCCAATAATACAGGGTTTTCCATTTCGGGCTTCCGAAAGTATACAGCCCTGCGCTGACAACCGTTTGACATAGCTGTCAACCAAAGCGTCATATCGTTAGTTGAATGTCTGCCATTTTACAATATGTGCGATGCTAACAACGTGTTAATTTTGTTAAATTATACTATAAAAATGATGAAAAACCGGCAAATGTTTTTCGGGCATTACGGACGAATTTTGGTCGTCATGGACGGCCTACAGACCACACAATCGCTAATGTAGTGCGTAAATTCGAACAATCTGGATCCGTAGCGGATATTGTGAAACCTGTGCATCATCGTAATGTGCGTTCGGCCGAAAATATTGCTGCTGTTGCTGCCAGTGTGGAGGATGACCCGAATGTTTCGATTCCACGGCGTGCTCAGCAATTGGGCTTGTCAAACACATCATTGTGGCGAATTTTGCATTTGGACTTGCACCTACATCCATAAAAAGTCCAACTGGTACAAAAATTAGAGCGTGGTGATCATGGAATGCGTCGGGCATACGTCGATTGTGTGAACGAACAACAGCAGTAAAATGCTGAATTTTCGCATCAAATTTTCTTCAACGATGAGGCACATTTCGAGCTCGGTGGCTATGTGAACACTCAAAATTTCCATATATGGGGCTCAGAAAATCCACACGTGATTGTTGAGAGGCCATTGCATCCGCCAAAAGTCACTGTTTGGTGCGAATTATGGTATGGCGGAGTCATGGGGCCGTATTTCTTTGAAAATGAGGACGGCGAGACGGTAACTGTGAATGGTGAGCGCTATGGCCGCATGTTAACCGATTTTTTTTGCCACAAATTGAAGATATTTAGTTTGAAGTAAATTAGAGGAGCACTTCATCGCAAACTGAACCAGAATTGGAAACTACTCTCAGAACGAACGATTCGTAACTTTCGTTTCCATGTATTTGTGGGTATGCTACCTGATTTAAGAGTTTATTTTTTATACAATATTCTGAGTTCTTCCTCATGTCAGAATTATGTTTTATGTTATGTTGTTTGAGTCGATTTTTTGCCTAGTTTACACGACGTTATAAAGGGTAAATTTAAACCAAACGAATGGAAGAAGTTAAAAAATGATAGGTTGGGTATTTCATTTTGACCATCAGTGTAGTTCATGCATCGACGCGATTGTGTTATTTCCGATGTTATTTCAGATGTTATTTCCGTGTATTCCTCCCAATCAATGCGTTCCGCGAGGTCATACGAGATATCAACTGACATACCGGAACGTGATTCATTGGTAATTGATAGGATTAAAGGATGCTGCCTACCATGGTTCAGGTAGGAATATACGAGGGCGGTCCGATACGTACTTAGCCTCATCGCCCGATGTTGTCAGTATCGCAAGAGAGATTACTTATCGTGTAGGACATTCTCGTAAACGGCTACTGTCAAAATTTCAGCCGAAACGGACTCGTAGATTTCTTCTGATCGTGTGTGGAAGCGGGCGTGTCTGCGAATTTTAAAAAAATGGGAAAAATGGAAAATCCGCCGTCGCCACGGCCAAAGTGGGCGATCCACCGTATTCTCAAGATTTAGCCCCGTGCGACTTTTTTTTGTTTCCAAACTTGAAAAGTCACTTGCCGGGCAGAAATTTGAGTCGAATGAGGAGGTCATCGCCGCCAAGGAGGCCTCCTTTGCAGATCTCGAGAAAACGTGTTTTTCAGATGGATTAAAGAAGTTGGAGCATCGCTGGGCCAAGTGTATCGAGCTAAAAGACTATGTTGAGAAATAAATCGCCACTTTTCCAAATTTTTTTGTTTTTTTTTTGTGGGCTAAGTACTTATCGGACTGTCCTCGTATATCGCTGTAATGCAGAGGTCTTCGTCGTTGATTTGCGTTTGACAAGCGACAACTTCAAATGCGTGTCATTGAAAGGAGGTTGTCTCTGTAGAAAGAATGACAATTTTTGATTCCCAATTGCACGCCACCGCACGAATCGTTTCGATCTATGTGCAATCTCATTCCTATTGCACTGAATTAGACATTGAAGGAAACGAACGCTGCTAAAAAGGTACATTTTTTTCTATCAAAAATGTTCTCAAAGCCGAGAGCAAATATAAAATTATGTGTTTCAGAGGATTATCAATATTCAAGACAATAAAAATTTTGTTCGGTGGGTTAGAAAGTGCAAACAGACTGATTTTCGCCTGTTATTTTGTGTTTTTTCGTTTGCTTGAGTCCTGCTTGTGATAACTTGTGATTTGAAGATTTTTCGTCAGCTCTTTTGAGATGAAAAACACATCGAGGGGTTTTGATTGTTCACTAATGTACTGACCCTTATTGCCCGCAGGTCATGCATTCGGACGGACATTTTGATTTTCTTTCCATCTTCAAAAATTCCTTCCTTGATTTCTGATTCATCCTCCATCTCTTCAAAAGGATTCATATAAGAGATGTACATTGGCGTATTGGCGGTGTTTATTACTTTCAACCACAATAATTCATAGGAGGTGACAACTGTACGATATAACGATAGAAACAGGATATATTGATAATTTTGGACATGGACAATATCAATAATAAGTTCCAACAAATGATTTTCAACAGTTCTTACAGGTTTGATGACCAATGTTCTTCCATCAAGAGAATTCAGCAAAAATAGAAACAAATCAGTACAAAGTTCAGGTTATACGGTGGATACATCTAATCTCTCTACTCCATCAATTTTTGGAGCGTCATCTATGTGTATGGTCTCATGTTCTCATGACAGCACCTTTTCTGTTGATCAGTTTTGACAGTTTTTTTTTAATCGCTACCTGTAATGTATCCAGTAGTGCCCTGAACCAAGGCGCCTCTATATATACCAGGTGAAACAATCATATGAAATGCACTTTCAGCCATATTGGAATTGCTGTCGGTATTGTTTACAAACAGCATCAGAACGCTGCCGGCGGCTCTTTACAAACTGCTACGACGCTTTTTCGAACGATGCCTACTATGTTCGACTTTCGCGAATTTATGTGAAAAAGAAGGGATGATTTTGTAGAATTTCATTCTCATTCCCACTACTCTCGCATGTGAAAATGCAATAATGGCGTATCCTAGTAATAATAAAACAAACAACCCCCGCTCCACAAACCGTAATCCCCTTCTTATTGAAATGATGATGTTGCTTCACCTATTATACATTGATATAAGCGCCTTACTCTGAACTAATCGTTAGGCCATGGAATATCGCCCTCATAATGCGTAGGGTAAATGATCTTGGTTTGTCCGATTTGTGGTGTTGCTACGCAACTGGTAGATGCAAATCGATGTTTCTTCATGAAAATCACATATAATTGATACGAGTTTGGGTTTGTTGAAAAGCCTCAAGTCTCTAGTTGCTAATACTACCATAAGGCGTTGAAATTATTCAAATTTTTATGTTTATGTTAACGATTTTCCTCAAAGAGAAATTATGATCATGGTTTGACCACCTCTGATCATGGTTTATCCGATTTTAGAAATCACCATTTTTGAATGAAAACATTCGAATTCTCAAGTAGATGTTGCATTTATCATTGCTTGAGTTTACTATCATCATATTGATCCATTCATAATTTAGACTTTCTTCAGAATATTGCCTTTTCTTGGGCATTTTAAAAGTGTTACCCTCAACACACTCAACATAGAGAAACTTTATTTCTGCTATGCGCGAAGGACACCATAAACAAACTGCAGCGCACCAAGCGGTTGCCATAGAAATCATGTGGACAAAACAACATTATTGAATTGGACAACTCATGATCAGAATTGAGTTCATCAAAATGCGTTAATATAATGGTTCAGTTATGTAAATTTGATACAAATGGTGTGCAAGCATGATGTTTACAATATTTGTAAGTGTTATAATCCAGAAAAGGTCTGAATACGTGCCAAATAATCATCTGGTGATCGATTAAAAGTTAGCTCGAATGAGGGGCGCATTGACACCAATAGAAGGTGTATTTTATAATCCTTTAAAACATGTGATTCCGTAAAAATATACTATAAAACTACTGTAAATCATGAAAAAGACAATTTTATTAACATGTTTTGAAACATTCGAATACCTGATTTGACAAAGGTTTGCTGAATTAGAGCATTCAAAAAAGTGGACAAACCATGATCATATTTTCGACTGAACAAACCAAAATCATTTACCTTACTCCCCTCCAATCCCATCATGCGCACAACATCATCTTATTTGGTGTCAATCCAAGCTTTAAAGTTATTTGTGGTGGCTCGCGGCACAAAATCTTTTGCGGTCGATATTCATGTATTTTAACTAATTTTAATCGTCCGTGATTATTTGCTGCAGTAATTGGTTAGTTTCGTTGAGTTCTAGTAGTGCGTCGAAACCATCGAGATTCTTTGCGTAGCGGTTTTTTTTTTCAAATAATTCTTAACTGTCACATAGTTGGTTCCTAGTGCGTTGGCTGTCTTCCGTGCAGCTTGCATTCCGATATTGCTCAACCAGTTGCAAATTTATTTTTCTGTTGTAAAAAAGCACCACCGAACGTATTTCTTCAGAAATTTCACTCATTCTCAAATCAATATAATATGCTTGGTGATTACTAAACCTTGTTTACAAAAAATATCACAATATGTCATCTTTCAGGCGCAAGTGCCTTTGACACAATTGGATAAGTGCTATCCAATAAATTAGCATTCACACTATCTAGTGACAAATAATCGCGGATACATTTGTACCGTTTGTACTTTGCCTTTAATGGTGTTAGACCATTCATCGTAGCTAATAACATGTGTTTTGGAATAAATTCGTAATATGTTCTGATAGCATAAATCAAAACGAAGTCCTTGTATATTTCGTACTCAGCACTCGTATATCACAACGAAAACCTCGGCCAATTTTCTTCGTGGCATGACAGTTCACCATAAACATGACTTGATGTTGTTCAAGCTTGCCCAATTTACAAGTAAGGTATTGTACCAAACTCATCATCCCTTCTCGCAGAGCCATACATTTGAGCTGATGTACTTTCCACAATTAAACGGTTAACCACATGTTTGACATGCTGCTTTTAGCTGTCAGCCGCGTTTATCGGACATATTGCGGTTCACATGTCACCCGATTTACATCGCTGTCAGCACTGACCTCCGCGCCGTAAGAATTCTAGGAACTAGGTGACCGCTGGTAGCCATTTACTCCGGCTGAGTTGCGACAGATGACCGTCACGGCGAATTGAAGGCCAGAGGCTTCTTTGTGCAACTCGCGTGCTGGAACTAGAGCTTCAAATACCACAACACATCTATTTGGTGGCTGCACATCGTCGCACTCGACCACTGTAAAAACAATTATTCTCGATTAAAGCTTTGCCCGCTGGAAAGATGTATTTGAACACATTTGAACCAGGCGGTTGCGAAGGTTGATTGGTGAACAATGATGGTAATTAAAATGGAATGCACAGCGAATGGAGAATGGAGCGCGTGTCCGTCACCACGTGCTATGCCGAGAGCCATCTTGGGTTGCATATTTAGGAGTGAATTCTCCTTGTCTTCTGGAGAGATAAAAATCTAATATTCTTTTTGAACGAGAGCATGTTCCTGGATGCCATTTAAACAATCCACCACCATAACCTTGGCGTTTGTGAGTGGAAATGTCAGCTTTTTTCGGGGGTGTCTGACATTTAAATGCGCGTGTAATGCCAGATGATCGCTTAGCGCTTCAAATCACAAACCAGACATTCAGGCAATTGGGTGCGTATCGTTTCATCATTTGGCATCATATTTCGAAACGTAGCAACTTTAGAAAAACATACATTAATTAGCGAGTTCTTATTCAGCTCATTCGGTTTGCCATTGACACCTCTCGAAATTCCTAACGATTCCCTATATGAGCATATCTCGTACAGCCTTGTCGAGATCTGGTGCCAACGCCTATAATAAACCGATTCTTGCGCCACCTTGTTATATATCGTGATGCAGCGAGATCCGAGTAACGATCGGGCCACACCACAGTGGATATCATTCTCGGTTTCGCTCAATCACGTCCAAATAGAACCAATCTGGTTCAATCTTATCGCGAGTCCGGTTAACAAGAAAAGCGCTTCTCACGGTCATTACAAGCGCTAAACGAGAGTCAACGAAACGTTTAATTTTTCCCAGGGGCAAAAATTGTATCACTTTATTACTACACACGTTCACGTCGACGCGTTTATGTTTCCTAGCCAGAGTGTGCACACACACCCAACCTAGGTCATGTTTGAACGGACGGGATAAATGTCCTCTCGCGCGCAAAAGCTGTTGGGTTGGGTCCAACGGACAAAACCAACGCATGTCAACCGGGCTTGAACTTGAACGTTTCCTTTTACTTTGGTGTCAAGAACTGTGTGGATCCATTTACCAGTCTCCAATCAAAAAGCCGGGCAGAGTAAGCGAACGTGATTGTAATTTATGCTGTTGCTCCTGCTCTCCATCTCAATCCAGCGATTGGAGTCCTGCTGGGCCGCTGTGGATGACGGAGGGTTATGGACTCGTTGAGTGCCACTAAGAGGTAAATGGGGGATTATTGCGTTCAAGGTTGATCACTTTACGAGATTTCTGTCTTCGGTTGGATTTCGCAAACGCCTTGTTGAGGAATAAATTTGTTCACACTATCTGGTTTCATAGTGTAATTTTTTATATATATTCTGGTAATGGCTGTCATACGGTGTGTAGAAAGATAACATTTACAGAAAATATATAATATATCACATTAATCCATGTACCTTATTTTTGATTTGATTATTTGATTGCCAATTGAAATTCTGTAAGATTTGTTCGATATAAATACTATACATTACGATTCTCTAATTCGTAAATGGTTTAATCTGAAGAAGTGGTTAAGAAATGTGGAATAACGGTGCTGTGTCAACTCCGAAGAAGACCTAGCACCCGTGTAAAAGAAAACCTGGATGTATGGAAAGGTCCTATAGGAACGTTAATTGGATTTACTGTCGAGTTGGTTAACAAAAAAATGTGTTAAGAAATCGATGTTTTATTTCATCCAGATATTGTTGTCCACTACACCTACATGCAACAAGATAAAAATATGTGCGTAGAACACTCAAAGTAGTTGAAGGAATTATGTGTATCCAGTAGAGATGAAACGGATATCCGGTAACCGGTGATCGATCTGAAGCAATACACAATACACAATGCCAACGCTTGACTCAGTTCTCCATGCATTCCTGGTAGGCTGACGAAGGGATGGCCTTTAGCTCCCTCGTCGCAATCTCTTTCATCTCCTCGATCGACTGAAATCTCTTCCCACGTGAATTCTTTCAGGTGAATACGGTGCTTGCTCGATGGTATTTACTTGGTGTATGGTCAAATAATACAGTACAATTCGGGCTCGGTGCGATGGCACGTAATCATCATGCAAAATCCAAGAATTGTCGGCCCACATTTCCGGCCGTTTGCGACAAACAGGCAGACACTAACGATCGAATGTCAATAAAACCTGACATATTTGCGTCCCAAAGTCGTACCAAAATAAGAAGAGAACATTATGATGTGGGGGTGCTTCTCCTGGTACGGGGTTGGCCCCCTGTGCTGAGTGGATAAGATCGTGGATCAGTACCTCTACGCCCATATTCTAGGAGATGTTATGCTGGCACACGCCGAGTGGGAAATGTATTTGCATTTCTTCGAACAATGCAAATACATTATTGTAAATGGATTGAAGCACTGGATTGGATTATTTTTTCTCAAAGTTTTGTCACTTTCTTTTTATTGCTTGAGCAGTGGTCTTAATGTTTTGTCCGACAGAGTAAGAAGTAGCAGTTGGATCTTCCACGAGTACTTCAAATATTTCTATTTAGAGATTTTATTTCACTGATCACGGTGATGTTTTTGTGTTTTGTTTCGATATTCCAAGTTAATTTTTTTCAAACGTCTAAACGAAAGTGTCATTTTATCGACGAATTAGGCCAGAAGTTCCCCTTTTTCACAAAAAAACTTAAGGATTATGAGGACTGAATGAATCGCTGCATATGCGATTCATAAGTTTCGGTGGCTCTTAACGGTATTTAGATTATACCATACTGTTGAAACAGGAGTTTTAAATCAACAAAGATACATTACAGGAAGATCTGATTAGGAAAAGCATATCCAAACACCGCAACATTACCAGAATATTCGGTTGGCATCCACTTCCAAATCCATGCTGAACTGTGTGGTAAGAACGCCAAAAAATTTCCTGTGCTCGTAAAAGGGCAGAAACCATCATCTCCGGAGTTTTTTCACCGCATGGATAGCCCAAGAAATATCTATATATATTAAAATGGATTTCTGTCTATCTGTCTGTCTGATTCTTATGGACTCGGAAACTACTGAACCGATCAATATGAAAATTGGTATGTAGCGATTTTCGGGGCCGGGGATGGTTTTCGTGATAGTTTGAGACCCCTCCCCCCTCTCTAAGGAGGTGCTGCCATACAAATTAAACACAAATTTCTACATTGCTCGGGAATTAATCAAGCAAATGAAACGAAACTAGGCAAATTGTGGTTTTAGGGTACAATAAATGTTTCTATGATGGTTAGACTCTCCACCCCCCTCTCTAAGGGTTGGGGGGGGGGTCTGCCATACAGATGAAACACAAATTACTGCATTACTCGAGAACTATTCAAGCAAATGAAACCAAATTAGGCATATTGAAGTTTTAGGGTACAATAAATGTTACTATAGTGGTTAGACTCCCCGCTATCTAAGGGGGGGCTGCCATACAAATGAAACACAAATGTCTGCATTACTCGAGAATTATTCAAGCAAATGAAACCAATGGGGTTGCTGCCATACAAATGAAACACAAATTTCTGCATAACTCGAGAACTAATCAAGCATAATTTGGGATGTGAGGGTTTTTGGGTATGAGAAATGTTTTTATAATGGTGCGACACCCCTCCCTCCTCTGGAATCCCATAAAATATTACACATTTTTCAACCAAAAATATTCCAACCAAACATGACAATTTAAACATTTTGGAAAACTCTGAAGGAAAAAGGGAAAATACGGAAAATTAAACTCCCATTCCCTACAATTACATAGTGACAAGTGCTGTTAGTTCATTTGCCCTAGCGAAATTGATCTTTGTTCGAAACTAGAAATAGATTTTAGTGTGATGAAAAGCACTTCTATTTCTTCTTCTATCTATACCAAAAAAAAAAGGATCGCCGGATATGTTGATAGGAGCGGAACTCGAGGAAGGAATTGTCCGATTCAAGTTTGTCTTTAGCCCATCATATTTTCTGTATAAAACATTTATTCCATGTAATGGAGAAACATGTTATTTGCAAGTGGTGGAAAAATCTTGAACGAGAATTGTGTCTGAAAATAATCTGATATTATAATGATGAGTTTTGTTAGAAATACTAGGAATTTTATAATGAAAGGTAAATTCAACGGGGTCGAATAGAAGATCAATCAATGAATAGTTCTGCGATTGGACCCATGAACTTGCTCATAGTAAGGAAACGTGAATGTTTGAAGGTATTGATAACAAAAAACAAATTTTGGGCGGGACGAAGTGTGCCGGGTCAGCTAATGTTAAATAAAGTAATTTCAGGTGTTTTTATTTATTGATATCTCAAAGAATCACAATGATTTTGTTATAAACGTAACTGTGACAGGTGTCCTGGTTTTCAACTCCGACCAGATAGTATCCCTATCACTACACCCGAAATTAATTTCTAGTGCATGTTTTGGCATCCAGATTTGTTACATTAAGTGAGCCCAAAAATAATAGAAAAAATAATATGCGTTACTCCCCAATACAGGTCGAACTCGATTATATGTGATTCGATTATACACAATTTTGGGCTCAATTATATACAGTTTGAAAACAAAATAACATTCACATATGACTTACTTCAAGAAAAAATGTAACCTTTCAGCGTTAAGGTATAATTTAAGTGGCTATTATAAGTACAGGGGGTAAAAATCGCGATTTTTGAAGATCTTGCTTGAATTTTCACCAGGAATTGTTTAAATCGATATTGCAGCGAAATTAAAAAAAAGATAGAAGTTGGATGCAAAGAACAAATTGTAGAGTGATTTGAGAGCTTTAATTTAATTGATAGAAACAATCAAGTTTTATGTGAATTTTTGGGATAAAATGAATAATTATACATTAAAAAAAAATACTAACTATCCAGTTTTCACTTCCAAAATGTTATTTAATTCCACTAATCTAGATGTTCCACTACTCTTTTAAATGAAAGCAACAGAACTCGGTTACGTAGCGTACTTTTTAGTGTAGAGCCAGTTTGAGGCAACAGAGTCTAAAACAAAAAAAGTTCTATAACTCAGTCATTGTTGAAATTCGAACATACAAGTAGAAGGATTTTTATCATCAAATATGATCATCTATCATCTCCTGAGAGATTCTGGAAAGAAATATTTTTTTCATGTGAGAAAGATGTATTCTGACTTTAGGGGGATGAATCAAATAATAAATTCTTTCTTTATTTTCAATAAACGAAAAATATATGCATAAAAACGAATAAAAAAAACATTTTTCTTGACTCGATTATATGCAGGATTCGATTATAGACTGTGAAAATAAATCGGAGACTGTATATAATCGAGTCCGCGCTGTACTTGTACATCATTTGTATCATATATATGCTATTTGAATATAAAATCAACTTGAGGGAGCGAAACAGGAGACACATTGCAAATAAGACCAGACCAGACCGAGAAAGCTATAATTTCTCGTTTATGCTCTTCTTTTTACTCTTAGAAACCCCTTTTCAACTTCATTTTATGATAAGGTGTAATATTATCATGTATTTGTGCAACAGTACCAGTAGCTATGTGGATAGCGTGGTCGTGTTAAACAGCCTTGTATTACATCTGGCCTTGGTTCGATCCCCGTTGAAATTGTATGGACTTTTCTGTACAATTCCAAAATTCCAAAAAAAAAGCGAAAAAAGAAAAGAGAAAGAGATGCTCCTATACATACAAGAATTTTAAAGCTTTCAAGACAGCTCATTATTTGCTCACTTGACCCTTCAGCACACGAAAAAGCATTATTGTTGCCAAAGATGAAATGTTTTCTGCCAACGCTAGTTTGGGTTTAGTATCCAGTCTTTAAGTGTTGATTTATCATTAAGTTATCAAAATCACTTATTTTTTTCAGTCGAGTGTATAAGCATACTTCATATACGTTATGTTCCTGATGTTTCTAAAAACTGCAGATACAGACCACATTTACGGTATTTGAAGTCATGTCACGATCTATGAAGACACAAAAGTCATTTTCACACTATGCGTGATTGCTTATTTCACATCATTTAAACTACTAGATTGCAACTGCAAAATGATATTTCTAGCTGAAAAAACATCGTACATCGTCCCTCAATTTGGAAGGCAAACGTACACTATGGCTCCATAAAAATGCGTTAATCAAACACCCAAATGTTGCCCTGAGGCACACGTCGTTGGATTTTTTTTTTTGTTCAATGACAATAAGGCGTAGAGGAAGACCGTTACTTCCGCAGTGTATATCCAATTAGTTAATCAATCGGTCCGCTGCTAATCCGCAGTAACAAGCGGACATCCCATCGATTTGTATCGACTGTATAGACTGATCGTATCAATTTTTATAGACTGCAAATTATTCTGTCATTCCGAACAATTTTGAGTGTGCAATAAAAATTATATTGATCAGCGGTACAGTATGAGATTATCCTTGAACTTTGAGTGACGCTGAGCTTTGCTCTGTTATTAGCGCATCCTCCTCTCATCACCATTATCATCCGTGAAAGAGGATGTCAAAATGAGGAAAGACGACGCGTGGCATAATTATTCGCACGCATCCGCTGAGTAAAGTTGGTTATTATTTTGGCCACACAGATAATCAGTTTTGAAGAAGTGCGTGCGAACACAGAAACTCTAAACCTCAGCATTGTTTACGCGATTATTGGACATTCACGTTTTCTACCAATCAAACTGGGACAATATGTGGACACAGCTGTTCCATAAGAGCACGATTCGTTTATATACTCGTATGCGGGAGTACCATTACCGGGTCACAGCTATCAATTAGCAAACTGATTATGCAAGCTGAATGGCTCGATGACCTCTCCCGGACCCCGCGTCATTTAATCTCGTGGCCTCGTTTTCATGTGAACTCGGGGCAGTATAACCGCCATTATTGTTATTATTATTTTAACGACACGATCATTTCCCTAACCACTCTATTCCGACATTTTTCTCTTCGCAAGAGAAACTGCTCACAGCCTCAATAACAACAACAACAAAAACAGTGCAGGGCGGTAAGGTTCATGGCACGGGTTCCTCTTACCATAAGTCATTAGACGGTACACCGAGATTTTCCGTTTGCAAGCCTGCCTCCAACTGCGGCAGCTAAATGACAGTAACCTTATGCTTCAATCCAACGAAATCTAAATCATCAATTAGATTTGCATATTTGAGAACACGGTACCGCACGCTTTGGAGTGCACCATTGCTGACGCAGCAGAAAAGCGATAGTTTGTCATTAATTCTACCGCACTTGACTGCCACACAACACTCGCGTTCGCGCTTGATCATGTTTGGAAAGCGTGCAGCGGAAAAAGAGTGGGTGAAACCCACGAACACCCTAATGGGACTTTCAGAACGAGGAAATTGCAGAATGCAGCATGGTATTTCATAAGGTACACCGGGTCGAGTTTGAAACGGAAGGCTCAACTTCCTCCTCAAGTGATGAAGTGTTGTGATTTAACCAAAAGTTCTACTAAACGAACCTGTTGACTGTCATAACCGGACGATTTATTTGTTTATTTTTAGTTGATCGTAAAATCAAACCGAACATGCCATGATTGAATTGATTAAAAATAAAGATTTCCATCAGTTTTATCCTTGTAACTGCATATCAAGTAATGGTTAGGTTCTGATTAAATGTATTGATTTAAAAAAATAATTTTCATCCGTAATTTTTATTCTAAAACTGTGTTTAGTCTATTTAAATTCTCAACACACTATCGAGTAGCCACAGTGAAGCTTACATTGCATTTTTTTTTCTCGAATCGCATTCAGGAGAAAAACAAGGTTTGAAATCCCTTCCGACTGGTAGTGACCAATTTCAGAACAAATTGTATCCAATTTGTATCCTGACATGCAGAATCAGCGTTACGATCGTTGTTATCCTTTGCGTAGTATTCATGTGAATCTGGATTTCCTACATTGCTGCTGATGGGAACACCATAACAGAGTGGATATCGAAGATGACATGAGGTGTGCTTTTCGACAACGCTCTCAAGAATTACGATTTTGACGGAAATCGTTCAGGCGCAATTCAGGTGCCATACTGACTTTTTATACCTTTTTTTGTAATCAGATACAAGTAAAAAATCAAATTTGTTGCGAATATAACTTGAGAACCGTCTGTATTATATTATTTTACTGAGAATACAGATTTTCTTACAAAATACTAATAGAGAGAAGCACTGGGATCAATTTTCGTAAAGGGGGAATGAAACAAAAAAGGTTGAAAACCATTGCTCTAGAAGTACACCAGTAGAAATATTCGTTCCTTTCGTGGTGGAATCAATATATTTGAGCAAAGAACAATAAGCTGTGATCATCTGTGGATTACTTCAAAACCCCGTTTGAAGATCAGATCTCAGGAGAAGACCACTTCAAGAACTTCAGTCAACGGCTCGGATGTTCTACGTACCGTCCCTCCCGAGAGAGTCTACAAAATTTACAAAACTAACTTTTAGTTTGGATAAATGAAAATTTATAATCCATAAAATCAAAAATGGAAGGCCAAATGTGTTGCTAAGCGCGAAATTCGAGGAAGAAATCATCCGATTTGAGCCATCTTTATTTTGTTGTATTCGTCTCTGCCGAGTATCTTGAATTAAGCTCCGTGTTCCGTTGCTGTGAAGCGGAAACGGCAATAGATTCTCAGGTGCTTGAAAATAAAACTTGTGAATGAAAATTTACTTCTCTGTATCAATCATGTATTCCATGTTAAAATGTTATTTTCAAATGAATCAAGAATCTTGAGTGAAAATTGTGTCTGAAAATACATTTATATTACAATGACGAGTTTTGGTAGAAGTACTAGGAAAATTATACTAGAAAGAAATTGTAAAGGGCCAATCCAAAGATCAATCATTGAAGTGTTCTGCGATTGAATCCTCGAACTTTCGCTTAGTAAGTAAACGTGAGTGTTCGAATGAATTCTTATCAACAATTGTATGGGGTTGCATCGAGGACACCACCGCATTTTCCACGTAGAACTACTAAATTATATAATATTATTCAATCCGCTTGTGTATCACTTCAGATAATATTTTAGAATGTACCCAAATTTTTTAAATAGTCGTCAATACTGTAGATCTACATATTACCTTCCCTTTTTTTATATTATATTGACTTTCAACACATTTTGCCTGGTTCGTCACATTTACTTCAATTTTTGAAAGAATGTCGGGAGTGGCAATCGAACATATTAGATGACGAATTTCATGCCAACTCGACTGGCCGTTGGCAGCACCACCTCAGATAGCAGTGAAACGTTGTGGGTGTAAAGACATGGGTCATTTAAGCAGCTTTGCATACTTGAAATATTCGAAAAAAAATTAGACAACTTTTTGGAAAAAGTCATTTTTTTTCTTAAATTTATACAAAAATTTATAACTTAAAAGCTATGATACCTAAAAAATTCATGTCAAAGGATGAAATGTAAATTAAATTTTTACGAAAAATACCAAAAAAAATTTTGGAAAAAAATTTCGCTGACAAAAAAGTTATTTCAAAAAATTAAAATTCATTTTTCTCAAAAACGTATTTTTTTTAAATTCCCAAAAATATATATATATATGAATAGCCCTTACAATACATCGTCCATACATCGGAAGATGGGCACTTTTACAGGGAAAAAGTTTTCTAACAACTTTTTTATATTTTCTTTGAAAAAAATACAACTAATCCTAATTTTGTTTAAAGTCAAGATAGCGATATAGTGTATTCGACAAAGTTTTAGATCTTATTAAAATGTGATCTTTTGTCGAAGATGTCAAATATCTATCTGTTATAGTTTTTGGAATATAAGTCATTTCTGTATGAAGACTCCTGAAGAAAAATAATGTTTTGCTCGTAACATTTTTGTGTGCAAATTCTCACGTTTGACATGTTCTTGAGATGTTTCTAAATAGAGTAAATTTAGCAGAGCTTGTAAATTGCGATAATTTATACATAAAAATGGCGAGTTAAACATTAAAAGTATTTTTTCAAAAAAAAAATTGAAAAAGTTGTTGTTCGAAAAACTTTTTCCATGTAAATGTGCCCATCGTAAAATGTATGGAAAACTTGTTGGAAATTCTGAGGGCTATTTACATCTATTTTTTTTCAGAATTTTAAAAGCATATGTTTTCGAGAAAAATTAATTTTAATTTTCAAAATATTTTTTTTCCAATGAAATTTTTTTCCAAAAAATTCTTTGATAATTTTTAATGGAAACCTAAGTAATTTCCTACATTTCATTCTCTGACCATCTTATTGTGCTTACAAAATTCTGAAACAAAAAGATATAAATAGCCCTTTAAATTTTTAACAAGTTTTCCAAACATCGGACGGTGGGCACATTTACATGGAAAAAGTTTTTCGAACAACAACATTTTCATGTTTTTCTTTGAAAAAATGCTATTAATGTTTAATTCGCCATTTTTATGTATAAATTATCGCAATTTACATGCTCTGCTAACTTTTCTCTATTTAGAAACATGTCAAGAGCATGTCAAACGTGAGAATTTACACACAAAAATGTTACGAGCAAAACATTATTTTTTTCAAGAGTACTTCATACAAAAATGACATATATTCCAAATACTATAAAAGATAGAAAGTTGATGTCTTCGACAAAAGTTTATATTTTAACAAGATCTAAAACTTTGTCGAATACATTATATCGCTATCTTGACTTTAAACAGAATTAGGATAAGTTGTATTTTTTTCAAAGAAAACATGAAAAAGTTGTTGTTCGAAAAACTTTTTCCCTGTAAAAGTGCCCATCTTCCGATGTAAGGACGACTTGTTGAAAATTGTAAGGGCTATTCATATATATATATTTTTGGGAATTAAAAAAAAAATTTAATTAAAAAATTTTTAATTTTTTAATTTTAAAAATAAGTTTATTTTTAAATTAAAAAAATTAATTTTAATTTTTAAAATAACTTTTTTGTCAGCGAAATTTTTTTCCAAAATTTTTTTGGTATTTTTTTTTGTGAAAATTTAAACAATTTCCTATATTTCATACTTTTACAAGAATTTTGTAGGGATCATAGTTTTCAAGTTATAAATTTTTGTAAAAATTAAGAAAAAAAATGGCTTTTTCCAAAAAGTAGTCTAATTGTTTTTCGAATATTTTAAGTATGCAAAGTTGCTTAAATGACCCATGTCTTTACACCCACAATGTTTCACTACTTTCTGAGATGGTGCTGCCAACACCTGAGACGCGTTGGCATGAAATTCGTCAGATATAGAACATATTAGAAATATAATATATTGTATATTAGATATAGAAAGATTATTTTTCATTCATTATTTTCATCTTGAAAGTGTGTTCATTCCACCTAAAAATCCATTATAGTCTTTGTAGCTTTAAAAACTTGTGATAGAAAACTCAATGTCATCAATGGGAATTGACCTTCTCTCTCCAAAAACAAACATCTCCGCTTCGTCTGTGCTGCCGCTCCGTACTGAAAACCCGTTATGTCTGACAATATAAATATATCATGTATTTGTCGTCTCGTGCCAATACGTGTCTGATAAAACCGTGTTTGTTCTCTGTGTACAATATAATTCATAGAAAACCATCATTCCATTCAACAACAATCAACTTTTGCACAGAATGTTTGCACGGAGCTACGCGATTAGAGATATTTTCTATCGGATGATGCAAATATCTCGGCGAACTATCGAAAAATAGCGAAGCTTAATCGTGTATGACATATATGTCAGCCACTTTGGGTTCCTCTACAACAAATTACTGATGAAGAAAAATGTCGAAAACTATCAGCGCTTTTCATTTATTTGGTTCCATCCTCACTTTACGATTGAACTGCGTTACCAACTCGCACCAGACCGTCTCCATCCCACTTGAATATCGAGCACAATCTATAAACACCTTTGCTCCTATATTCCGTTTGAGGTGGGATCGAACCCCAGAACATGCAACAGTAAGATTTTCCTACTGGAATCAGGAAGCATATTTTCATGAAAGATATGTTGTATTTGAATGAATCCTGTGTATGAACGTATTCCAAAATTCTGGATACTCTTCCATATCCGCACTTGCACAAAAATTTTCCGTATACTGCTGACACCTTCTTTGTCGCAGCACACTTTGATACAGAGAGCTTTCTCTTCTTCGAGGATGTGTAGTGAATGTGTTTCGCTGTATCTTTCATTCATTCCATTCTTCTTTCGGACTGTGGGTATATGTGTGTGAAATCATTAGTAGGCATGAATGATGGCCGCTTGTTGTTTTATGCTTACTAGTTCGCTCGCAATTGTGGTTTCATTCCATTCCATTTTCGTTTTTAAGATGTTTTAAACTTCTTCAGTTCATTCGCCTCTAGCCCTGAAAAGGGCGCTTGTGGAAAGAAAGTCTACTCCATACTCCTCCTTCTTGAGGAAGACAATCCACTCCCGCTCGACGCTCACCGGCAACGATGTTGCATCAATGACCACCAAACGATAGAGTAATGTGGTTTCAAATCGCGGATGGCTTCATACCAAATAAGTTGAAAACGGACAAAAACGAATATATCAGTTATTGATGGTACGGGTAGGAATAGCACACAAATTGGTAGAACAAATGTAATTTCATGTACTTTCATCACACATTAATTTGAAACTGGAAGAATTCTCTTTGTATGATGAAAATACATGAAAATACATTGAATATACTGTTTAGGGAATACACCCATACCACGCTATACGGCCGCTCTTTATAAGGCATTTCGCTATAACGGCCTTCTTCAATTCAGGCACGTTTTCGATTTACGGCCTAAAATGTTTCATTATTTTTTTTTGATCCCATTTATTTATTTAAGGCTCATTAGCATTTCAGCTGTAACAGAGCCGAATTTTAATCGTGTACATGTCACATGGTTATCATATCTATAATTAGCACATTACACAGTTGCCGTTCGCCAGTATTCCTTCTTTTCCATTACATATGGTACATTCACACAGTAGCCATTTAGGCGTAAGAGTATTCTTTCTGTTCTTCCATTATCCAAGTTGGACCACCGGACAGCGGAGACAGTTGACAGTTTTTATGTTTGTATGTTGTATTAATTTTATGTTTTTTGTTTATGTTATGTATGTATTTTTGATTTAAATGAAATAAATTCAATTTTTGATTCGAATGAAATAAAAAGATAAAATGCATTTTGAATGATAAACCATGTTGAATGTTGAACCATGATTGAATTTGTATGAATTTTGTATTAGAATAATTGATTCTTTATACGGTTTTCGCTTTGCGGCCAAATTTCGTGGTACGTGTCTAGACCGTAAAGCGAGGTACGGGTGTAGAGACTTGTAAGGTATAACATATCAAACAAATCTTAGAGAATTTCCGATTCGATTGGTATGCAATTCATCACAAATCGTTCGCTAGTTACTAACGTTAATTTTAATTCATAAAAACGTTACCTGTTTTCAGATTTGGTACCCTTCCTGGAAGACGTAGTTTTGCGTCAAAAAACAATTTTGAATGGGACGAAGTTTGCCGTGTCAGCTAGTAATATATAATTTTCAATTGATTTTTGTTTATTCGGAATATTAAAAGATTTTAAATCTATGTTTGTATGATTTATTTTGTGAACATCGAAAGCTGAACTTTTCAAGAACCGTTTCAACTTGTCACGGTGTTCCTCATGAGAGTTAATATCATCGGAAGTACGATGACATTTCGCTATCCAAAAAAAAAACCATTCAAACACCAAAATGAAGCTTCAGTGGCGCATGGAATTCAAATGGCAAATGTCAAACAAGGCATTCCCCAAACGCATGAGAAGTACTCATTGGAGCCATAATTCTCAACGTGAAAAAAAACTGTTTACGTCTTCGCGCGTCGTATGGCGTTTCCTTTTCCTATTGTGTGACGCAGCGGTGTATCGAATTGCCGAAAATAATACCCCCCAAATCCGGTTCGATCTAATCAAGAAGAATGATCAATCAACCCATAAGATCCCGAGTCGCCGCCGCCGCCGCTGACATCTACCTATCAATCCTCGCGCGATTGATAAATTGGGACCGTTGGGTCGATGGTTGCGAGCGTTTCCACGTCGTTATTGGGGTGGCTGTGACTCAGATCATTGTCGCGCCCACCTCCTCCTCTCAAGCACGCTCAGACAAGTGGCCATTAGATACATTTTATGAGGTGAGCCGGTAGAGCCACGTGGTGATCCAATGTTACACACGTACCATTTATGTAAGTACACGTAAAAAAAATAATTACCACTGTTGGACAAACGGTCAAAATTAAATTGTTCATTTGTTTCATTAGCCCATTTTGAGATTGATCACCGCTTTTTTTCTTCTTCGTCTTAAATCGGGATTGTTGTTTATTGCTTTGGGAGGTACTTTGTCGGTTTGGACGCCCCGAAAGTTGAAACGATTGTGCCGTGGTCTTTTTTCCGAGAAGGCAGGAAATAATCGGATGGTGGCGGTATCAACTTCGCTGTGAAATAGACGAATAGACCACCGCGTCGATAAATGCTATGCTTCTTGGAGAACGTAATTTGTCAATCAATTATAAATCAGCAAACTCTACACTGGGGTTTGGTTGTCGCTTTTTGTTATGGGGACAGAGATTGATCGTTACATAAGTTATAAGGGAAGAAAGCTACGAGAATCGTCGACTTAAGGCTCGATGCAGATAAGTCGGGGAGGTCTTTATATTTTATGTGTTGTTACGTAAATCGAGTATATTGATTTTCTATTGCCATGTAAAGTGTGACCCAGGGGTTAACACTTGCCTAAGAGCTAATGTCACGGATCATGTCGGTGTCGTAAAAAAAGCTTTATTATGTGTTTATTCATAGCAAAAGACATCTTTTTTGGATGACATTAACATTCCCAGTGGGGGGGTCTTCGTAGCCACATTGGTTGCGCGTTCGCTTAGTAAGCGATCGATCGTGAGTTCAAAACTCAGGGCCCTCATTGACCATCTTTGTGTTGTTACAGAATAGCTACGTCCACGCAACAATCATCAGCGATGGAGATCGATCCACGGTCGAAATAAGATCGATTCATCCATACAACTGCTCTGCTCTGCAAGACACATCGGGCTGCTGTTCTATTAATAACTCAACAATGATCAATCAACTGTCTCCGCTGTCCGGTGGTCCAACTGGATAATGGAAGAACAGAAAGAATACTCTTACGCCTAAATGGCTACTGTGTGAATGTACCATATGTAATGGTATAGAAGGAATACTGGCGAATGGCAACTGTGTAATGTGCTAATTATAGATATGATAACCATGTGACATGTACACGATTAAAATTCGGCTCTGTTACAGCTAGATTGCTAATGAGCCTTAAATAAATAAATGGGATAAAAAAAACATTCCCAGTGGAACTTTTGCCTTCTCAACGTAGGTATTACTTGCGTCATTTTCATTAGTAGTCTTTAGTTGAGATTTCTATGCCGAATAACAGCGCCTGGAATGTATTCTGGAGTGGCAATCTCTACAATACGCGTGACCAAAGTGCAAGTCGGAGGAATTCCCCAGACCAGAACGGGAATCGAATAATGTGTGACGTGTGACGATAATGTGTGACGCTAACCACTCGGCCACGGGAGCACACTTATAGCAAAAGACATTCAATCTTCAAATTGTATTTCCAAAGAAATTGTAAACAAGCTGGTTTAATTTAATCTAGTATTTTTACATTCCATGTTACATGACGGTCTCAGTCGACGGCAAATCAGTTGGCAGTTAGTTTAGGTGGCTTCACATAAAAGTCCTGGACTACTAAGTCACATCCGCGTTAATGGCTTTTGCATATTTTTATATTTAGTAAATTAGTAGCGATGTGATGTTTTACGGTGTTCGAAAACTTGAAATTGTATGGTTGTTATTACTATATTACTAGATAATGGACCGATTGAAACGCTGGAAACCAAGTTCGCCACAAAATTGAATAAGTTTCGAGAAGATTGCTTGCATTTGGAACACATTATTATCGATATCCTGTATAGTTTTTTCGAGCTCCGTAAAAATAAAACAAAGAATATTTATAGTATCCATTGTACCATTATTTGTTTATCTATCTTTTAGCAATAAAACAAAAATTGAACGGGAAAAAATATTCATAATTAGAATAGTCACAAGCTGATGAAGTAAGGGGGTTAAAAAAAAGGTGTATCATGGCGTTCACGATTCAATGTTCAGCCCTTCTGGTTATCTGAAACAAAAAATCGAACAGATTCTGAATCAGTAAATATTTCGCTGTCGCATGAACCTTCGACAAGTCAAAAACATCTTTTTTGACAAAATAGCGGTAGTTTGAAGGAAAAAACGCAGTTTTAAACATTTTCTCTTACGTTTCCCTTTTTTTTTTAAACCCAGTTCAAAAAAACTAGTTACGAGAAAAACGCGTTTGAAGTTCATTGTTATGGCCGTACCAGGTTAGATACCGCATTACTTAAATTGCTCTACCTCGGTAAATAAAAGGATTTTCGGAAAGTCCTTTCTACGGTATATTCTTAAATGCATAAACTTCACAAATATGAAGAAAAAAATTTTGTTTTTTTTAATTTCTAGAGTAGAATACTGCCCTAAGGGGGGACCCCTGTCTGGAAAGTCGGAAAACAATAAATTTTCGTGATTTTTTTTCGGGTGTTAGAAATAAAGCTAAATGCTCGAGTATTTCGGTTATAATTTTTTTTTTTAATCTGTATTATAGTGACTTTCAACACTTTTGGCTGGTTCGTCACTTTTACCTTCCATTTCGGAAGAATGTCTGGAGTGAGAATTGAACTCATGATGTTTAGCGTGAGAGGTATGGATGTTACCACTACGCCAGATTGCCTCCTATTTCGGTTATTGTTTTAGGTATGTTTGAAAATGTATTTTTTTGAGTGCACGAATAATGATTATTGCGTTGTTGACAGCTGGATGCGTAGATGCTGTCTGAACATCGATACCTAGTTGGTGGTATCGGTTCCGAAGCAACGGGGTGTCGCAAAACGAATTCTAATGAATATTATGAAACTTTAGGACAATACCTCTAGCGTTACATAAGGGTTTTTGAAAATTTGAAAAAAATGCCAAAATGGATTTTTTGTTGAAAATGAGTTTTTTTTTTAAATCGCTGATTAGAGGCCCATAACAAAAATTTCATCCAAATCGGTCGAGTAGATCCTGAGATATCGACACCACCAGTAGAAAAAACGTGGTTTCGAGAAAAGCGCGTTCAAAAATTCGCACAGCAATACTATATCCTTGAGGTGACTTCATACTTTTGGCTATAACTTTCCAACGACATCAAATATCGAAAACAACAACAACAAATATAGGACAACATTTATGAGGGCATAAGCTTCCCAAAAATGCAAAAAAAAAAATCGATTTTTTCGATTTTCCAGACCGGGTCCCCCCTTAAGATAAATCATAAAAATGACCTTTTCATATGCCCTTCCGTTGATCAATCACCTATTTAATTCCATAGTTTCAACATCTGTGTTCCCCCAAGCATGGAAAATGGTCAAAATTATACATAAAATACGTCTACTAATTGATCCTATGCTTCTAATCTTAGACCAATTAGCATTTTCAGTGCTTTGTCGAAAGCATTCGAAAAGCTGCTTAAATCTCAAATGTCTGATTTCATAAGCGACATGAGCTTATTAAGTGATGTTCAATCTGGGTTCCGGAAAGGGCATAGCACTGAAACGGCGTTATTAAAAGCACATGATGACATTGCTCGTGTTGTTGACAAAAATGGAGTTGTTGTTGATTGATTTTGTCAAAGCATTCCATCGTGTTTCCCACGCTAAACTCTTAAAAAAAGTTGCATATAAGTTTGGTTTCTCTCGTGGTCGTTGGTCGTGGTATGTGGTCTGCCACATACTTGATCAAGTCGTATATTTGTGATAGAATTCAAGCAGTGTTTGACAATGAAGTATTGTCAACACCAATTTCTTCCGGTGTTGCTCAGGATTCCGCTCTGAGACCACTCTTATTTTCTCTATTTATTAATGATTTACCGTCGGTTTTGAAATATTGCAGTATACATCTTTATGCTGATGATGTTCAAATTTATTTATGCAGTATTGCTCATTTAAGTGTGGCCGATATCGCTATGAAGATCAATGACTGGTCCCTGAAAAACTAACGCAATGTTGATAACAAGGTTGAGAACATCACCTGCCTTACCTACACTAACAATCAATATTGAACCAATCCTATTTGTCAACAAATTAAACAATCTTGATGGTATGTTTACGTCCAATTTAAGTTGGAGATCAAATATTTATTCTCAAGTTGGTAAACTTTTTGGTATGCTTAAACAATTACATTTAGTTACTAAACATTTAGCAGTAAAAGTTAAACTCAAACTATTCAAAACACTACTTTTTCCTCATTTTTTGTATGGTGAATTTGTACATACCAATGCCACTCAACATTCAATCAACAAAATTAAAGTAGCTTTAAACTGTTGCATAAGGTATGTTTTCAATATTCCAAGATTGAGAAGAGTCTCGCATTTACAAAAGCAATTATGGGGGTGTCCATTCTTCCAGTTCTATAAGTACAGAATTTGTTCTATTTTGTTTCGCTTCATAACAACAGAAATACCCAATACAAGTAATACAAGTTCATCACTTTGTAATTTCATATCATTCATCATACTATTAAAATCAAACGCTGTTCTGTAGAGGCATAGTTTTTTGGAATCAGTTACAAAATAATGTCAAAAATTATTCATCTAAACAATGATACAATAAATAAGTTTTTTTTTAAACCAAAACCAAACTTTTTATTTGTTTGATGTAAAAATAAGCGATGTGCTGCACTAAGAATTAACTATTAGTTAACACATACACGTACGCGGTTGTAAAAACCCAATTTATCCCCCAAACCCAAAAAGCAATTTTATTAATAATCACTACCTTACTAGCACTAGGTCGTCACGAGAAAGAGGCAGAGCACTGCAAGTGCTCGCCTTTTATTGTGATAAAGTGTTTATTCAGCTTATTTGTCTAATGACGCGCCGTTTTGGCGCGAGCTTATCTAATTGGCTAGTTACTGCTTAACATAATCCCTAACGATTTATCCTTCAAGTAGAAACGCACAAATATAGATGAGACGCAAACAAGCTAAATCACTAGTTATGTAACTTATAGAATATCTCTAATATATTGTAGATTCCACTTAGTTATGATTGTGGACAGGGCTGTGCAAAGTCACATTGAACTGGGGATAGTCAGAGGACTATGAAGCCACCGATCGTCGCATTCAATTGGAAATGAGTTTTTGCTTTTTTCAGCAGTTCTCCGTCAACATGAATCGACAGTCATTCGGAACCTCTTCTCGCTTACTGTTCTAACGAAGCTCCGGCTCATTCTATTCTTCACCGTCAAATGGACTTCACGGCAAATCGAATGGATTCCCCCAGACTGAATTCAATTCTCTCTCTTGTATCATGCATGCATGTATCAACGTCAATAGAATACTAAGTATATTACATCGCTTGTGTGATACACATACTCTCCAATATAAGGAAGCTAATTTCGAAAACACTGTACAACTGTTATGTTGAAATTATTTTTTTTTTCTATGCCTACCACCAGGGCCCGAAATCTTCGAAGATGAAAAATGAAGATCGACTCTCTTCTCAGTAACTTTGCTTCGACTAGGACTACTTCGGCATTCGCCGTGAACAGAAAGTGAATTGTCTAGAAAATGAATTGACAAGCGTTGAGAACGAGGATGACTGATGAACTATTCTAGTCAATACTAATTCTAATTGATGTGACTAATTAATACAAATTTGTCTCTTCTTCAATGCACATTTCTACTTCCCCCTGACACGACTCTCTTTACCCGCGTACACAATCTTATTTTACGTTCATGTAAAGTGAAACGAAAACTTGGTTTCTGATGCAAAAATACACTATTAATGGACGGTTCAATGCCTACCCACTGTGAACTCAACCCATCGAAATTAGACGGTTATTAGGTATGTTATAAAGGTCCTCGCGTTAGTATTAGTAAATGGCGTGCAAAATAGCGTTTGAGAGGAATTCTAAACAAAATTTTAATTCCTTTGTCTCCGAGTTCAATTCTGTGAAAAAAAACATGCAGAAAAACGGGTTTATTTCAACAAAATTCACAAATTTGTCAGTAGTACTGAACACAACACTACACAACACTATTTTATACTTGTGAGTAATTTTAGTGTACGATACAAAAAAAACTTGCTCACCTGTAGTATATGTCAACCTCGTTGAACGCAAACATCGATACATACGTACGAAATACATGAGAGAGAGAAACGAATTCATTTTGGGGGGAATCTCTTCAAAATGCAATGAAGTTCATTTGACGGGGAAGAATGAAATGAGATAGTCGAGTCGTAGAGGGAGATAGCGATTAAACCCTCGACTGACTGTTGAGTCATGTTGACGGAGAAACTGTGTTGAGAAGCCAAAAGTCATTTCCAATTGAATACGAAGGAGAATTTCTTCATAGTCCGCTGACTTTCCTCAGTTGAATATGACTATGCCGAGCCCTGCCTACCACTACATGAAAAAGCGTGGAGTAATATACTTGGTATTCTATTTACGTTGTGCATGTATAAGTGTTTCAGTTCACTCTGGGTAAACAATGGAGCCGTCCATTAACTCCTTCGTGTACGATTTAATTTTCATAAAAGCGGACCAAATGCAAACACTTCGATGAGACACATATCGAGTAATTTCACTACTCTACTGAGCGTCTTAGCGCCTTGTGATATGTAACCATGAGAGATACTCAATGTTGTACGTGCAAGGGTTAAGGTGAAGGTGGAAACTAGCCATTGTAGTAGTATAGGTAAACCCATGTGTAAAAATGGGGTAATAGTGTTTGTGAGAGAAGAGCAAAGCACATGTAAATAGATCAATTCACTTATCAGACTGTGTGGCGCTTCATTGATACGAGTCTTTGAATACATTTGAAAAAAAAAACTATTCAATACTGAAGTTAAATGTATGAACGATATGTTCCGATGAACAATTGCAAATACAAATATATATAGAAGGTGCATTTGCATATGAAGTAAAATTCTGATTATACGCGAGCGTAACATGAGCAAATTTATAACACATGCGAATTGGGGCTCTTTTGATAATAACAAGTTCTTCCGCATAGTAACTCGATGCTGATAATTCATTAATATTTTCCTTCGTTGGTCGTATTGTTTTCACATATTCACGTTGGAGAGCCTTAACCCTTCTCTTCGTTGGCCGAAATATTTTGATTGAATGTAATACTTTTCCGTTTATTGTTTTTGAATGCATAGGCAGCCGTGGCAGTGTTCCGAGCTCTGCAATACAATTTTCTTACCCAATGTTAAAGTTGCTAAAACTTACATCATAGACCCATTAAACGTAAAAATTATTGTATTGATATCAACACAATTTTATTCTATTGATTTTCATAACATGAAACGCTATGATTCAGGAATAACATTTTATTGAGTAGCTGTTTCGATGATGTTGTCTGGCATCAGTGTCGAAAAAATAACGATGCTTCCACCAATACAAACAAAACCATTGCCGAAGATTGAAAAATGAAAATTTAACTTTCAGAGCACTTGCTCGAGTTTTCCGACGTTTTTCACTATACAGTGCGACAGCATATGAAAATTTAATATCTTGTGAGTAATCGATTAGAACTTGGTTGATATTACTTGATGGGAAGTGTGCGAAAAGAATTCAAGTTTTCGTTTCACTTCAAATGGACGTTGAAATAAGATTGTGTGCGCGGGTAACGAGATTCGTGTCAGGGGGAGTAGTAGTGTGGATTGAAGTCAGGGTGACGGAAGAGTCAGATTTATATATATAATCATTTGCTAGAATAGTTCATCAGTCATCCTCGCTCTTCAAATAATTTCTAGTCAATTCAAGTCATGTTGACGACGAATGCTGAAGTAGTCCTAATCGAAACGAAGTGACTGAGAAGAGAGTCGATTTCATGTTTCGCCTTCGAAAATATTGGACCCTGATTCTCGCTCGCTCGCCAAAGCAGTTTGTTCTCCCTCGCTCGTTTCCATTCTATTGCCGATCAGAACGGAAGCTCTAGGGAAAAACGAAGTATCGGTGATAATTCGATGCGTATCACGTACAAACGGGCAATTGGCTGGATTCAATAGCGGTGAAAACGAAATGTTTGATATGGGGTGGAGAATATTTTACCATATCTAAGAAACCGCTTTATTCGATAAAAGCAACAGTGCCAATATTGAATGTTTACGAAAGCTCTATGAAGATTGGAGCGGATTTGTTTAAAGAGCCGTTCGTTAGAAAAATAAACTAAATATGAAAAAAAATTGTTTTCGAATGTTTAATGATATGTGACTACTTTCTAGTCGAATTTCTGACTATTTTCTTCTTATTTAATGGATATCTTTGGGAGCGGAGACCGACACTGATAATAATGCGGGTTAAATGGAAAGCGTAGCAAGAACAATTTGGGGCTCAACGTGTTGATTCTAAAACATAACTATGTGGTTATCAAAAAAAAATCGTTCAGCCCTTCAGATCGATATGAATAAGATTCATACTGGTTAGTTATGATATAACCATTCAATATAGATACTAAAGAATGGATCAAATACCTCACACTTATTAGCTTCCACTAATAAGTTAGTCTTCCAAATCACACATCAGCTCTGACCTCGCCAAACTTTACCATTAACCCGAGGCACCGCATGGAGCTACATTGAAAAATGAAACAAATCCTTTCATTAATTAACGTTTCTAACACCTTCGCCTCTCTGCCCTCAACGTCTCTCAGTGCCCAAGGCCCAATATGGTAAATGATCGGGTGCCCAATGGCCGCCCCGCATTTACACACCCCGCGTATACTCGATCAGATCAAATGAAACTTCGACCTCCAACTATGCCGCTTACTGTTTACATTCGTTTTCTAGCACCACAACAAACTCTGACCACTCTCCGGTTTGCCCAGAAGAAGGAAAAACGATTGGGTGTGGGCCGGGTCGCGAAACCGTGTGTTGATATTTTTTATTATCCATTCTCAAAATTAAATCAAACATCTAGTCCACGCTCGGAGATCTCGCAAGATCTTGACGACGCGTTCTGTGCGCGACACACGACCACTCAACAGCGATCCCGTTTTTTATCGCATTGGGTCGCAGCTCTAGGGGTTGAGAGGTGTTTCAGCGGTCCACAGTGCACGATCGGCGCTGTCATATCGCGGTCCGCGTTGGTCACCGCCCGCGTTGGTTCGATTTGAATGTGTGCTGATTTTTCCCTAACCAAACAAGCGTTCGCACTTAATCATTGCTTAATTTCCACCCAGTCAGCATGGCATTGTGGTTAACAAGCTGAGCGGAGGAGAAAATTAGATCGCGCTAAGCTGAAACGAACTCCAGCAAGCCAGCCCAAAGGGGCGCGATGGGCGGGAAATTTATTCATAACCGCGAAACAGTGTACCGTTTGGCGTGTGGAAGATTCGAACCGTGTGAAGGTAAATGCGGCAGGCGTCAAACAATTTGTCTGTATTTACCCAGATTTTGAATAGTGGAAATTAGATGTGTAGCGCCAAACAGTGAGTGGAAACCGTGATTGGTGATTGTCGACGTGTATGTGCATGTGTACATTTAATTCGAAATGTGATAATGGTGAAATTTGATCGATACGGGAACTGTTCATGTACCGTAGAATTTTCTTTATTCATTTTGAACAGTTTCTAATACAGGTAATTATAAATTCAAGAAAACAATATAAATACGATGGAGTTGTTGCTAATTTTTTGACCAAAATTTACTACTGACACCACCTGAGGGCAGGTTTTAATTTTTGGTTCTCAATGATGACATATATAGTATGCTTTTCAATAAATATTTTCCAGTATCGGATTAGTCTACAGTTTCAAACCTTACGCAGTTTCAACGAATAACAACCAAATTCAGTTTGTAGAGTCTTATTGTAGCAAATTACGGGAACTACTGAAGGATCATATCTACACCCAAAATTGATTTTTAGCTCAAGTTTTGCCATCCCGATTCATTACATTAAATGTGCCTAAAATAACAGAAATGTCATGACTCTCAAATACTGGTAAGCATTTGTATAAAATATATGGCTCAGTAATATAATATTAATTCGAGCGAGCGAAACAAGAAAAACGTTGCAAAAAAACACGCATTACTTTGCCACATATGTACACGGCCCAGACTGAGATGGATATAGACCTCCTTTCCTCCTCTTCCTTTGTACTCTTAGAAAACACTTTCCAACTTTATTTTGTAATGAGGTGTAATTTTATCTCACATTTAGAGCTCCCGCAGACTGCAGAGTTTTGTCGGCCAATAGATTGTTCGGACGACTTAATCAGTATGGAGCGATATGCATATGCGCACACTACACCGATTCAGTACCGGCCGATAAAAAAGTTTGATAGGCTTCCCGATTGCATTCATACTATTCGGTCGGTCAACTATCGACCGTCCGTTTAATCAGTACTGATTAGCATCGATCTACGCACACACGACGATTGTTTATCGGCCTATAGTTCAATTTGCTTTCAATTCGGTCTCAATTTTGGCATCCGACATACGAGCCGCCCGAACCAATGGGATGCACCCAATGCTCTCTGAATCTCTTTTTAAATTTCCTTCGCCGTTTTCTCTTCCGTTGTCAACTGGGTTGCCAAAAATATTTTTTCAAAAAACTGGAAGATTGTTCTTAAAAAAAACTGGAAGAAAACTGGATCCTGAAAAACCGTCTTATTTTAAGAAGATCGGCTTAGATTTATCTAAAATCATTCTTTTTATTTTCTTTAGGAGCCTTGTAGTTTGACTGAAGTTCATGGAATAACGAAATAAACCATTCATTATTCATATCATTCGAGCAGATCAAAATGACGTTTTCCGCCACTCGAATATTACTGTTAAACAATATTTGGGGAACTTCTTTTCCAGAAATGCTACAAAATGTACAAGATTTTAAACTTTAATGACTCTTTACCCGGCTGAAAGGAGTGGTATAATAATCACTTCATTCGAATGAAAAAATGTCAATGAGTTATTGGTCCAAAAATCATTTCAATAGCTTAAAAATTGCTTTGAAAACATGCTATTGGAATCATAACAATCTAGTTCATTGCTTTTCTGGTGATACGGTTTGATTTAGGTAAAACTTGAAAAATCTCGTATTTTTTTCTCTATGTCCGTAAAATCGCTGATAGAATATCGTCGCAAAACTGATTGTCAATTTGATTAATTAAGTTGCATGGAGACACGGTTTCTGGTTATAGATCACTGTATCGAGCCTGACCTCAATCCTTTGTTCTTTTTCTACTAACGCGAATTTTGACCATCTTCATTGTAATATTTTTCGCACTCACGAAGATTGCTAGAAAATGTTAAAGGTAAAAATTTTTCCTAAAAATAAACGAACAACATTTCTTCCATCAATAAATGCTAGGTCCAACTGACATTTTGGCAGGAATTATTTGGAGGATTTTCAGTATTATTGATTTCAAAACTTCTCTAAACTTAATTATAATTAAATTTCATTAAAACAACTGAAAAGTACGAATTACACAAATTACCACATTTATTTCATTCGAGTGCATTCAAAAAATAGAAAATCAGGATCAATGCATAACATTTGAATTAACATATTTCGGATGTCAGGCTTTATCAGGCGTATAGCAGAAATATAGATAATCTTTCTTGGGTGAAATTCTGGTTCGGCCAAAAAGGTAAATAAACAAAGCCCGAGTCACAAAAACGGTTGTGTTTTTTGATCGGAGAAACATTTGACAGAAAATGCATGTGAAATAAGGTGCAAGAATTTGTAGGAACTTGAAAAATATATTTGATTGACTCCACATGGCCTAGATTAATACCAATTCTTTGATAGAATATCTATTGTAACAAATACAAACTTTACATTCTTTTGTTTTTTTTATCCCATTTATTTATTTAAGGCTCATTAGCAATCTAGCTGTAACAGAGCCGAATTTTAATCGTGTACATGTCACATGGTTATCATATCTATAATTAGCACATTACACAGTTGCCATTCAACTTTACATTCTTGCTCTTCTTCGTTTTTCCTGGCACACCATTTAATCTATTCGTACATTGTGTAGTTATATTTCAACACTTTTCGTAGCCAGTATACCTTTCATCATAATGTTTCTCAACCTGTTTCTATTCTTCGATCTGTCGAGTTTCATTCAGAAAAAGTTCTTTCCGCAGTTTACGCAGGGATAGCAAGGGTGAGTGAGGGATAATGTTTATACATTGTTAATTGATTTTACATAAAATAAGTAAAAATGAAGCCAAAATATTAAAAAAAAAACTGGATAATATTTGAAAAAAACTGGAAGATTTCAGGATTTGACTGTTTGACTGGAACGAGAGAAAAAAAAAACTGGAAGAATCCAGTTTAAACTGGAACATTGACAACGCCGGTTGTCAAACACAAATTAAATACAGTCTTTCCAGAATATTCGGCCGACAATTGGCTAGTATGCGCACACTTTGCCAACACGACTGTTTGGTTGGCTCGGTGTGCGCACTAGCAACCCAACCCGATCAAACTATCGGCTGGCAAAAGGCTGCAGTGTGCGGGGACTCTTACTCAACAGCATCATTAGCTATGTGGATAGTGTGGCCGTGTAAAACATCCTTTGCATTCCAGTCGGCCTAGGTTCGATCCCCGTTGACGTCGTTTTGGCTTTTTTTGGGTGCAATCCCAAAAAAGATGAAGAAAGAAAAAAAAAGAGATGTCTGCTTCCATACATACAAACATTTTAAAACGTTGGGAGACAGATGATTTTATTTGTTCATTTGACGCTTTAAGACACGAATATTTAGGCATGTTTTCTACCGAAAATGAAAATGTTTTCTGGCAACGCTAGTGTACGCTCGTAGTAGCGTTGTCCGTGTCCCGTGATCGGGTCCCAATGGTAGAGTCTGTCCAAGGATGATTTTGTCGAGAGTGAATAAAAGCACGTCCGTTTTCTGAGAACTTTATTCCGATAATGGCAGGAAAAACTGGGTTCCCCAGTTGAAAAAACCTGCATCTTTTCATCTATTCTTCTCTATGTACAGTTCATTGTTTTAAATTGTATAAATTCGTAGTGTGAGTTCATTGTTACAATTGTTTTTAATTCTTGTGTAATTCGATTGGCGATTTTAATGTGTTGTGTTTTTGTTGTGATCAACTGTGATATTTTCGTTAAGTTATCCTAGTTGTGCATGGTAATAGGGTTGTGTAAAATGTGTACTGTGGGTGTTACAAATATAAATTATATGTGTGTACTGTCCTATGTACTGTGAATGTAACAATAAGGAATTTTATTTTATTTAATTTATTGAGATGGAACAGCTAGTTTGGGTGTACAAAGAAAACCTTCCCATGTTCAGATGGAAAATGTAATGAATCCGGGACTCGGCACTTTATGAATTGTTTTTCTTCACTGTGCATGATTCCATGAACATGATCTAATCAGCATAATGAACGTTCCATCTGCTTCAAATACTTATTGAGTTCTGTACACAGCGTTGCAAAAATAAAGTTATTCTTAAGCTGATATTATTACAGCCACACGCCAGACCTCAAAAATACACAAACGCGCAGGCAGTCGCACGCGCGGCTATCCACCGTGCGCTTCGGACACGACGAAAATTAAATTAGCTAAAAAACTCCGTAAATCGACCCGTCAGCCGAGGACCTGATTTATTTCACTCTCAGCCTGTCTGTTGGAGGACCTAGATGGTGTTTCGCGGGTAGAGGCGAAAATAAATCGTCGGTATTACACCAGTCCCGCATGTGCCGCGGACCTTTCGCGCGATTATGCGACAGAATGCAAATGTCGTTGAGCAGACTGAACAAACGGACGGTGGCCAGCGTCGAATTTTCCGCTGTATGTAACGGAGATCATACGGCCGATCCGCAAGGAAACAGTACCGACCCAGCCGATATGATCGCGTGTTGTCTATGCGAACTATACCTCGCTAATAACTTTGTTTCGGCCAAAGCATTCGGCAGGAATACCAATTTCAATTTATAGGCCTTTGGCGGGAAGGCGCCAGCCGAGAAAGCGAGTACTTGATATGCCACGCGTCGTTCAGGACTTCCGTTACAGAAATTATGAATGGTTTGATGTATGCAGAGCGAATCGTCAAATGAATCGATTTATGAGAGAATAGACATGCATTTTTCTGTATTTCATTTGTGACCGATCACCTGTTTGTTCGGATTTTCGAGGCTTGGTTTCGTTCCATGGTATTCAATAAATCTAATTTAATTTATAGCAGGGGAAACACACATTATTCCTATATTCAGATTCGGTGGATTCAACCCGAATATCATTTAGCGGGCAGGTGATACTTCCGCCATGATCGACTCACCGAAATGATTGAGCCACCAGACGTGCTCATAAAGAAAAGTCATATTAGATTCCTGATTGATAAGTGGAAGTTCCCATCTGGTATCATTCGGACGAAAGGTCCATAATTTCAGTGGTATTTTGCACAGTGATTATAATCTGCGTTTCAATCATCAGATAGCGTAAAAGTGTACCGTTCTGAATCATATTCCGGACATTTTGTTCTAATATCTTGAAATGCTTAATGCACTGATGATATAACTATAAAATTATTATCAGAACAAGAGCTTGGACACATTGAGCTTGTTAAGCAATATTGAAAATAGATTTTTATCAGTGTAACGCGGTTATTTTGCTTGTCGATGCTGTCATTCATTCATCGTCCAACAAATTCACAGCTTTATTCATTCAAATTCATTCTGTGCTATCTGAGCTTCCATTAATGTTCGAGTCATGAGAATTCATTCACATTTATTCATTGCCATTGAATTGTCAGGAATGTTGTGACAGTTCATTTTCAATATCTCGATAAGTGTGTGATTTTCTCATTGAGACAGTGCTTTGCTTATTCAGTTATTTTTGAAGTTATTCCGAAATGGTAACGCAAATCGGTGGTGCAAGCGGGAATGCTAAAAAAAGATTTGCTGTTTAATTTTCATCATAGAACAAAATATAGCTATACCTATTTGACTCATATTTCGAACAGACTCAAATTTCGAACACTTCATTTTGAAAACTAAATTGATTGAACAACAATAATATAAATAACTAGCTAACCCGGCAAACTTCGTCCCGCCCAATCGCAGAACTATTCATTGATTGATCCTCTAATCTACCCTTTAAAATTACCTTTTACTGTAACATTCCTAGTACTTCTAGCAAAACTCGACATTATAATATCAGATTATTTTCAGACACAATTCTCGTTCAAGATATTTCAACCACTTGCAAATAACATGTTTCTTCGTTACGTTACATGCTAAATTTGGTTTTATTTGCTTGATTAATTCTCGAGTAATGCAGAAATTTGTGTTTTATTTGTATGGCAGCCACCCCTAAGAGAGGGGGGAGGGGTATCTAACCACCATAGAAACATTTATTGCATCCTAAAACCTCCACATGCCAAATTTGGTTTCATTTGCTTGATTAATTCTCGAGTAATGCAGAAATTTGTGTTTCATTGGTATGGCAGCCCCCCCTTTGAGTGGGGGAAGGACTGTCTAACCATCATAGAAACATTTATTGCACCCTAAAACTTTCACATGCCAACTTTGGTTTCGTTTGATTGATTAATTTCCGAGTAATGCAAAAAATTGTGTTTCATTTGAATGGCAGCCCCCTCTAACAGAGGGGGAAGGAGTATCTTATCACCATAGAAACATTTATTGCATCCTAAAACTTTCACATGCCAACTTTGGATTCGTTTGCTTGGTTAATTTCCGAGTAATGCAGAAATTTGTGTTTTATTTGAATGGCAGCCCCCCCCCCCTTAGAGAGGGGGGAGGGGTCTCAAAATATCACGAAAACCTTCCCCGGCCCCAAAAACCCCTACATACCAATTTTCATGTCGATAGGTTCAGTAGTTTCCGAGTCTATAAGAATCAGACAGACAGACATACATCACTCCATTTTTATATATATAGATAGATTGGATAATGAAAACCCTGATATACTCTTAGCATATACCCTTCAGTATAACAACACTTATAGGTATCAAAATAACATTAATGTTCAGTAAATTTAGCTTTTAAAATGAAGTGTTCGGAATTTGGGTAAAAAATTAGGTGTTTGAAATTGGAGCCAAAACGGCACTTTTTCACATCGGAATTGGAGTCTTTTGACGCATTTCTGACAAATGGAATTGGAACTGCATATTCACTATGTAAAATGAGAGCATTTTAACTGAGACGAAAACCTTGCTTGCTCGAACAGTTTAAAAACGCCTCTTCACATTTACGCCTCACATTTACGACTCCATCACACTCCGCAACGCTATCCTAATTTGTTGTCACGATTATGAATTTCCTGTACTTCCTTATCTTCCTCAACGAATTTCACCGTTCCGTCAGTGTCCGAGAACGATGTTGATATTGAGTGAACTGTTTATTAATATCAATGAATGACAAAACTAAGGATATTTCCTTTTGCTCACATTCCGTGAACGCAGAGCAAAACGAAAAAGAGAATGAACGAAACTGAATGAATCAACTGTGAGTGGCCTGCTGTGATTGTGAGGCTTGGCGTTGGTTCATTTTCGGTATCCCGAATAAAATGGAGTATTGATCAAATGTGATCTGAAATTGAACTGAAAAGATTGATGCGGAAGAGATATTTCCAAGCACTGATCCCAACTGCTTCTTTAGAGTAATCCCTTGGTTTCACTATCACTTCATTTGTGAATTACATTTGAATTATTACATAGTAGGAAAAAATCCAACATCACTACTCATTATCGTTTCTGTTTGACGTTTGCTTAGCGTGAGCACTTAGAATTTACCCCTTCATCAATATTTAAATTTCTTTCGTGTTTCATCAGTTCTCATCATCGTTATCAGGTTACTGTGATTGCTTGGTAAGTGTTTCGCAGTTGACTATAAAATATAATAGTCAACTGCGAAACACGTAAACGTAATGTAATTTTCGCTCAAAAAATTACAAAATAAAGTGTCCGAAATTTGAATTCAGTCTGTCCGAAATTTGATTTTTTTATAAATAGTTTATAAAACTTTGATTCTTATTCTTATTCTTTTGAATAGCTTTTTTTCGATGATTTTTTTATGTTTTCATTCAAATAGGTACCAAAGAAGAAAACTTAAAAGCATATTGAACTAATTTTTTAAAAACATCAACCAAATAATACTTGTGCAAAAAGTTTAGATCTGTTTTCTGCATCATATGCCTTAAGCGTCCGAAATATGATTCAGAACGGTACATAGCGAATAGAAAAATTTAAAAAAAAAACAAATAACAGGTGACAACTAAAATTTGAAATTCCACAGACAAAGCTACACAGATTGTCAAATAAAATTTTAAACATACCTCGATAAAAATAAGATAGTCCGCAAAATATGCCTGATTGACGTAATCATCAACACCGCTCAGTGTCGGAGTTTGTTTTATTTATGTTGTATTAGTTTCATTTTTGGGTCAGAGGGGTTTTATTATTTCTATTATTTTAATTCAATTGAAAATCGCAATTAGCGCTTATATCAACCATGCATATTTGGGTAGTAGTGTATGTACATTGTCATTCTTGAGTGGTGTGCTTCTGAGGCATGGTACAAACCTAGAGGTTTGGTTATCAATGAAAATATGTAGGGGAAATCAGGGTAAAACCAACTCCCAATGATTTTTCCTTCATTCTACAAATTTGCTGATATCGCCTGTACATACTTGTCATTTCTTACGTTTCGAGTCACCCTGCAGAAGTCGCTTTACTGTCATAACAAACTACAAAACAAAACCGATCAGCAAACTATAAACGGTCCGTCTTGAATTTCGCTAGTGAAATTTAAGTGGTTAAGTGGTAGATCTAATTTAACGTTTCCCGCATTTGAATAACGTGACAATTGCCACACGCTTCTCGTACAGACCGAACTTTATCGTTGCTAGGAAACAGGAAACAAATACTGATGAGACCACAAAACTTGGTGAAAGTGAAGGGGAACATCGACCTACACGATCTAACACTGCAATTGGGGGTTATTCTGAGAGTCAAGTCGGTATAAGTGACATTTTTCCCTTCGGAGTTATATGACATTCTCACCAAATTCTAAGAGTCGAGTGACTCGGAAGTACAATGAGAAATGAAAAGAGTTCATTGCACCTGGATTTTTTTCAATTACGCCGATTCTCAGAATACAAACACGTGCGCAAATTGACTGTCACGTCGTGAAGCGACTCTCGGAATAGACCCCTTTGTGTAGGTCGATGGTCCCATTCACTCTTTTCTTCGCTCCAAATTTTTCTGTTGAGAGCAGTCGCGATTTTACTGACAGAATTATGGCTATACTTGATAAAGTGCATACGGTATCACGATTAAATTGGACGTTCTTTCAATCGTCAAAAAGTTTCTACAATATTTTTTGTTTGTTTCAATAAAAAAAATCCTTAAATACAAACGTACTCCAACAACGTTTCGATTTCACTCGAACTACTTTTCTTGAGCCATTTTATCTAAATCAGCTTGAATGTGAGAGAGCGTTGCGAAGCGTATTTTCTAAATGACTATCTGCGATTCTGTTCATTGACTTTGATTACACTTTTTTCATGACTGAAAAAATTGCTAGCAAATATTTGTGGTTTCAAACAAAGAAGTAATAAAATGAGTATTGGCAAGCCAATTCCTCGGTAACTTCGAAATCCTTCTCTCACCTTCCACCACTGAATAAAATACATAGTTGGCAGCTCGTTCTTCCAAACTTTCAAACAAACAAATTTCTAACTTAGTCAATTTTCCAGCACAGGATTTGTCAATAAACTTGTCCATTTTTGATGCATGTTTCGACTCATTCTCGTTTCAGATTGAACCTTCAAAACAGCAGCAGCTTCATTACAAATGAAATAAAACATGATTTACGCACGTAAAAAAATATATTTCAGACACTTTACACCCCCCTCCACCCCCCATTTTCCTTCGTCAGCCACTTTTGCAGGCGAAAACACGAAATTTGACATTTGATTTTCATGTATGAGGCTGCTCGCAACCGAAGTGTTTCAAAGTTTTTTGGCTACTCACCCGTTTACCCTATACATACAAATTAAATGTCAAATTTCATGGTATGGGTACGTTCGTAATTCTTCGGATCGTCTGACGCTTACTCGCATCCGAGTAACTGAGTAACAGAACCAAAAACGTGAAAAAGTTATTTGAGTCCTAACAAAAACACTTGTCAGAAGGTTGAATTAGCATGGGAAAAACGGAAAAGAAAACAGAGAATGATCAGCTTGGATACACGCGATTAACAAGAATTACTCACAAAGTTATTATTATTCAGTTGTATGGAACTATATTCTTAACTTCGCTCATACGAGGGTCACTATTTATATTTCGGGAATTGGCAACACTGATGTGATGTGAGTCCATCTGACGGTTCCATCGTAAAGTTTGACATTTTTGACGATATACGTACTCAGAACATATTGTCATACGGACGCTATTTGTTTATTTTATATTTAGTTGAAAGTTTGGTCTCGGCAAAAAAATGGAACTGAATCGTGAACATTTTCGTGCGATGATTTTTTACGACTTTCAACGTGGATTATCACAACAAGAGTGCGTCAATCAACTTAATTTGACTTTTGGCGATGAAGCTCCACCAAAAACCACTGTGTATCGCTGGTATAGTGAATTCAATCGTGGTCGTAGTTCGCTGTCCGACGAGTTTCGTGAAGGTCGTCCAAAATCGACTGTAGTGCCAGAAAACATCGATGCTGTGCACGAAATGATTAAGCAAGATCGTCATGTAACCTATTGTGAGATTGAGGCATTCCTAAGCATTAGTTCCACCAGCATATATGCGATTTTACATGAACACTTAGTTGTGCGAAAATTATGTTCACGATGGATCCCACATAATTTGACAATCGCTCAAAAAAAAGGCTCGTGTCGATTGGAATAAATGCTTTGACAATTGGTTTAAGCGCATGCAAAAGTGTATCGATCATCGTGGCGAGTACTTTGAAAAACAATAAAAATATATTCGCAGCTTAACTATTTGTTTTTGTTCCTCTTCCCGAAATATAAATAGTGACCCTCGTATATATTTTTTTTCAAATCAGGCTGCGGGCCGCTTGAACAAGGCTGGAGGGCCGCAGGATGGCCACCACAGGTCTAATTAATCTCAGGTCATTGTTCAGTGTATTTTGTGAAACGGTAGGTGGTTTTGTTGCTTATCGATGCCCAAAAACTTTGTTTCGAAATTTTAAGTTCATTTGGAGTAAAACCGACACTTGGTTTGTCTTTCACTGGTAGGAAAAATACGTCCTTACTTTTTGTAGATGCCTTGTGTTTATGTTCGGAAGAGAAAAATGACATAGCAAAATCATGTTCAGCTGAAAAAAGAGATGAACCAGCCTGAGATTGGAAATCTCTATAATAAAGACAAGAAAAATATTCAGCTGAAAAGAGCCAACCAACGTTGGGTTGGGAAACCATTTCAATAAAGAAGGCTAATCGGCCACATCTCCGATTAATGCTCACCCAAAGTGGAATCAAAACTATTTACTCCTGACTAGGAGCAGGAGTGTTTTCGTCACCGTCAGAACCGTTTCTATGAGGTCCTTATTACCAATATCAGTCGTCTGGCCTTTGAATTGGCAACAACGTGAATGATGTTTCAATAAGAAAAAGTAGAAAGTTCTGTGCCTAGCGGCTGGACAGAAATTTGACATAGGACTTTGAAGATAATTGCTTTTGAAACGAAATCCGTGGCCCCAGAAAAACCGTTTGTTATAAACATTCAACTTAACTTCAAACAGGTTGTAAGAATTGTAGGATCCAGAACCATTAATCAATCATATTTTCTATAAAGTATTAAAGAAGAACCAGATAGATATTCCAACATTAACACGAAAATCTCGACATTTTCGACAACACCAACGTACTTAAAATCATATCCTACATGACAGAGACGTGAATTGAACACGATATGATTGGATAACAACCTTTCTAATAGAATTCTCTATTAACGTTTAACGCTTTAAACCAGACTCTCGTCGAAACTTTAGTGATAATAGAGTGTCGGCATCTTCCAAGTCATCTCCTCTCCTTTGATTCTGACAAGTATCTGTAATCGGCAAATGTAGAATAATTCTTGATATGCATCGGCTCACCTTGTCTGTGTAATAACGAAAAAGGAAACCAGACGAGGGAGCAGAAATGGGCAAAGCAGTTCATTTTGATGAACGACTCAGTCACTAACTGTTCACCTGAGTGAACCAATTGTTTTAAACCGTTAATTCGCTCTTTCGTTCAGCAGTATCCATACCGGTATCCAAATAACATTGAATGATTTGGAACCATAGACAGCTTCATGTCCTGCCATTGATATCGTTGAATTGGGGAAATAAAATGTGATTCTTCTTTTTAAGTTGCAAATTGTATGTGAAAAATGTTTCTCACCAAAAATGATGTATGTAATAATTTGATTCGCCCAATTTTTCATATTTTCTGTTGGTACTCAACCTAGGTTCATATTTAATAATAGTTCAATCGGAGGAAAAAATCTCGTAACGCCTTTTTTTAAATTTTCACAAATAATCCGATTACACGTAGTGGAGGTGGGGGTAATATATTGTTTTTCGACTTAATTGGCCAAATGTTTTTAAAAAACAGTGTTTTTCAAACAGACCGAAAAGTACAACTTTTTTTTCATTTCGGTCATATGGACATATAGTGGGGAATATGAACAAGTTTGTATTTTAACGGGTGTTAAATAAAAAATGAGAATTTTTTCAATCACATATAAAAAAAATTTTTTTTTTCTTCGATTTCAGTATTTTTTATTGATAACATAATGTATTTTCTTCAAAAAAATGTCAGTGAATGTTTGAGTAAGGGCCGTGGTCTGCTGTTCGACACAACTTTGTCGCGATGCTCTCACAAGAACGTTGTACGGCACTTACGTCCATTTTCCGGATACAATTCCGGATTCTTGTAGTTAGTTGCTTCGTGTCCTTGGCCCTCCAATTGTTTTTATACACTAGGGCACTGAGTGAGCCAAAGAAATCCTCTATTGGGCGGCACTGGGGCAAGTTTGTTGGGTTACGATCTTTCGGCACGAACGGTATCTTTTTCTCCTCAAGATACGCCAGCGTCTTCTTGGCGTAATGGGAAGACGCCTTGTCCGGTCAGAAGACGTACTTCCCATCTGCGTGATCGTTCAGGAACGGCAGCAGGATTTTATCGAGGCACTCTTCTCGATAGATTTGTTGGTTGATTGCCAGACCGCTCGGCTTAAACCAAGGCTTTGAAATGCCCCGGTCGGAAATGGCGATGTACAAAATAACCTTTTTTTCAAACTTGTGCTTGAACTTGTATTTCACTTCAGGCGGCGTGGATGACTTGTCGCTGGAGTAGTAATTATCATTTCCTGGAATATGCGTTTTGGACAACGGAAAATAGCTTTCGTCGCCCAGAACGAAAGACGTCCCACGGTATTTTTTGGTCATCCACCGACACTGTGATTTAACCGTCTCAATCTGCTCCTCCGTGTACTCCGGCGACCTTGTCTTCTTCCTGCAGACGATTCCTTCCATCTTGAGGGTCCGATGGATCAATACGTGGGAGCAGCCATATTTCTGACCGGCGTCACGCAGGCTGGTTGCGTCCTTGTTGTCAAACAGCTTCTTTAACGATGTCTTCCTCTGCTTCGTCATTATCGTCACCGGACGCCCACTTCCGACCTTCCGCTCTTCGTTCAGGGAACCCAAGATACGATATACCGCACTGACAGGTACATTCTCTTCCTTAAAATGTGCCACCGTGAACTTTTTTCCTTGCTGGAAATGCGTTTCGTAGGACCGTACAATGCGTTCGCGGAGCACGTGCTGTTTCGATGCCATCTTTGCTTTGACTAAATTCAAACTAGCAAAACCAAACACGCCTACTGTTTCTAGGGACCCCAAAAAGCGATTTTCTTGGAGAAAGAAAATTTTACGCTCTTTATTTGAGTTACTGAAAGGTATTGATTTTTTATTTAACACCCGTTACGAAGCGCTTATCGTTCGTGAGAGGAATAATTTTATTCAACCAAGGTCTGAAAAATTGAATTAATCCACCAAGAAATGTTATTGTGCTTTTCTGCAGTATGAATGGACAGATCCTCAACTATTTTGCTTTTGGTTCCAGTCAGCTTCTAGACAGTCCATCATTTGGGATTTGATTTTCCATTTACAGACGTAGGTAATTCTGTAGGAATAGATTGAATAGACAGTCCATCTCACTGCCACTGGCAAATATCCGTTTCACCCCACCAGTACAATTATTTCCAAAATTTAAATTTTCCACTCACACATAAATTTACTTTTCCGAACATACCTAATATCGCTTCTATGTTAATTCACAAACCGAAATACCGAAAAACCGAAACATCATCGGCGAATTGAATTTTGATATTAATCCACTCAAAATGCTTAACATCGAAGCCGCTGAAATTACATCCACACGCGGAATCATTTACGATTTTCGGTTTTTGTTTCCCTTTTCCACTTTGGTTTAACTGTTATAGAACAGTGGTTTTCAGCCTTTTTTGCCCAATTACCCCCTTTGCGGAATTTAATCCCAGTGCTTCACCCCTCTCAGTATTTTGTAAGAAAGTCTGTAGCATATCAGTGAAGTAAGAATACAAATGTTTTTCAAGTTATATTCGTAACGAATTTGATTTTTTATACTTGTATCTGATTACAAAAAAGGTATATAAATTTTTGGCAAGTCAGTATGGCACCTTCGCCTGTACGATTTGCGCCTTTCGTAATTCTTGAGAACGTTGTCGAAAAGCACACCTTATGTCTTCGATATCCACTTTGTTACGGTGTTTTGTAGGAAATCCAGATTCACTTAAATTCTAGGCAAAAAACAACAACACTCGTAACGCTTATTCCGCATATCAGGATAAGAATCGATCATTTGTAGATTGATGAGTTTGTTCTGAAATTGATCCGAAACCTTTGTCACTGCCACTCGGAAGACATTTCAAACCGTGTCCACATTTGTTCTTTGATATGAGGAAAACATGTTTCAAGTTTACACGGGAGTAGTCTTGACAAATGCTGTACAATTTCATTTTTTTATAGTCTTCTGTACTGTTTCGTCGTCTGTTCCATCATCATTCACTGACGAAAGTCTTTCAAACATTGCGAAGTTGTTCAATTGAACATTACATTTCAGATTCAGATCGCAAATTTGAGCGTATCCAATAATGTTTTTGTGGCAATTTTTGCTAATCATTGTCATCTTCAAAGCGAAGTAAATGTGCAATATTCCCTTGCACAATTTCCCCCTTTTAATGACCAAATTTCCCACTAGAGACGATTTCCCACCGGTTGAAAATCACTGTTATTGAATAACATGTAGAAGGTGTTCTCATTAACAGAAATCTGAAATTCAAAATGTAACCATACAAATAAACCACCTGTCCGTATTACCCGCACAAACAATGGATTGAAAGCAATGAAAAAAAAATATAATTTGTTCTTTCATGCGCTGTTCCAGACAAGGATAATACGAACGAGGCAACGAATGAATAAATATTTTTGACGTAGGACTACGTCTTTCATATCTGTACTGGGGTGTAAGTTCAAAGTTTCGAAAACGCGAGAGTGACGCCGGAGTGCAAAGTTTTAAACGTTTAATACCTCTTTGTCGGCTGAGTGGAATTGTATGGCAATCGCTTTATTCGAAAAACAAAATGTCAATGAGTTATATGATTGTTACGTATTGGTCCAAAAAATCGTTTCAATAGCTTAAAAAATGCTTCGAAAACAAGCTATTGAAATCATAACAATCTAGCTCATTGATGATGTTTGCGTTTGTGGTAATGTGTTCCCGAACACGGACGCATAATCAAGGCACCTGAAGAAACCGTCATCGTCATGTGATTTGTTTCACTCGCTTGTAAATGCGCACATTCGGTTCCCGTGATGCAATCGTATCCAAGACCATCAATTTCTGTTCTGCTTCCGCGTGAAGTGATCATGAAAACTCTCGTGTATTATTATCGCGAGAACAAAATAAAATTATGTATCAAACTTCATCAGTTGCTTTTGCAAAACCACGCAAACCCAACGGTTCTTTTCTGGCCCACCAAGTTCGAATTAGGTGAATTTCATGTTGATAACAATTTCATACTCATACTCATCCACTCACACACTAACAAGGAAAACTTTCAGAAATCTTTAGAAATTTTCAGAATTTTTTTTTCTTTGAAAAAAATACTAGGGTAGGGCGGGGCTAGTTGGTCATTTTTGAATAAATTTGGCTATAACTTTGTAGTACGAAGTTTTGCGTTAGAATGTTTTGTACCAAAACGAAGCTTACCTTTTACCCTTTCAATGAAAAATAACCAGAGAATCAATTATTTGATTTTTTTCTTTTACTTAACGTATTTATATTTCAGAATGAATTGACCAACTAACCCCACACACGGGGTAAGTTGGTCAATGATAGGCATGTTCTTTTTGAGCAAAAAATACGCGTTTTTCATTAGAATTTTCCTTCATTATAAATTAATGAATTAAAACAAAACAAAAACAGTTCACTAATATCATGTAGCAAGTAAAAAAACAAATTAATGAAAATTTCAAATCTTTGTTGGAAATTAGTCAGGCAATCTTTTCTAGCGACTTTGTCTCTCTTCCATTTTGAGGCGCACCAGAAATGCCATGTTTAAAGACATGTCTTCATTTTGAAGATATTTAATTTTGTGAATACATTTTGAAGACATTGTGAAATACGGGAATACACTTCAGTATGATACCGTAGGTGGATTTTTAAAAGATATTACTTCCATGAAATTCTAAAAATTCTCCGAAAATATCGGACAAAAAAGAAGGGCTTAAGTCTCAGCGAAACGTTTGAATATATAATGTCTCTAGAAGACATTAGTTCGTTTGCGCTTGAAAATTTGAATGATTAACCTATGATTAACAATAGATTAACCTAGATCTTTTAATCGACCACTTCACAAATCGAAGGTTTTCCGGTTACATACTTTTTCAACAATTAGTTTCATGGATATGGTTTGAGTTACAACCAAAATTTCAATGCTGAAATAAACAAATATAATTATCACAGTTCCGCTTTTGTGTGAACAACTTTCCTCCGATATTATGGTGAAGGCATTTGGAGACATTTTCTCGTACCATGTAAGATTTTAAAGTCTCTTTAATTCAATACCTTCCTTCGTACCATGTGGAGACATTTGAAAAAATTCACCTGGCATCCCTGCGGCGCAAAACCGGTTTCTTGCTTGCATTTGTTTTGATGACATTTGTACCGTTCGCCCCAAAGTATATAGAAATAATCTCCAGGTATGCTACATTACTCGATGCATTATTGTGAGTTCAGATTCAATGTGAGCGTTTATTATATTGAATGAAAATTTAACAGTGAAAAATATGAAAAAAAATATGACAATTATATTGCAAGTGATTTTGTGCGGTGGTTGGTATCAGGTTGTCTGGTTTCAAAAACACTGGGTTTAGCAGTAAAACGTATGCTACAAATTTTTTACAGTCGAAATACATGAATCTGCAATGCAATCTAATTAATATCCCTCCTCATCGAGTGTCTACATATGGATAATCTCTTAGTACTTCTAAAATATTGTAACAAGTTTTCATTCGATTTTTGCAAGGGATCGATTTTACCCGCACTCCCAATTATTGTACCTGAAAACATCATTTTTTGAATGCTATCAAAATTCAAATTCTACTCTACAAATGGTTTAGGTTGAGTTTAAGAGTTGATCTGTAACGATATGAAGTCAAAGAAACATGGGAGATCTTAAAAATATGTGGAAATCCTGAGGGTATCGGTATTCACCCTGAATTCCCCTATTATTTGTGCCGTACAGGGCTGTAACCAATCTGATGTAGTTTCACGTACAAAAGGATTCTGAAAATTGAAACCGCTCCGTAGAACTCCCGGTCGGGGCGAATTAAATCCAATTACTCAAGTGGTATGATCGATTTCGCCAGCGTGATTAATGGATAGTGCGATTACTATTCTGCTCCAGATAAAAGCAGGTTTCAATGCTTAACGGTAATTGGCCCGATAGCGAAGCTAGACAAGCATGACAAAATCCATGCGCCTATTTCCCAATCAATCAACGTTATTACCCAAACGTGCGGCCCACTGGAGAGAGATAATGACGGTGGCTCGCGACTCTGTCCAGCATAAACTCCTATTTTTCATTCAACAATAATTGAATGTTATGCTGCCGGAGTGTACACACTTACGAGCTCGCAAAATGAGAGATAAAAACACAAAATGTCAAATGGAGCAGTGCTGGAGAGCGGAGGACTGTATAAATAAGCCACGATCATATTTAGACACGTACATCTAACGCATTTGAGCAATTCAATTAGATATATTTATGTTTGAATTTGGACGTGACCGCGTTCATTTTTTTTTTTGCTTCATTCGAGAGGTTCAAGCACCAACAGAAGGTGCATTCGGGCACCCGTTTGAGAAGGCGGTTGAACTGGCCAGCTGAAATGAAGTGATTAGTGGTTAAAAGTATAAACTCGCCACTCATTCGCAATTAGTTTTTTTATTCATGTGCTACTGCCGCCACCGCCTCAGTTCTGCAAGTCGCATTTCGCATCGGAAAACATGTATGCGATGTAACAAATAGCGGATATGGATTACATATGCACTTTTCTGCGTTCATTCGCCATAGTATCGGCGGCAGTGGATTTCAGCACTACCAGCAAATTGACTAAGCACGACTTATAATAAGCATAGTTTCGATTTCCGCTCACCGAGAGCTGTATCGTACAAGCCCTTCTAGAAAGGGATTGGCGCAGTTCGTACCGAAAAATATGTGACCCATGATTCATCCCTCATTAGCCAACTCAGAAGAGACTCGCGTTTGTAAACGCAACCAGTCGGTGAACGCTCGAACCCACCAAACGATTGGAATTCTAAAATGGCAATAGCACCATAAAATTCAATTTATGCAGAACTGGAAGTGCAAATAGAACCCCAACCACTACGTGTGCACAGTCGAGCAAGGTGCTTGTTAACGGTAAGGTCACAAACGAAAGAATTTGTTGAATGTTTGAAATAAATTATCATCTAATTACAGAATCTGAACAGAGCAAACAAATACCGAACAATTACTCGATACGGCACGTTCCGAAACGCAGTCTCGGGCGGTGCGCGGTTTCATCGTTTTCCAAGCGTTCAACGCTTATTACTCAAAACGAACCACTCTTGGGATCAACGCTTCCAATAATTAATCAAGCAAAACTAACGATCGGGGTTGCGCCTCGAGACTACACACAGAGAAAAAAAACATAAAAACGCAAAACAAACAATCGCTGGCGTACGCATTCCCTGAACTCCACGGAATCTATCCGACGAGATTCGACGGCTTCACACCTCGCTCAGTGGTTGCTTCGGATCGATGTGATTAAAACTGGAAATTTTGTTTGGTTTTTCAAATAAACCCCTGAGCTGAGAACAATACTATTCGCGATTCGCAACGGTGATACAATACAGGGGGTGGAACTTCAACCCAAAGAATCAATAACTTAAACTGACACCTTTGCCAGACAGCGATTAGTTTACTTTCGCAAGCAGCAGCTCCGGAGGTGTTGATGGGTATCGAGGAATGTTCGATTGAGGGAAATGGGCAATAAATTTGTCCCACGATGCATTGAAACAAATGTAGGAAAGAAACTCAAGATGGATTCGTGAAGCACCGTTCCATTGTGTGATCGATCGCGGATCGTGGAGATTGATTGAGTACTGTGTGTTTCAATTGTTATCGTGGTTGTGGCGAAAACAAGTATGACGATTAACATTTTTGGTCAAAAAATTAAAGAGATGTGATAACAAAAGAGATCTTCACTTTGTTTCGTAATCATATATTTGTATTTTTGTACTGATGGGAAAAATCTCGAAGGCTAGAGGCAAAAAAAATGAGCTAAAAGCAATTGAACTATAAGATTTACAAATTGAAATCCCCCTTTTTCGTCGAACAGGATATTTTTTCGCAATGCACATTCTTGATAGTATCGTCCGTCCCTAGCCACACCTTTTTCTCATCTTTCGGACAGTGTACATATTCCTCATCTGAAAAACTATTAGTCTCTTTGAAACAATGGAACTGCTGCTCAGCTAGACTCAGCTCATCGATCAGAACAAATGTGGTTCTTCCCGTTCCGTAAGAGAATACATAAAGGGCGAACACGAAATTATTGCGACACATTCAACAGGGCATAACTTTTTTTACCATTGGGTAAAAATAAACCAAATTTTGCACACTTTCTCATTGATGTGTATTGTATACATGCTGTCAAACTCGAAGTCGTGTTTTTCGATTCAACGAAAATGGAGGTGAACGAACGCGAGTCGAGAGAACAAATTCTTTCCAAACACCTGGAATTTCCTGACCTGTCGCACCGGCAGTTGGGAAAAATGTTGAATATTCACCATTCAACCGTCCCCAGAGCGGTTCCAGGAGCGGTTGACGTTGGACCACGGCAAAGGAGCTGGAAGAAAGCCGTGACCAGAGAACAAAAAGACGGAGGGAAAGGTAAAGCGGATGATTGAAGCAAATCCCAACGTCTGCAGCCGTGATTTGGCTAAAAAGGTCGGCATGTCACAGAGCTACGTCCAGAATGCAAAGAAAAGAGCTGGACTACATACATACAAGGTACAGAACTTCCCAAACCGCGATGAGCGGCAACAATCGACGGCTAAAACTCGGGCACGGAAGCTCTACGAGAAGATGCTGACAAAATATGGCTGCTGTGTGATGGACGACGAAACGTGTATAAAAGCCGATTTGAAGCAAATTCCGGGGTTGGAGTTTTTCACCGGCAAGAGCATGTTCGATGTGGACGACAAATTTAGGAAGAAGAAAATGTCGAAGTTCGCCTCCAAATATCTCGTTTGGCAGGCCATCTGCTCTTGCGGACTGAGGAGTGAGCCTTTCGTGACAAAGGGCACAGTAAATGGCGATATCTTCAAATCTGAGTGCCTCGAGAAGCGCCTTTTGCCGTTCTTGCAGCAGCACGACGAAGCTCCGCTATTCTGGCCAGATTTGGCTGCATGCCACTATTCTAAAAGTGTCCTGGAGTGGTATGAGGCCAATCCTGTCCATTTTGTTCCAAAGGACATGAACCCGTCAAACTGTCCGGAGCTGCGCCCGGTGGAGCAGTACTGGGCAATAATGAAGCGGGAACTTCGGAAGAGCAAGAAGACAGTCAAAGACGAGAAGGACATGTTAAGAAAATAGAAAAAAAAAACTGAGAAACTGGTACCGGATGACACTGTAAAGACTTTGATGGAGGGCATCAAGCGAAAATGCGTTCAATGTTACACTCTAGGCTCCATCGAATAACTTTTCTTTTGATTTTTGAAGTAAATATATGTATAAAACTATCCTAAAATTTTGGTTTGATTCTAAACATTATAAGAAAATTGGCATGACATTTTCGGTGTCGAAATAATTTCGTGTTCGCCCCTTATGTTGTACATGTACACTGACTGGTGTAATTTTTCTAAAACATGTCGTTTACTACAAAAAATCGTCACGCACCCTGTACTGCTGCCGTGATGTCTGATGCGCTCCGAAAAAAGTCACATTTGTGAAAGGAAATATTCCCCTTCATCCTCGGCGAATTGATGTAGTGTACGTGTAGCAAAGAACGACGATAACTCCAACCTGTATGTAACTTCTGTCATATTATATTTAATTATCGGGCCATTCTTGTTAATTCTCCATAATACACGAAGGAGAGGAATCATATTAGCCAACCATATAACGAGATATTTGCGGAGACGGAACAGGATATTGAAGAGACTACCAACGGAGATGTTTTGACTATTTATTTCATAATTCGTTTTTTTTTTACAGGCTCAGTGACATAGGTTTTAATAAGCCAAACTCTTAATAATAATACAAATATTTGATTCACAATTCTCTTGTCCTCAATTTGCGTTTCTGCAAACTGATTTCTATACGTAGTTAACTATTTCAATTAACTATATTGGTTTGGGTTTTCATAGGAGGTAGTTATTAGGCGAAATCTTGAGCTATTTGAAGAGCTCAAACTATTCTTTTCGTTTCAAGTTAAGTATGACCATAATCAATCCGCCAATCGTATATTGACTCATTCAAACAATCCTATGGCTAAACCTTTATAATGAGACAAGAATGTTTTTGTTGATCATGTTGGGTAATTTATGTTTGGAGAGCTACGTGCAACGATTCGCTAATGCTGCTTGTAAGACTCTTTTTCAGCGTGTGTTGAGCGAATATTCACGTTTTACAATGCCAACAAAATAAAGGCCAGAAATCGGTTGACACCCAAAATTATAAAGCTTCAAGAATGACATTGATGACAAATTTAAAGACACAGTTCAACAAAACTTATTTATGAATAAGAAATATAAGTTCAAAGTGAAAATAAACCTTTATTTTCATTTTTTTTCCCTTAACTTTTCGATACAGATTTTTTGGCTAAAAATACAGATATACAGTTTTTTTTAAGAAAATTTTACAGAATTAAATGTGGTAACTCTGTTTACAATGATTCATAAATCCATTATGATTTCTCACCGTGCAACCGTGCAATTTTGTATTGTGAATCATGTTTTAGTGATGAAAGTCTTGAAAGAGTTGTATATATATTTCGACATGTCGTTTGCCCCTTCATTGATAAAAGTTTGTTAAAAATACTTCTTTATTAGACATATCCTGCAAGCACGTTCTTATGGATACACATAACTGTGTGGTAGTTCATTCGTCGAGTTATACTTTTAGCTTTTGTTCTACTTATAATTGTGTTTCATGACAACAACGACTTTTTTTTAATCAAAACAATGATTTCAGATTCATTGTTAAAATTTTCAAACAATAATTCTCCTGATGCAACAAAACTCCTTTCATCGCCTCCAAAAGGCTTCTTATGCTTTAATAAAATTTTCATTTTCATGAAAAATAACTCATTTTCAACAAAGAAAAGTTGCATTTATTCGGATTTTCAGAAACCCTTATATGACGTTTTGAGGGATTGTTGTAAAGTTTCAAAATATTAATTGGGATTCGTTCTGCGACACACCGTTGCTTCAGAACCGGTACCACCAGCAAGGTATGGATTTTTAGACAGCATCTACGCATCCTGCTGTGAACAGCCTAATAATCATGCACTTAAAAAATGGAAAATACATCTTTAAATATCCATTAAACATTAACCAAAATACCCGGATATTTCACTTTATTCCTAACATCCGAAAAAATATCACGAAAGTTCATTATTTTTCGACCTTCCAAACAGGGGCCCGCTCTTAACACTCCTATACTCGCGCATTGGTCTGTCAGACCGAGAAATCAATAATTTGATCATTTCTCAGAAAACATCAACACTACGACTTTTCAATTCTCTCTAGCTTCGTTGTTCGTCGTTCGTCATCGTTTAGCGTATCACATGTGTTGGTACAAAGGGGACGGGGCCACTTTTTTAACACTTTCGGTCTGACACACCGACGCGAGTATAGGAGTAACTTTTTTGGACAAGTGTCTTTCTTCATATTCCAGAATATTGTTGAATGATGAATGTTAGTGGCGTGGAATTTTTATTGAATATAATGCATAAGATCATTACCAGACTATTCTTTTTTGATTTCAGTCCCTTTTGTAACTGGATTGAACGGCTCCATATATTAACTATTTGTCGATATATTCGTCGTTATATTCATACGTTCAAAAGCAAAATATAAATGTTTGCAAAATATAAATTTCGCTAAATATAATAGTCATACGTATACACACTTGTGAAATAATTTCACTTGTGGAAGAATTGCAAACAGTTAACTATGAACTAATCGGTGGTTTATGGTAATTTTTAACAGTTACAGTTTCGGGGATATTTTTTTTTATAATGAACAATATCGACAAGAAAACAAGAAAAAGAAAAGGAAGTACCTAGAAATTGTTATTATATCATCTTTTTATACCCCATCTAAAAAAAGGCATTAATTCTTAGTTTACCAAGAATACAAAGACAAAGAATATTAGAAATATGCAAACTTTATGTTCCAGAACCTTTATCATCTGATGATTATCTAGAAGGTCGTTATACATTCTTCTCTTCGATAAAAGTCCCAAAAAACAGACAACAACTGCATGGAATGTAAAAAATATGTTTGTTTCGAGCATGCAGTTATGCTATGTTCTGTTTCTAACTCCAATGAAACCACAATCGATTAATACGTTTTTATGTTATTTTATATCTCTTTATACTTCCATGAATTATATTCAGTTGCCTACTTTTTATTAATAACAGAGAAAAATTCGAATTTCGTTATTTATGTTGGAGTATCAAAAATTACTGTTTTGAGGAGGCTGAATTAGATGATATATTAAGACATAATAAAGACGAAGAAAACATATTTTTTGGAGTTTTTTCCATTTAATAATACCCTTTTCTTCAAATAAATGCCAATTAAGCCTGAAAAATACACAAAGGCAACATTACAGAGAAGTTCAATGTTTGGTCTATGACACCGTGCGCGAGTATACGTGTTACGATTTTGCACGCGAGTACAGGAGGGTTAAGCATTAACTGTTAAACAACACATAGGATGGAAAGGACGCCCAGGCATGCGTTGCGATAAATTGAAGATGTATTGGTGTAATGTAATGTTGGGTGTTTCAATTTTGCGAAAATCAAAAAGAGATTATTGATTTCATGTACGGCCAGAAGCAGCTACTCATGAAATATAATACGGTGAAAAAATTGCAATGGAAAATTCTTGGATTTTGGCGCCCCAAAGGGTCAGCGCCCTCGGCAAATGCCGGATTTGCCGCCCGCACCATACGCTACTGGGCCCGAGGTAAGTGCCGTTGAGGAATGTGTTCGCACGGTTAGACCTCGATTACATGTCCCAAACATGTGTTTTCCTTGAAGCAGTATTCTAGTCAACAAATTTAAAAAAAAAACTTTTTTTTGTCAAAACAAATTTTTTCATTTGTCATTTTGTCAAAAAACATGTTTTTGATTTGTCCGAGGTCCATGAGATAGCGGCATCTTTACCGATTCAGAATCTATTCGATTTTAATGTTTCAGATGGGCTGGAATCGTGTACGCCATGGTACAACTTTTTTTTTAAACTCCTCGCTCCAACAGCTTGAAATCAGCTTGAAATTCTAATTATGATTTATTTTTTCATTCAATTTTTATTTTATTGTTAGAAGATAGATAAACGAATGGTATAAAAATGTTTTAATTTTTTGGGAGCTTGATAAAACGTTCCTAATTGGTGCCTCTACACTAGAATACCCCCTTATTGCTATCGATCTACTTGTGTGATTGTCCTTATATCCTGATACCCTCTTTTTCTTTTTTTCGCGAGCAATCGGTTTGCTTGTTACAAACAATAGAATAAGTTGAAATGTAATTATATAATAGATATTGATTTAATTAAATTAATATCTATTATATCTATTAGAATTGATTCAAAAAATTAGTGTAATCATTAACATTGTAATCATTGTAATCAAACATTGTAATCGACCGCGAGTAGTAGGTTTCCTACCTTATTAACCATAGAAATAAGGAAAAAATTTCATGTATATTAGTGTAGAAAAAAATATGGTTTGGTAGTTTGACGAAATTTTGAGGGTTTATCAAGGCCGCAGTTATGTTTCACCAATTCAATATAGAAGGCACGACAAATCGATTTGAAGATCAACTTTCTAGCTGCATCCAATCCTTTTTCAGCTGCTTCTGCATCGATACCAACGCAAACATCCTCAGGCTTCTCCAGAATGTTTTCAAAATCTTTCACATCAAAGTCAGCATTAGCGAATCATTGCACGTAGCTCTCCAAACATAAATTACCCAACATGGTCAACAATCACATTCTTGTCTCATTATAAAGTTCGCAAAATTGAGAAATTTCTGATCGCAAAGTGCAATTGTCATCATTGATTAGGAGTAGAACAAAGTTTAGGAACAGCATAATCGGTTTAGCCATAGGATTGTTTGAATGAGTCAATCTATGATTGGCGGATTGATTATGGTCATACTTAACTTGAAACGAAAAGAATAGTTTGAGCTCTTAAAATAGCTCAAGATTTCGCCTAATAACTACCTCCTATGAAAACCATCTCGTTCCGTTGCGATCATCTTTTTTTATAAACCAAGGTATCTATGTATGCGCTGCAACTTATTCAATATTTAAAATTTAATTTATTAAAAAAAATCTGTAAATTCTGTATTTTTACTGAAAATCTCTAATTCTGTATTTGAAATTTGGCTAAAAATCTGTAAAATACCCTGATTTATTACCCTGATTGATGATCATATTCCAGATTTTATCAATTACCATTGTATCCTTATTATTACACCCTGGAATGCCAAGTTTTTTTGAAGAATTAATGGCAACTGTCGAGAAATAATATCCTAAATAAATGATTATGAGTGGGTGCATGATCTCGTTTTTCATTGTGTCATCCAAGCGAAGAAAAAGGAATTAAATATGAAAGATCAAGGAAAAGAATTAAAACACTCTAACAAGCACAATTTAGGAGACGAAATTCAAAGCAATTCGAAAATATTGTGACTAAATCAGCAGATTAAAACACATGAATACGATCGTTATGCAGATCAAATTTCTTCGTTACGAAATGAGTTCGACTGAATATTTGAAGATATTTTAAAAATAGACGACATAATATAATTCATGTCATTTCCATTCAATGATGCAATTAACATTGGAAAAATATCAATGAAATTAAAAAGCATTAATTGAAAATGAAATCTTCAATTTCAACAGCGATATATTTTTAGATCAAGAGAGATGAAGATTTACTGTACTTGTTGGAATTTAGTTTGTGAGAAAAGGTGTTGCATTTTTGAAAACTTTTTTCGGATATACTTATACCCGAAAACAATATTTTCCACTATGAATACATTCGAAACAGGCACAAATCGAAAAAAGTGGTACTGCTTGGGGCGCCATTTTCATAGTTTGCCGGGGGCGCTGTCTATTCTCACTACGCCGCTGCTCGGGCCCAAAGGGAGTTTTCTAAACTCGATCTGGCGACAAGATTCATCTCGCACAACCAAACGACGTCTCGATGTCGTGGTGACTTTGGCCACAAACGCAGAGCTTTTGCCGACAAGAAAAGTAGAACGAGTTTCGACTATTATCGGAATTGTAAATACCATTCCTACAAACAAAGAGCCTGGCGCTTACGCCGAGCTATGCGAACAAATGTTAATTGAAGTGATTGATTGTCCGTATAAATTGACGTAAGCATTTTCCAAATGGAACAAATATGTATCAATTCACAAGATCTACTTGGCCCTGTTTTTACTGACAATACTCTTTAACTGGAAAAATTATTCAATTGAAAATATGTATAATTATGGTTTTAGGCCAAAAAAGAACAAACATGCGTTTTTCCAATACTAATCGTGTTCGTGATTACGTCAACTATGCACTGATTGGCAGTATACATTCTAATGCCGAGGTCGCCAAAAAACAAGAATTTTATGTGATGAATGACCGTTACAGTTTAGGGGGTCGGGTCAGGGTCACCTTCCCGTATTCACTAGGATTTGTTTTATTTCATTAGTAGTCGTTTTTTCAACTCTCTCATCCGTATGACAGAGCTGTGCATAGAGCCGCCAAATTAGTTAATGAATCGCCGCACATACTACAACACAAAAATATGTTTTCTTTCTCTATTTCTCACATTCGTACTTATCGTTTTCTCAGTATTCTCCCCTTCCTTTGTAGTCACCTCCCTCCTTCTTTGTACCGGAAGTTTTCTTCTTGGATGGCACCAACGTTCCAGTGAAAATTTTGCCTCCTCAACGTATCATTACTTGCGTCTTTTTTATTAAATAGTACAGGTCGGACTCGATTATATATGAGACGATTATATACAACTTTGGACTCGATTGTATATAGATAATATTTTTTTTCATATTTCAAAATTGACTTATTTCTAGCAAAACTTTAACCTTTCAACGTTAAGGAGAAATTTAAGTGGCTGTTACATGTACAGTGGGGTTGAAATCGTGATGTTTGATGATTTTGCTTGAATTTTCACCAGAAATGGTTTATTTCGATATTGCAGCCAAATTAAGATGTTCAGATGTTCCACTACTATATCCTGTACTCAATTTTCTCATCTTTCAAATGAAATCAACAAAATCGTCTTCCGTAGCGTACTTTTTGATGTAGAGCCAGTTTGAGGCAACAGAGTCCGAAACAAAAAAAAAGTTCTATAACTCGGTCATTGTTGAAAATCGAACATATGCGTAGGAGAATTTCTTTCATCAAACAGGATCGTCTATCACTTTCTGAGAGAATCTGGATAACTTTATTTTTGACGTAGGACTACGTCTTTTATTTCTATACCGGGGTGTAAAATCAAAGTTTCGAAAACGAAAGCGTTACGCCGGAGACCGAGGTTTTGAGTGTTAATAGTTCTTAAACAACTGAACGAAATGATATGATAAACACTTCATTCGAAAGATAAAATGTCTACGCGTTATATACTTGTTACTTTTTCATCCAAAAACTTGTTTCAATGTCTTAAAATGCCTTAAAATTGCCAATGCCAATGTCTTAAAATCTCGAGTAAACCGCGAGTAATCGGTTTTCCACCTTACTAACCATAGTGCTAGGAAAATTATTTATGTATAGTTTTAAAACATATATTTAAGAATTCGGCTCCTTTAAACTAATGTAACTGAGCCTGTAAAAATAAACGATTTATATAAAAAAAAATGTCTTAAAATGCCTTAATTGCTTAAAAGAAGCTATTGAAATCACCAGTCGGTATATAAGCGAGCGCCGCTCGTAAACCCACTCAGTTATAATTGAACAGCGATAGAAGCATGTTGTCGCTGTTGTGATGAAGCTATCTTCGTATATCTTCACCGAATTGCTGATCCGCAAGCCACCTTTGCAGCATTTGGTTCGTGGAATTTCTCAGTACATCAAAACCGACTCGCGCTTCCAAAGTTCCGCGGTTATGACGCTGCAGGAGGCCTATTCAAAGATACCAATTTGTGTGCTATCCATGTAAAACGCGTCACATCATGCCCAAGGACATTCAGCTGACCCGTCGAATCCAAGGAGAGCGTGCTATATTAGCTTATCATATAATCAACGGCCCTTTCCAGCGCTCCAAATTTGATGGATTAGAGTTCAGAAAAGTTTTTTACAGGCCGAACTGAAAGGAATATTTCCGTTTGGATGCCATTCAGCATCGAGAAAATTCCGGAAAGATCTAATCGTTGCTGAAAAATAATCTGCCAGTTCCCCTGGAAATTGAAAAATACATTCATGTAAAAGAGTTTATTTTAATGTTTTCTAACCATATTTTGACACAGCGACCAAATAATTTGATTTCGTAATTTTTCAATCAAGTGTAATTAGCTGGAAAGCCTCTGAAGATTATTGTATTGTATTGTACTATTGTATATTGTATGCGCGCGCAACGGAAAATGTTTCGTATCGCGAAAATTATATAATTTTCAATCGATTATTGCTCAGTCGCCGAAAGTTTCAAACTCAGAGAGTTCATTTCCCTCCAGTTTGCCTTCCAAATTGCCATCGTAAACCACACCTTCTTTCGATTCAATCACGCACGAAAAGCATACTTAAGCGATATTCTGGTGGTGAAACCCATTCATTTTTCGTGAGGACATCGACAAGACAACATCGTTACTGAACGAGCTGAACGAGCTGGACGGCGAGGGATCGAGGGATTCATTACCTGGCCTGACCTGACCTGAAATGCAATCAGTTTATTTTAACTGCGCAGAAAAGCCGATCGATCAGAAGGAGAAGGGAAGGTGACCAAGAGAGTATCAGCATCGAAAAACGGTTCCCCGGGAAGACATCGAAGTAGCCGCCACACACACATACACGCGTGCAACTCTTTTCTGGTTATCGAGAAGAAACCTGGAAAAAAGTGATCGTTGCTGAAAAATAATCTGCAAGTTCCCCTTGAAATTAAAAATTACATTCAAGCGAGTTTATTTTAATGTTTTCTGTCCATATAATACTGCGACCACATGTATTTGGATTTGTGATTTGTCAATCAAGTGCAGTTAGCAGGAAAGCTTCCGAAGATTATTCTTCAGAACAAGGTTTTTTGTATCCAATATTGAATGCATAAAACCTTGAGCCTCCAACGTAACGCTCTCGTTTTCGAAGTCCCCCTAATATTTATTTATTCATTCATTCAGAATGGATTTAGATTCAACTTCAAACAAATGATCTCTAAATCAACGATAGTTCTACGTCACCCTTGCGGTTATATCATAGATATAACCCACTTCCTGTTTTTTTCACGTGAGAAATTCAAATTTTTCTTTTTTATTCAAAAAACGAATAATATATGCATAAAAAAACGAATAAGAAAAAACAATTTTTTTGACTCGATTATATACAGTGAAATGAAATCAGAGACTGTAAATAATCGAGTCCGCGCTGTAGTACTTGGTTGAGATTTCTATGCCGAATAACACGTCTTGAATTTATGCGGGAGTGGCAAGCTCTAGAATACGCGTGACCACAGTGCAAACCGGAAGAATTTTAATTGACGAAAAATCCCCCGGCCAGACCGGGAATCAAACCCGAACCCCCAGCATGATAGTGTGGGACGCTAACCACTCGGCTACGGGAGTCAAGTCACTATTATTAATTTATTATTGAATTTAATTAGTTTTTTTTTTAAACAGTATATTTCAATTGTTTTTTTTTCCTGTGTTAAATAGACTACACTCCAATATAATCCACTCCAATATCTCCAATATCTAACAACTTTTTTTTACTAAAAATGGAAATAAAAATCGAAAAACATTGTTAATTGCACGAGAAAAATTATGAGATTCAATATATTGAAGAAAATGTCATTAATTTTGATACGTTTTAACAAAAAAAAATAAAAGCTTTGAATTGAGGTATATTTTTTTTAATAATAACCCTTTGCGGTCGTAATAAATTTAGAAAAGGGTGTCGTATTAGTCGGATTTTTTTTTACTTGAAAAAGTAGTGATGTGTAACTTTGTGAGATTGCGAAAGATGAAAAATATGTTTTTTTTTGTAAACTTTAGATAAGTTTTTACGGAACAGTGTATTTTAATATATTATTTTCAACAGAAAATATATTGGGTTGGGGAAAAAGAAGTGTCGTATATTGTCAATATATGGCAACACTTGAACATATCTTGTGTTGTACTTATCGCATTGGGTCATACTATACGGCTATTTAAAGACGACAATCTGTGCTAAAAGTGTCGTTTTGACAGTGTTGTGATTGTCCTTTTCAGTCTCAGGTTATAGCGCGTCAAAGATGGAGTCCACCAAGCAAAAAATTCGCCATATTTTACGCTTTTACTACCTGCGAGGTAAAACTGCAACGAAGGCGGCCGGAAAAATTCGTGTAGTTTATGGACCCGATACTGTAACTATTCGCACAGCACAGCGTTGGTTTGATCGATTTCGTTCTGGTGTTGTGGCTGTCGAAGATACACCCCGTACTGGTAGGCCAATCGTCGTGTAAACCTATAAAATCGTTTAAATCATCCAAGTAGGCAGGCATGTGAGCACTCGCTCGATTGGCCGGGAACTGGGTATAGACCATAAAACCGTTTGGAACCATTTGCAGAAGATTGGATTCCAAAAAAAAAACCTGGATGTATGGGTGCCACACGGGTTGAGGCAAAAAAATCTTCTAGACTGAATCAACGCCTGCGATGCACTGCTGAAACGGAACGAACTCGACCCATTTTTGAAGAAGATGGTGACTGGTGATGAAGAGTGAATCAGGTACGACAATCTAAAGCGAAAAAAGTCGTGGTCGAAGCGCGGTGAGCCGGCCCAAACCATCGCCAAGCCCGGATTAGCTGCCAGGAAGGTTTTGCTGTGTGTTTGGTGAGATTGGAAGGGAATCATCCACTATGGCCAGACCCTCTACTCGGTTCTCTACTGTGAGTAGCTTGACCGTTTGAAGCAGGTGATTGACCAGAAGCGGCCAGAAATGATCAATAGGAATGGTGTTGTTTTCCACCAGGACAACGCTCGGCACATCTTTGATGACCCGCCAGAAGCTACGGGAGCTCGGATGGGATGTTCTATTGCACCCACCGTATAGTCCGGACCTGGCTCCAAGTTATTATGATCTCTTCCGGTGCATGAAAAACGCTCTTGATGATACTAAGTTGGCCTCAAAAGAGGATTGAGAAAACTTCTGAGTTTTGAGCCTGTCTGAGTTTTTTGCAAATAAGGAGGAGCGGTTTTATAAGGGGGGGGAGAATGAAGTTGCCTTCTAAATGGCAACAAGTTTGCGAACAAAACGGCGCATATTTGACTTAAATTGGATAATTTTAAGTATGTCAAATGAAGCGTCAAATTTAGATCAGAAATACGACATTTCTTTTTCCCCAACCCTATATATTATAATTTTCCCTCGTATGATATCTAAAAAATGAACTAAAATGAAGTCCTGGTTTTGGCATGCATTACAAAAATAATTAGTTTGTCGTTTTCAGCCTTTTATGTTTCTGTTTGAACATACAGGAAAACCTGTTTTTGTGCGGTTGCTTTTTGTGCGATTTCTGGTTTGTGTGACTGTTTAGGTGCGATATTATTATTTGTGCGATTAGTTTGTGTGATTCAAGACCCGATGTCATAATAAAATCGCACAAACGAGGAATCACGCGAGAAGCGACCGCACAAAAACAGGTTTGCCTGTACTGAAAAATACTCCCGGAGGCGATCTATCGTAGTGATAACATCCATACCTCTCACACAGAGATCACGAGTTCAATTCTCACTCCCGATATTCTTCCAAAACTGGAAGTAAAAGTGACGAACCAGCCTAAATGTGGTGAAAGTCACTATAGTAGAGAAAAAATATACTCCCAACATTTATAGAGTGCCGCAATACATGTAGTTTTCCTATAAGCCTTTCCTCAAGCATGAAAAACAACTTTCATTTATACTGAGTACCGTTATCTATTATTCATTGGAGCACCGTTCAGATTAGTGAACAACTTCACTAAACATTAAAATTCGTTTAAAAATACTGATATATTGTTGCATAAAGTATAAGATTAGTATACTTCCTTGCTGTGGTGGCTGAGAGAAGACAAACGACCACAAATTTTGAATAGTTCAATAATTTTTTTTCCCTGGAGAAGTTCTTCGAAAGGCAATTTTTGGCAACTTTCTAATTCAGGAGAAAAATTACATTAACAATGATTAAATCATGATTTATGTATTTGTACAATCAGCTCTATCTCCGTTCAAAAATAATCGCTCCATTTTTAGACAGAAAAACAAAATAAATTGGCTAACAAGAAGTCATTATGATATAAACAGAAACGGATGATAATCGTGGTATTTCAATGGTTACTCGAGCTAAAGCTTTACATATAGAGGTGTGTCAATGCTGATATTTATTTGCATCTGTTCTCATTGCAAACAAGTCTAATGGACAACAATTTAAGTCTCAAAACCGAAGGAAATTGACAACTGCGAATGTGCCGGAAATTTGAACTAATTTTTGATATCACCCCGCGGAGATCTAGGCAAATTGATCCATAAACATATCAATATCTCACACACAACCAGTAAGACATCCATTCACTTTATTATTATTGAATTATACTTTTGCAACTACGGTCTATCTTGGAAATCAATCCACCACGGTTCGGAAATCATATCATTAAACCATTATAGTATCCCCCGATTCAACCGCTCGCTTCTTGGGCGCCACCATCTCGGGCCGATCAAATCGAGCAATAGAAACCACACCACGCGCTACTTGGCCGCACTGTCCCCGCCGCCGAACGACAAGGTTGGACTAGGAAACACCATTCGAAAGTTCGTAGCTCGTAGCCAAGGCAAAATTCCTCCGCTCGGCTAGGCCAAACCGTGGGTGTGTGGATACGGTGATTTGTATATGCACTCAGCCGGTGCGGTGCGGACGCCCCGACTGTACACGGACTGGCGGCCCGTTAACCATGGAACCGTACCGGAATTCGAAACACACTGGTTCCGATTCGCAATTCTGATTTGCAGATTGTCAGATTGGTAGGAAAAAAAATTATCGGATCGAACTCAGGGGTCACCCTTGAGATGGATGAAGTTTTTTTTCCCCAATGCTCAGTTCAGGAGCCATGTCAAGTGATTTGAAATTAATGGTCAGCCGTCACATTGTTTGATTACGCCGTGAAAGGAAACGGATTGATTAATTATGATGTTTCAGTTGTATGTGGTTCACAAAACGGGAGTTACTCATCTGAGCAAACACTTTTCAGACGTGCCGAAATGTACACTTTTCCGGGTGTGAGGGCATCAGGATTTTTCGCATGAGCTGCTTTAGGTGGAAAATTTATTCGTTCAACTCGCTGATTTGTTTGTTTTACATGTTTAACTTTTTTCTAACACAATGTGGCGGAAGTCTACTTCAACGGAAAGTAGAATCGAACACTGAAAATTTAAATATGCAGATTAAACCAAATATTAAACATATTTTTGTCAAGTTCTTGCTTTATTTGCAAGGCATTACACTCTTTGGTCTCATCTGTAAGATGCAGTTCCATTCCGCGTTTGATGCTATTTCATCGTGACCATCTTTGTAGAGTGACCTCAAATTCTATCCCGATATCACACTATCACTTACACCCACGAGCACAAGGTTACAAGGTGAGACACTCCAGTGAGAGGGCCCATCCGAGCTGGGTTGGACTGGTTCTTAATGGCATGTACATTATAGGAACAAGATTATCTTTGCGCTTTGCTCCGGGTTGTCGTTGTTGTTTTCGATCTGCTCAGCATCATTGATGCAGAAAAGTGATCGAAAAAAAAATGCTACGCTCACATCTCGCAAGCCGGTGTCAAGGCATCAGGACGGTACCACCATTGTGACCACCGCTGAACTGGACCAACAATAGTCGTTTAGCGAACGACCTTCGGGTGCTTCATTTCGCCACTCGTAAAGGAATCAACGGCGGGATTGAATGACGTCGCGATTAATTTAATCGGCCAGTTAACAGCGACCTAAACGATAAATTATCGACGATCGAACAAAGGGGTTCGCTCAACCGATGAACATTTGGTGTAATAGTTTGAACACTATCATGAACTTTAAAATGTGTCATGCTCACTTGGCTTAAACCTAAGCTTACTAAGCTCTGTTATTTCACACTTGACATCTCAACACGCAGCTGTCATCTTCCATAGAAAGGTCACTCTGTAATTGAGCAACACAATAACCTGTCGATGCTAACAATCGATGATTCGATACGCACCCAAATGCGTTCCGTGATTAATGAAAACATCTTTCCAATCAACGAGAGCACACGTGCAAGGTTATTCTTTATTCTGCTAAATGAATCAAGTGGAAAATTGATTACGCACCACTCATCTTGCTCTTTTTCTCTCTTCTTTTTTTTCAGGTAAATGATTCACAAATTGACAAGTGGTCATTTTTGTTGGCAATAGTTCGCATCAAGTTCTTCTCTGGCGCTGAACAGCAAATTCGAATTCGAAAGCGAAACGGTCATTGTGGCCAAATTCGGGACGGTTGGGTTTGCGTGTGTTTGATGAGATGTGGAGAAAAAAAATCATAATTGTCAAAAAGGTAAGTCAAGACGGCTGTTGTCTCGCAATGCGGCGTATTTATTGGGAATTAGTTCGAGATGGCGTGTGCTACCTCTTAACGAAGTTATGTAATGGATTTGTCGCAAAAGAAACCCGTTTGCCTAACACTGTAAATTATTATCGAGACACACACGGTGGGCAAAAATTAACTCCATTCGATCCGAAAAGACAAATATTGCCATTCATCTTTACCGAACTGATGAGATGGGAAACATGAAAACAATTAAACGTATTCAGATTTTGTATCGCTTCCAGTGCGAGCTATTAATACTCTATGTTTGAAATTTGCCGCTTAATGGTCGGAATATTTGGTTTCGAAATGTATTCCGATTTTTTGAAATTCGACCTTCACAAAGGTTTCAGTTACATATGACATATTTCTTGTGGAATGCAGTAGCACTAGCTTACTGAATGATTTTTCCCTTGGAATATAACAAGTTGAATTATTAATCGTACTATTTCAAACTCATTGAGCCCTGCATCGGTCACCGAGAACTGACACTGAGCATTAAGCCTTATTCTTACCGGTCTTTTCTAGAGATCATTCGCACTTATGGAATTCGCTTCCCTGAAATATTTTTTACTTCTTCACACGCCTATATTCGACAATTGTCCTAAGTTTCAACTTTTTATAGCAACTTTTTCCAATTTGAAATCAAGTCAATTATTATGTTTTATCTAACGATTGTTTTTTTTTCATTTCATTCATCGCCAGATGGTGTCAGTATCGCAAGAGAGATTACTTATCGTGTAGTATACTCTCGTAAACAGCTACTGTCTAAATTTGAACCGAATCGGACTCGTAGTTTTGCTTTGACCGTGTGTGGAAGCGGGAATGTCGCGGATTTTAGAAAAATGGAAAAAATGGAAATTCCGCCGTCGCCACTGCCAAATTGGTCGAATTGCACTACGAACTGCTGCCCCTTCCACCGTATTCTCCAGATTTGACCCCGTGCGACTTTTGACATATGACCATGTCTTTGATTTCTATGTAGGGGGTAACTCTACGAAAAATGTAACGATTCATTAAGAGTTTTCAAACGCATATTACTCAAAATCGTTAATGCGACAAATGTTGTGTTGTATACCATTAGACAGGAAATTTATCCAACATTTTTTGCTTGAGACATGAACAGTGAATATAGAGGAAAAAGTTACTAATTTGACAATTAAAATGGGAATCTTTTTTTTCGATTTTACTAGCCAGACGTTTTCCCCCACAATGCAACGAGCAATCTTTCTGCCTATGATTCGGCGTTAGCTCACAATGTGATTAGATGCGTATTATGAACTACTCTCGATTTACCGATAATAGGCATTTATCCGTTGGCAGAATCAATGAAGGAATGATCTAGGAATAATCTTGAAGATGATATTGGATGGTTTCACTCTATTCTCCCCAAAGATTTGACGAGAGCCTGGCCCAATAGGTTGAACGTTGATAGAGATTTTATTAGATTGAAGCACAAGTTGTTGTCCAATCAATTTGTGCTCAATTCACGTTTTCTCGTGTAGGTCTTGCTACTAACAATTTATGTAATTGTGGTCCAGCATGTCATTATATCGATCATGTTGTTTACTTATGTAAAATGCAATGCAATTAATTATTTTAACTGGCTGCTGATTTAGAAGTTCAGAAGGGTATACTCACGTATATTTTTCAGGGGCTCCATTCAATGTATCAAAAGAGAAAAAAATTGAACAATGAAAAACTCGATTCAAATGCAATTACTACCCACACTCACAGTCCTATGTCAAGATACCGTGCGTGCCCCTAGGCCCAACCCCATCAACTTTTTTTTTGTTTCCAAACTTGAAAAAGTCACTCGCCGGGCAGAAATTTGAGTCGAATGAGGAGTCGCCGCCACGGAAGCCTACTTTGCAGACCTCGAGAAAACACATTTTGCAGATGTATTAAAGAAGTTGGAGCATCGCTGGGTCAAGTGTATCGAGCTAAAAGGAGACTATGTTGAGAAATAAATCGCCATTTTCAAAAAAATATGTTTTTTTTGTAGGCTAAGTACTTAATCGGCCTTGTAAAATGAATCAAACTGATTAACACGTTGAGTACCATGTCAGCCATCGATGACCGACACCGAGCTTTCCGTTCAGGTCGTGTCAGTCACCGGTGTGTAATAACGACCGGAACGGAAAGCTCGGTGTCAGTCACCGATGACTGACACGACACTCAACGTGTTAATTAACATCATTAAAGTTTTCTGGAGAAAAAATAAATTTTCACCTTCATTATCATATTTTATACTGTCAGTCAATGGTGACTGACATGGCACTCAACGTGTTAAATAAACATTTCCATCGAGTAAATTCCAATTTGTCAATACCGTTTTGTCTCAAATTCCGAACACTTAAGCACACTTTAATGGCCATCAACATTAAACAGTGTCTCATTACTCAAAATGGTACTTTTTCGCGAAATTAATTTGATTTTTCGATACAATAGAGTCTTCTTTTTCATTTGACTTTAAAAATATTGATTTGCAAATATATTTTCATGGTGAAAAAATAAAAATTACATTAATCACATTTGTCTCAAATTCCGAACACCATTTATGTCACTGATTCATATTCCGATCACTGTTGCCTCAAACTCGCAACAGCAAAAATGGATTTGTTTATAAAATTCATAACTTTTGAATTACTGGACCGGTTCAGATGATCGACATATTAAATTGAAGCGAATAAGCTAGTCTTTTGTGGAAAAATATTTTACTCGCAATAAAATGGGATTTGGTTTTCATCATTATCGATTGTGTTCGTTTTTTCTAGTTTACATGGTTACGGGACCAAGGGCGCTATATATTCTTATATTTTTTCTTGAAAGCTGAGGATTTTTCACATAACATGTGGAAAAATCAGAGGTATGTTTTTTTATCGTTTTTTAGTTATTATTTTTCAAAGTTATGATGATTTAGTCTTCGTTCGATATTCCTATGCTACTAGACGAGTTCTATGCGAATAGGATTCCAGTTTTTTGCAAATCCAATATTTTTTCAAAGAAGACTAACTCATGGGATATGTTATGTAAAAAATCCTCAGCTTTCAAGAAAAAATAGAAAAAGAATATAGCACGCTTGGTCCCGAGACCATGAAAACTATGAAAAACAAGACGTATCATGAAAATGAAATTCAAATTTTTCAAATTTGCATATGTAGTATGTTCTCAAAAAAGACCAGCTAACTGGTTTAATTTGATATGCCGATCATCTGAATCGGTCCAGTAGTTCAAAAGTTATGGTTTTATGAACAAAAGTAATTTTTGGAAAAAAAAATTAGAAAAAATGAACTTTTGAACCACCTTAAAATGGAAATGGTCACTTTAACAAAAAAATAAAAAAATACGGGTGTGATATTTTGCGATAAAGAACGAAACTACCACTTTTCACGGAAATCGGAGAACCACTATATCGAGTTGGCATGGAATGGCTGTATAATAGAATCAGTATATAATCGAGTTCGACCTGTTACTTCAGGACCCCGGTTTTATTAGTTGAAAACCTGGCTAAGAAAATCAATTTTACTCTCGTTGGTTTGCACCTGCGATCTGCGTATTGCAAGAAAAGAGCTTGCAAACATTTGTTAAAAAATGGTCTTTTTATATTGTTGCTCCAGAATTGGATTGTCCTTGTACCCCAATTTGTGAACTATCGCTGTATTTGCCGGAAAATAGCGTGTTCAAACATTTTATTTCGGAATTCGATTCATGCGTCGAAACTTGATTCAAATTACGAACACTACTTTAACGCTAATTTTAATAAAGATATCTGCATAAATTATTTGAACAATTTATAGTAGACTAGCTGACCCGACAAATTTCATTATTTTTTGTTATCAATACCTTCAAACATTCGAGTTTTCTTACTATGAGCAAGATCATGTGTACAATCGCAGAACTGTTCATTGGTTGATTTTCTAATCGACCCCGTTGAATTTACTTATAACTATAAAATTCCTTGTATTTTTAACAAAACTCAATATTATAATATCAGATTATTTTCAGACACAATTCTCGTTCAAGATTTTTCAACCACTTGCAAATAACATGTTTCTCCGTTACATGGATTAAACGTTTTATGCAGAAAATATGATTTTTTTTTTTATTAATCCGTTTATTTTTACAGGCTCACTTACATAAGTTTAATGGAGCCAAACTCTTACATATATTTCAACTAGCATATATCAACATGTTGTTTCCTTAATTCTATGGTTAATGAAATAGGAAACCGATTACTCGCGGTCGACCCGAGTTTAGAAGGATGACACATTTTCATTAGGAAAAGGATGGGATGTAAGGAGATGTGTGTTTACACTCGCACTCACATTCACATTCACATTCTCATTCACACTGACACTTCACACTCAATTCTTAAAACTATCCTTACATCTAATATGTATTTACAATTTAACTTATTCTAATGTTAGTAGGAAGGGAACCGATAGCTCGCGAAGGACGAAAAGGATGTATGAACAATCACACTCGAAGATCGATAGCTTTAAGGAAAACATATATTTGGGACATGTAATCAAGGTCTAACCGAGCCAACATATCTCTCACCGGCACATTGGGCTGCTTTCCTCGAGCCCAAAGGGAGTTTTCTAAATTCGATCTGGCGACAAGATACAACTCGCACGACCAAACAACGTGTTCGATGTCGTGGTAACCATGGCCACAACCGCAGAGATTGCTGTCGGCAAGATTAAAACGAAAAAGCAGCGCGTCTAACGAACAGTGATTGGACATGAATCGGGAGAAGGTGCGAATAAAGTCCCGACTCAAGTCCAGACTTTTGAACCACGGATTGAGGCTAACCTTAGGGATAATTGAGTGGAGCCACCGGCCCAATTCATCTTCGTTCCATTTGCGTTGCCAGTTAACGATGGTATTTTTACGAACTAAAGAATAAAATTCATTGAAGGCGATTTGACGCTGATAAATTTCGCCTTCAATTGCACCTACCTTTGCTAATGAGTCAGCCCTCTCATTACCCGGAATTGAGCAATGTGAAGGGACCCAGACAAAGGTAATGACATAACAGCGTCTGGATAAAGCACTCAAAATTTCTCGTATTCTCTCAAGGAAGTACGGCGAGTGCTTTTCCGGCCTCACTGAACGGATAGCTTCGACAGAGCTCAGACTATCCGTTACAATGTAATAGTGTTCAACAGGTCGTGAGGCGACGCTGTCCAGCGCCCAGTGTATTGCTGCCAATTCAGCAATGTACACTGAGCAAGGATACTGAAGACTGTGTGAGGTGCTAAAAAATTTGTTGAACACTCCAAATCCTGTGGACTCATTCATAGAGGACCCATCAGTAAAGTACATATTATCACAATTGACACGCCCATGCTTTGCTTCGAAAGTCGTAGGAACGATCCCCGATCGATGATAATCTGGAATTCCATGGATATCCTGCTTCATGGACAGATCAAAATGCACAGAGGAATTGATGTAGTCAGGGAAACAAACACGGTTGGGAATATACGAAGAAGGATCAACCTGCATGGAGACGAATTCATGATATGAGCTCATGAATCCAGAATGAAAATTTAGCTCGATCAGCTGCTCATAATTTCTGATCACCAATGGATTCATAACCTTACACCGGATGAGGAACCGAAGAGATAATAAATTGAAGCGAACTTTTAGTGGGAGTACGCCTGCCAAAATCTCGAGACTCATGGTATGCGTTGAGGGCATACATCCCAACGCAATACGGAGACAAAGATACTGAATTCGCTCGAGTTTAATGAGGTGTGTTTTGGCAGCTGATTGAAAACAGAAACTGCCATACTCCATCACTGAGAGAATAGTTGTTCGATACAACATTATAAGATCTTCTGGGTGGGCTCCCCACCAGGTGCCGGTAATTGTACGGAGAAAGTTTATTCTTTGTTGGCATTTTTTACTCAGATACCTAATATGGGCCCCCCAAGTACATTTGGAGTCGAACCAGACCCCAAGATACTTGAATGACATAGCATGAGTGATCGGTTTACCCAAAAGTTGAAGCTTTGGTTTTGCTGGTCTATGCTTCCTAGAAAAAACCACCATCTCTGTTTTCTCCGTGGAGAATTCGATCCCTAGACCAATGGCCCAGGCTGAAAAATTGTTCAAAGTATCTTGTAAGGGTCCTTGCAGGTCGGATTCGTTTGATCCTACGACAGACACCACTCCATCATCTGCAAGTTGTCTTAGGCTGCAATTTTGTGTAAGGCAATTGTCGATGTCGCTTACATAGAAGTTGTACAAAAGGGGGCTTAAACATGAGCCCTGGGGGAGTCCCATGTAGGAGACCCGAATTACTGTCGAATCCCCGTGAGAAAAATTCAAATGTTTCTCACAAAGCAAGTTATATAACGTATTATTCAATAGAGGCGGCAGACCCCGAGAGTGTAATTTGTCTGACAGGACCTCTATTGAAACTAAATCAAAAGCCCCCTTCATGTCCAAGAATACTGAAGCCATTTGTTTTTTTTCGGCGTAAGCCATTTGAATTTCTGAAGAAAGCAACGCAAGACAATCATTCGTCCCCTTGCCCCTGCGGAACCCATATTGTGTATCTGAGAGTAGGCCATTCGTTTCAACCCAACGATCAAGGCGAAACAAGATCATTTTCTCCAACAATTTCCGTATACAACACAGCATTGCTATTGGGCGGTACGAATTGAAGTCGGACGCGGGTTTTCCGGGTTTTTGAATAGCTAAAACTCGTACTTGTCTCCAATCATCTGGAACAATATTATGTTCCAGAAACCGATTGAATAAATTCAACAAGCGATGTTTCGCCACATCAGGGAGGTTTTTCAACAAGTTGAACTTAATTCGATCCGATCCCGGAGCAGAATTGTTACATGAAAGGAGAGCAAGAGAGAATTCTACCATCGAAAAATCAGAATCAAGATCGCACCTATCTTGTGGTATATCTCGAACAATTTTTTGCACGGGAGCGGAATCGGGACAAACCTTCCGTGCAAAATTAAAAATCCATCGATGTGAATATTCTTCGCTTTCATTCGTTGAAGAGCGATTTCTCATGTTTCGAGCCACTTTCCATAATTTTTTCATTGACGTTTCTCGTGACAAACCTCCCACGAAATTTCGCCAATAGGCACGGTTTTTCCCTTTGATCAAATTTTTGAACTGATTCTCAAGGGATAAATACGTTTGAAAATTTTCAGGAGTTCCACGTATCCGAAAAGCTTTAAATGCATTCGATTTTTCTATATAAAGCTTGGAACATTGGCTATCCCACCATAGATTGGGAGGCCTTCGGGAAATGGTGGAACCTGGAATGGGTTTCGTTTGAGCGCGAACCGCGCTGTCATAGATCAAACGAGAAAGGAAGTTATACTCCTCCAATGGAGGTAAACCATCTCTGGAATTGATGGCTAGAGCAATCGCGTCCGCATATTTTTTCCAGTCAATGTGTCTTGTGAGGTCATATGCCATGTTTATAGATTCAGAAGAATTCGACCCAATGGTGATGGAAATTTTGATTGGCAAGTGATCACTACCGTTGGGGTCCTGGAATACATTCCACATGCAATCTAATGATAGTGAATTCGAGCAAAGCGAGAGGTCAAGAGCACTTGGGTTAGCAGGAGGTTTAGGCACACGTGTTGTTTCCCCAGTATTCAAAACGGTCATATTGAAGCTGTTACAAAGGTCATATATCAACGATGAACGATTGTCGTCGTACTGTTCCTCCCAGGCAGTTCCGTGAGAGTTGAAGTCTCCCAAGATCAATCGTGGCTCAGGAAGGAGTGAGCACATGTCAACAAGTTGCTTGCAGCTAACCGCAGCTCTCGGAGGCCAATACAAGTTGACAATACAGAGGTCTTTGCCTCTGATGTTTGCATGACAAGTAACAGCTTCAATCGCTTCAATAGGTGGAAGGTCAATTCGAAAAAAATGAGTGGCACTTATTGATCCCCAAAAGCACCCCTCCGTATCTGTCATCACGGTCCAAGCGTATAATATTGAAATCATGGAAAGAGAGATCATCTCGCGAAGAAAGCCAAGTTTCGGACAGAGCAAAAACATCACAATTGAACTTATGAATTAAAAATTTGAATGTATCCAATTTAGGGATAAGACTACGACAATTCCACTGTAAAACAGTGATATCTCCGACCTCTCTATTTAAATTAGACATCAAGAGAGATAATCATTGCTAGGAGGGGCCATGTTTGCATCAATTGTTGCAAAATTGTCTTTAATACTGGAAGCATTGAAATGACAATGGTTCTGATGGAGTCGGAAACGTTAAAACACTTGAAGATTTGATCCAAAAGGTCAGACAACTTTATAAATCCCGATTGGGAAGTTGAGCTGGACGGAAAAATAGGGACATTTGGGGTTTTTGATGTCCCCTCGAGTGCTGGGTCGTTCGAAGGTGAACTATTCCCACGGAAGCCAGGAGGAACCTGATTTTGCTTGTCCGCTGCACTCGCTTTTTTAGACAAGCTAACAGGGGATATCACCGGAGGGACTTGTGATTGAATTTTGGGAGTGGTCACATTTTTGCGCCGGGGATTCCCTTGGGAAATAAACTGTGTGCCCCCGTGAGCTGTGTCCGCTTCCATTTCGTCAACTGGCAACGTGGAAAATATTGATATTGTGTGAGGAGATTGGATGTTGTTGTTGTTGGGCCTGTGGAGAAGCGCTCTTTAAAATTTCCGCAAAAGTGCGTTTCGAGCGTTCCTTCAAAGAGCGCTTCTGTTTCTCCCAGCGACTCTTGTAAGTTTCACAAGCTGAGAGCTCATGTGGGCTCCCCCCGCAATATGGACACTTATGCTCAGTCGCATTGCAGGATTTGCCCACATGTTGCGGGGAACCAAAAATTGGCAGCGCATGTTTAGTAAATATGACCTCGGTCGCTGGATACACACGATTATTCCTGAAGTCAATTACTTTCTATGAACGCGCATCCTTATCGAATTGAGTTCGCTTCAAGCAATCTATGTGATTGCAATGATGGCCACCACGACATCGAGCATATTGTCTGGTCGTGTACCTAGTATCGTGCTACACGCTCTCAGCTATCCAGAACACTGAGGGAAAAGGGTAGACAAGCTGAAATCCTGTCCGAGATATCTTAAGGAGCCACGATCCTGGTTTTCTGCTTTTAAAAAACGCTGATGTTGACGTTCAACGATTCTTCGTTGATCCTTTTGCCTAATCTATCTTCTATCCTATCAAAAGTTTCTATATTGTCGACATATATACACTTCTTACCAGGGACAGACTGAATGAGTCGATCGTTGTAACAACCAGCAATCCAAGGCGCGTAGAAGTATATCCTAAGGTGGGCCAACTTGCTAAAACCACTCTTCAGCCATCTTGGAAGTCTACTGTGTTTTGTTTGTAAACAAAACACAATACGCTAGTGCCGAAGCTCGTTCCTGATCAGTCTGTCTCTTTCACGCTTCAAGGAAATAATTCCCCTTCTACTTTCTTCCGTACTGTTTTCATATACCGCTCCCCTAACCAACTTAGTGACGAAACGGCCTCACCTAGTACCATAGACCCGTCTTGCAGCAATCATCTAACTCATGACCCCTCGAGTAGACAGAAATTTGCCACAGTTGATTCGCGTAATCCTATCTCTCACATGATTCCCGAGAAAAACATATTATATAGAATATTCGCTATGAATATTGTATTGATGGAAGGCTATCACAGCTTTTCCGCAAGTGACACATTCGATCACATGAGATTATATATTCGATCCCCCTGCACTATTATACAGTAAAACCTGTTTTTGTGCGGTTTTTTTTGTGCGAATTTTTTTTGTGCGATTTTCTGTTCTTGTGCGGTTTTTTTTTTGTGCAATTTGTGCGGTGTATGAAAAGAAGCATATTTGACGAAGTTATCGTCCATTTAGTTTTCTACGATCGTTTATATGCATTTCAGTGCGAAAAAAGCATATTTGCGTCTCAATTATCCACTTCTGAAATCATTCCTCTCCTCTCATCAAATGCTCTAAGTTTTTCTAAGTTTTTGCATGACATGATTCCTGACAGCAACACGTTTCGACATGCAAATAAAAGCACAAAACAGCCACGCGCAACCAAATAGCAAACTGTCTCATCGCAAAGCAGGGAAGCAAAAGAAAATTGAACGATGAATGGCGTGGATTAGAGTTATTTTCTGGGGGGAAACATTTTATGCGGTCCCTATCTACCGCAAAAAAAAAAGTTTTTTTTCTAAATGTGTACCGAACACGATTTTTGAAAGCTGCTGGTGATGTTTTGCACGATTTTTTTATGCGACTTTTTTGTACGGTCCTTATCCCCCGCACAAAAAAAGGTTTGCCTGTACACATTTATTAGCGAATTCAATCTACTTTTGGCAATGCCTAAAAGCAATAATTATGACACAAACACATACAGATGCACTCTCGCCAGACAGCATGAAAATCGATCCGATGCACAGTGGTTCCTGAGAAAATTTAGGCGGCCAAAACTCAGATTTTTGCGCTAAAAACTAAATTTTTGGTAGACTGGGGTTTTTGGATACGCTGAGTTCATTTTTGAACTCTGTTTCACCAAAAAAAAAGGGGAAGGGGCAAGGGGGCAAAATTCAAAATTTTCAGTTTTTATCGTGTTTGGTATCAAAATGTATGTTTTCGGATATGCAGAGTTCATTTTTCTACTCATTTTAACAAAAAAAACTAAAATGAGAGGTGATGCGAAGGAAAAAAGCGCAATATTTTTGATTTAATAATGTGTGGTTTTTAAATGAACGAACGAAAAGCGATACTAGAGATCAAAATATTTTTTAAAATAGCGTAGTACAAATATTTGGCAACATAATTAGATAGGTATACGCATTGAAAAAAAATATCACAAATAGCTATTTTACAAGATGATTAGATAGATATACTTATTTTTAAAAAAAACATCACGAATAATAAGTATTTGGCCGCATTATTTGAGATTCTTATTGAAAAAAGCATTTTGCAAAATAAACTTAAAAAAATGCTTTCTTACGTACTGCTAGATATCGACTTCACCTCCTTCCATGTTCTCATCTCCTTCCTCGTCTTCATCGGCTTCTCCTTCATATTCTTCTTCTTCATCTTCGTCCTCAATCTGAATTTCTTCATCTTCCATCTGAACTTGGTCTTCTAGAAAATTTACTTGGTGCTTCGGCTGCTTCCTCGGATAGTTGCCCTAGAACATTATCAATTAATTGGTTTTCAAAAATTTTATTTTCAAAAAAGGCTACTAAAGGGTGTGTCACATCAAATTGCATAACGGTAAAAATGCTGTAGAAATTTAATTTTTAGGAATTATATCTTCAGCTTTCGCTTATAATCAGATAAGAGTGTATAGATCACGTTGGCCATGCTTCACTGTCAATTTTTCGTAAATTTGGAAAAATGTCGTCGAACGAAAAAGAGCGTCGTGAATTAATCCTGCGCACTCATTTCGAGAATCCGGAGTTGTCACATCGGGACATCGGTAAGATGCTTGGAATCGTCCAATCCACGGTCAGCAGAGTACTAAAACGATACTTCGAGAACCTAACCATCGACCGGAAGGTGAAGAACGGCAAAAATGGATGCTCCGTCAGTGAAAAAGATCACAAGCGCGTAGTTAAGCAGTTTAGACGTGATCCGAGAAGTTCGGTCCGGGATGTCGCCAATAAGCTGAATTTGTCAAGTTCATTCGTCCAGCGGACCAAGCAGCGGGAGGGCCTGCGTACATACAATGTTCAGAAGGCTCCTAACCGCGACGAAAGGCAAAACATGGTGGGGAAGACGCGAGCCCGGAAGCTGTACACCGAAATGCTGACGAAGCCGCATTGCCTGGTAATGGACGACGAAATCTACATCAAAGCGGACTTTCGTCAGCTGCCGGGCCTGTTGTTCTTCTCAGCAGAAGACAAATTCAGCGTTCCGGAGGAGATTCGCAAGCAGAAACTATCCAAGTTTGCCAAAAAGTACATGCTGTGGCAAGCGATCTGCTCTTGCGGAAAGCGGAGCGCCCCCTTCGTGATGACCGGCACGGTAAACGGGCAGGTTTACCTTAAGGAGTGCCTACAGAAGCGCTTACTACCACTATTGAAGAAGCACGAGGGCCCGACCATCTTCTGGCCGGATCTCGCTTCGTGCCACTATTCAAAGGACGTGTTAGAGTGGTACGAAGCCAACGGGGTCACCTTCGTGCCAAATGCCAAAAAGTTGCCAAAAGTTGTTTAATAGTTTTCATTTTACTGTCTAAAATTTTCAAAAGGATCGGTCTACTGGGCGAATTTCTACAGCGTTTTTTCCGTGATGCAATTTGATGTGACACACCCTTCAATTGGCTTCTATTTGATATACCGATCATCTGAATCGGTCCAGTAGTTCATTTTTGGAAAAAAAGTGAAAAATTATTTTTTGGACCATCCGTTAACTTCAAAAAATCATAACTCAAAAACGAAAAGAAACACCTCTCTGGTTACGACATATGTTGTGTGAAAAAACCTCAGCTTTTCAGAAAAAAAATTGAAAAATATAGCGCCCTTGACCCCGAGACTATGAAAACAATCTAAAAAGAATACAATCAATAATAACGAGAACACATGGAGCCGATCTGGCGTAGTGGTAACATCCATACCTCTCACGCTGAAGATCACGAGTTCAATTCTCACTCCCAACATTCTTCCAAAATTGGAAGTAAAAAGTGACGAACCAGCCAAAAGTGTTGAAAGTCACTATAATACAGATATAAAAAAAAAAAAAAAAAAAAAAAAAAAACGAGAACACATTTGGAATTTTCTGTTGGCTTCAATTTGATATGTCGATCTCCTGAATTGGTTTAGTAGTTCAAAAGTTATGAATTTTTGGAAGAAGTCATATTTGGGAAAAAAACTAAAAAGTTGATTTTTCGGACAACCCTAAAATGGAAATGGTCACCGAGTTCGGGTTGAGTAGCGTACTGGAGTGGACGTGTGTTTTTGCGCTCCGTGCTTTGACCTTTATGTGCTTGCGATTCCTGCCGTTTTAAAGTGTCATGACCAGTGAAACTGATGGACATTGTTCTAGTGGAATGAAAACCAGTGAAATTCGGTTGAATTCCATGTTTTATAGTGAGATAAAAATAAAATGTGACATCAGATCGAGAGAAGCCATTTTTTTTCGGCTCGTAATTATTTGTTAGTTAGAATTTTCTCTAACGTTGTGCTCCTGATTGTCGGCACTCTCGCAATGTGCTCTTGTTCGTCACGCTCTCGGTTTCGTGTCTCTCTCAGTTCTCGCGCTCTCAAATGCGTGTTGTGTTCTTATCGTCGCGTAATCGGTTTCGGGAAGACTGTCTATGCTTAGCTTCATGTGATTGATTTGGAGTTGCTAACGAGTATGAAGATGTTCTTTGGTTTTTTTTTTGCACCGCCGTAGTGAACGTATCACATCGAAAGAAAGCGCTGACATCGCTGGACTGAGGATACGAGCTAAGTTTTATTTTTCATTCCTATCTCATACATATTATAAACATTACAATTAATTCATTGTGGGTTCCTGTGGGTGTGGGTAGAGATTTTATTTCATATAGCAGCTGTGTGTTAACGGTTCCAGATTTTAGTACAATCATAGGCAAAACAGGAGTTCCCGCTGCAATCAGTGACTCGAATATGTGGAGGTGACGGGCGGATGTGTGTGTGTGTGTAGCGTGTTTCTGAGCGAGTGGCGGATTGATCCGGAGAGTGAGATTCATCATCTTCTCTAGCGAGTGCTAATGTTCGGTTTCGTTAACTGGGCTGCAGCAGTTGTAATGTAAGCTGCCATTTGAATTCATCTTGAAATGACTGACTCTGAACTCCAGGATGTGCCTCACATTATGGAGTTGTCAGAATTCACTTTATGTTGCGTATCTAAAGTAGTTTGTGTAGATTGTGATTAGCTTGTATTGTTGCCAAAAAAATATTATTCTCTGCATACAGAAGGACTTGGAAAATGGAGGAGAAGGATTTGGTCACTCAACCCTACTGTTCGCAAATGTTTGTATGTATTTGTACTTATTTTTTTCTCTTTTTTTCGAGTTTCTGCTGTACTATAAACTATGTTGTTTTTTTTTTAAATTCTGGATTCCAAATAAGGTGGTTGCAGAATTATAATTTCAAATGTCTTTCCTCGTCAATTCTATGTTGAGCCTTTTTTTCAAAGGGTCGAGGAACTCGGATTTTAAAATCAGATTCAGTGTTCATACACACTCTCGTGTACTGTGATGGTGGATGCGACTGTGTGCGAGAGGTGGCCGTACGAAATGTTAAGGTCGTGGGATGGCAGCTGCATTGAATGATATTGGTGTGGATGCATTGCTTTCCCTCGCTTTGTTCGGACTTGCTGCTTCGAGCGGGCAAAGTGGTTTGTTTTTTTTTCGTCAGTTGTGCAGTCAAATTTTTGTGTGAGCTCGGATCCACTGTCAACGTAGCCCTGAGTGCAGTTATGTTGAATCCGAGTACATATGGTTTGATTGTACGATAGCTAAGGTAAGGAGACGAGCTATTTTGTTCGCTTGGTCTGGCCGATTCCAGGTGGCGCGAGGGGACACTGACAGCCGCACCGGTGCAATTCTGTGTAGCTGTTTACTTCTCGCGATTGCATACGATTCGAGTGGCCCCATTTTCGCACAGAGGTTCATCAAATTTAACCAAAATATGGAACTAGTATGAACATAGTAGCTTTAGTGTGTTAATTTATACTCTAATTGAGGGTGATTGTTTCTAGATGAGTTCTCTCGGTTACCTTCTCAGGTTTCCCCACAGTTAAAACTTCGCAGTTGCGATTGGATTTCGATAACAAATATGTGCAGAAAAATTTAAAATCTAAATGCTACAAGTTTTCCTTCTCAGGATACCTAAAGATCTCTGCCGCGTGTTGAGATATGAGATTTTCAAAATTTAGTTCCATTCAATAGATTGCGTTTACATAATCACATCACTTACCACAGTGAATCCTGATTCTTACCACTTCCCACTAACAATTATCCCTTCCTTGATAAACGCTAGGGAACCACGCTATAGAGGCGACCCTTCTGGCCTTCGGGCGGCGAATATCATACTAACATTCCTTTCCTTCCCCTGGTGACTGTAAGGACGTGGCCGGCGTCGTTATTGACCATTTAAAGCTCGAATCGCCGAAAATTGCACAACAAGAATGATTTGCTAGTCCCAAGCGTCATTCTGTGTGTTCTTTGTGCAATTTGGTTGGTTCAGGTCAATCACGGAGAGTAACTACGAATTGTACAGTCTACCCAAGCTCAAGCTCAAGCTCAACCCTAAAATGGAAATGGTCACCCTACTGAAAAAATAAAAAATACGGGTGATAAAGAGCAAAATCACCACTTTTCACGAAAATCTGAGAACCACTATATCGGTTTGGCATGGAATGGCTGATTTCGGGAGAGAAAATATCCAAAAGGGTGAAAAACTCAATTAAAAAAAGCCTTTTTTTCTAAAATTGATAACTTTCGAACCACTGGACCAATTCAGATGTTCGACATATTAAATTAAAGCTAATTTGCTGGTCTTTTTTCGACAAATACTACAGTTGCAGAAAATTTGAATTATGTTTTTTTTTTTTTTTTTTTTTTTAAATCGTTTATTTTTACAGGCTCAGTTACATAGGTTTAAAGGAGCCGAACTCCTTACTGTATTGTTACTAGTATATATATATACATTTTACCTTAATTCTAATGTTAATAATATAGGAAACCGATTACTCGCGGCCAACTCGAGTTTAGAAGGGTGTAATTATGTTTTTGTTATTATTGATTTTATTTGTTTTCTATAGTTTTCATGGTCTCTTGAGCTTGAGCTTGGGTAGACTGTACAATTCGTAGTTGCTCTTCGTGATTGACCTGAACCAGCCAAATTGCACACAGAACACTCAGAATGACGCTTGGGATTAGCAAATCATTCTCGTTGTGCAATTTTCGGTGATTCGAGCTTTAAATAGTCAATAACGACGCCGGCCACGTCCTTACAGTCACCAGTGGAAGGAAAGGAATGTTAGTATGATATTCGCCGCCCGAAGGCCAGAAGGGTCGCCTCTATAGCGTGGTTCCCTAGCGTTTATCAAGGAAGGGATAGTTGTTAGTGGGAGAAGGTAAGAATCAGGATTCACTGAGGTAAGTGATGTGATTATGTTAACGCGAACGTTAAATATAGTACTCTATTGCAATCTCTGATCGTGACGCAGGAGATAGTTATTCAGCTGCCTAACAAGGTAACCGAAAGAGCTCCTCTAGAATAAATCGCTTCGTTCATATATACTATGACTTTTCACGAGCTATTTTAATGTCAAATTGCGACGCCGGTGGTTATCAATTGGCTACCTTAGAAGGTAACGGGATAGACTACTCTATAAGGGTTCGCATTATGTGATATTCCACGCGTAGTACTCTATTGAGTACTCAAATCAGCACTCCGAAGATTATTACGGAGCTACCTAAAAAGGTAACGGAAAGAACTCCTCTATGACGTTTCGAATCGACGACTGATGCTGCTACCTAAGAACTCCTGTATAATGAATCAAATCAGCGATATATTCTATGATTTTTAATACCTAGTACTTTATTGTATTCCTAAATCGCGGCACCGGAAGTTGTGGGCTACTTGAAAAAGTAACAGACATAAGTTCTCTATGAAAGCTGGAATCGAAATGTCCTGTGTCTTTTCGCTCATAGTACCATATTAAATGTATAGAGTGCGGAGCTGAAAGTTATGAACGAACTATCTAAGAGCTTTCAATAGCATAGTAACACACAGATTCATATAAACCACGCTTAACCCTTCAACAAGACCCATCCTTATTCATTGGCATTCTCTACAACTCATCGATAATAGCGTTTCCTCATCTGTTCGAAAACCAGGAGTATAGAAGGTAATCTCGCTGATCAAACTATGGGGTAAAACTGTTGCAAAATTTGTTTGCAAGGTCGTGGTAATCGAAAGAGAATGTAAACAAAGAGAATCGATCAAAACAGACAGGTCCCGTTGAAAAGTTGAGCATGAAATACTAACTACACACAAATAGAGTACATTATCTTACAAAGCAACCAAATTGAACGGTTTTAATGGCATTTAATTGAGACACTGAATCTAAAATCTTAGTTTCATGAGCCTTTGGAAGAAATGCACAAATAATTCACATATTCATTTTAACAAATACAACTTATAACTAAGATAGAGATGAACACTAATCAAGTTAGCTATAAAACATATAATAGAGCTAATCGGTAATAAAAATTGGGATCCATCGCTAGTAGATTTATTATTAGACACAAAGATCTACAGAAAAGCACGAATTCATATCCACATAACTAGCCATTATACGACACAAAGTCTCTATGATATCAAAAACAAACCGAAACATCCAAACCAACACAGGCACTCACATGTACACAAATATTGAGCAAAATAAAATAGTGAAACAGAAGAAAAATGCATTCATTTCTTAGATTTATGGTTCAGCTGCTGGCGACGTTCTAATATGGTGATAGCATCACTGCGCATTTCAAATCCTAATGCAAATGCGCTTCTTGCAGTTGAATATTTTTCTGCTAGCGCTGGCACTGTGTTGCTTCAATTTAGCGTAGTGTTTCACTTCTACATACACACTTTTTCCACATTTGATGCTGTTGTGGTGATAACTTCATTACGCAAATCAAATACGGGTGCAATTGCACTCAGCTGACACGAGCTAGCACATTCAAGCCTCTCAATAAAAATGCACACTCACACAGGCAAGAGAGATACACAAATGCTTCATCGATCACAAAATGATTTTCCTCCGAACCAATTTTATCAATGCTAATCGCGAAAACAAATTACAACACTAGAACTAGATATCACTATTTTAACTTTTGATAGCACGGGTTTTTATCCTCATTCCATAACACACACGTGCAATTGAAAAACATGTCGCGACAAGAAATCGAGCGGGTGACGAACACGAACATATTAATATCGGCCAAACAAAATGGAACACCTCCAGAGAACATTTTCTTCGCCGGATAATAATGCTTTCTTTCTCGAAATTTGTCTAGAGACTTTAAGTGAATTCCGCTGGATTCGAGTACACTAAGAAGGAAGGCACACTTTTTAAATTAATTAATACAGTAACTACTGCCTGAAAGACGAAAAACACGAACATTTGAAGAGAGAGTAACACACGTACGCCTAGTCAGCACAGACGCTCAATCCGAACTCTTTTCTATAGTTTTCATGGTCTCGGGACCAAAGGCGCTATATTTTTTTATATTTTTTCTGGAAAGCTTTTTCACCTAACATGTCTCGAAACCAGGGAGGCGTTTTTTTCGTTTTAAAGTTATGATTTTTCAAAGTTACCCGATGATAAAAAGTCATTTTTGGCAAAAATGCGAAAAATGGATTTTTTGGACCACGCTATAATGGAAATGGTCACCCTAACAAAAAAATAAAAAAATACAGGTCTAATAAATTGCGATACTGAACAAAACTACCACTTTTGACGAAAATGTGAGAACCGCTATATCGGTTTGGAATGGAATGGCTGTTATTAGAGTCATTTTTTGCACGACGTTGAAAAATGCACGATCTCGGGTTCCATGCGTCTTCCTGCAGAGCAGTGAATAAATTTGAACATCCGGCAGAGCTGACAACTTAAGACGTAGCACCTTCAACCGGAAAGGTGCGGAATTCGCATTCCTTTTTTTCCTTCGGAATATTGTCTTTGATGTCAAATTCTATCAAATTAACATATATCAAAACGTAACCTTCGAATTAGAACAGTGAACGACGTGCTAACACAAAGTTTGCTGAAACACTAGTTGGCACAAGCTTACCCCTATTATTAGCTAACAACGTTGTAATGGATGTAATATGCAAATTTGTGGGGAGAAAATATAACTGTAGCGAGCAAATCAAGTGCGTTTAGCGGCAGCTACGAGTCATCGAGCAATAGTTTGGATAGCGACTGGGGAAAACGAATCAAGCGAAACGGCAGAGCAAATCGACGAGACGCGTGGAGTGATTTGTTTACGTTTTACAAATAGTTGTGCAGCCACGAGTCATGTTTGCGTCGTTCGCGATGCCCGGATACGAACCGGTTGCGTCTTCTCGTGTGCTGTTATCGGTCCAAACCGAGCGTTTAGGGGATGAACACACACTATAAATATGTCACATCATCGCTAATTCCATCTTGTTCCTGGTTTCATGTCAATATCCATCAAAATTGACATTTATGAAAAATTACTTGTCATTGCTATGAAACACCACAAGTGTCAGATTCTTATCGATGTTCCTGTTCCTTCCACATGAACTCCGAACACTGAGTAGCCCCCCGATGGTTAGTAAGTATAATGGCAGCACTTTTTTTTGTTTGCACACGCATGTTACTTCTTCGCCGCCAGCAGAACCGGACCAACCTCGGTATCACGCTGGGGCACGCTGAGGGGCGGTTGGATACGAGATGCACTATCATCATCTGACCGGTTTGACTACCAGTCATACGTCGGGTGGCATTGGACCAGGGCTCGTTTCCCATTTTGAGCCGGTGATAGGGTGAGAGGTAGAAATTATGTGAATTATACACAAATTGAAACTGAACTTTGATTAATTTCTCTGTTAGATTAACTCTATTGAAACTCTAAATAGTAGCCCAGAAAAGGGCCGTTTGTTGTTGTTGTTGTTGTATGCTTTGTTGTAACCTTCATACGGTTTGTAACGAACAAAGAAAGACAATAAGCTTCTGGCAGGAAGTTCATCTGTCTAACTGAAAATGATTAATGAATATCAGTGGGACACATTTGTGAATATGTGAATCGGTAAACAAAAAAAATATATCGTCATTGATTACATTGAATATGAAGTTTATGGGGAAGAAACGAAAAAACAAGTTGAAAATACTCACGATTTCGTGATATTTTGAGGTAAAATACACATGAAATCATGAAGTTGCTTTATTTTTGATGGATACCTATGGTATTGTGATTTCTTTGCATTGTCTTATTCTTATTATTAGTCTTATTCGAAGGCATCGGGAGCAGTAACTTTTTCGGTGAAATAATGTTCGTTTGCAGACTATCACAATCAAGTCGTATTGGTTCTACTGCTCAATCTATCATAGAAAAAAATTGAGTCATTGAGAATTATGAATATGAGTGATGAAGAATATTAATATTTCATTTCGTTTCTTTTTTGTGATGCGATGTAATGAACGATCACTGTATGGGTGACACTTTCCTCGTTGCTATGATGAAATCTTGCATGACGTTTGAGTGATGCATGAAATCTTGCACCTGCTTACTTTAACATCTTGCTAATTTGTTAGATAGAACGAATTATTGCATGCAATTTTGTGTTACATACAACACTCATGGGAACGAAGTTGGAAGAAAGTATGCATAATACATGATTTACCTTCGCATCCGCTCACAAAACTCATCTGTTTTATTTGTTAAATTGCTCACTTGTTTTATTATTTCCACTGTTGATGTCTTAGGCGAAAAAATTCTGTATAAATTTGCCGTCTAATGGTATATATTATAACATATATCGTAAGAACGATTCTGCGTAATATGCATTGGAAAACTCTTAACAAACGTTACATTTTTCGTAGAGTGACCCCCCCTCCTATATAGAAATCAAAGACGTAGTCCTACGTCAACATTGAGTAGAAGTGGCATAGAGTAATCTTGGCGAATAAATGTAACTGTTTATGCTTTTCAGAGAAAAAATCCATCTCTGTTTTCCTCGTGAGAACTCCATATCCAGTTTGATAGCTCTGGTATACAAATTGTCCAGAGCATCCTACAATGGAGGTCACCGAAGTCTAAATGACTTCGGTGCCCGTCCGTTTACCAAATAAACTATCGTGGATTCAATCCCAGGACTTCCATTGATTGAATGGCCTTTTTCAAAACTAGAGACGAATGAACATTATAGTTAAAAGCGTATTATAGATCAAACGATCAATAATCTTTTCAGATTATGGAGGAAGATCCTCGTGCAATGTCCCGAGGTAGACATTTGTCAATATAATTAAAATAACAGTCATATAAAAGGCGGGCCCAAGCCACGGTTTTTTACGAGTTGTTTTAACTTTCCTCTGCGTAAAACAAAACTTGAGTGTATAAGTAATCGTTTCGAGTAAGGAAACATCCACACCTATGAAGGTATTTATATGACATTTTTTCAATAGAAAGAAAATCAAATGCCCTTTTGATAATCCGATGCTATAGAACCCTCAGCCAGTTCATCTCTTCCAGTGATCACTTGGTATAGAGTAGTGCGGGGCAAAGATGCGCATTGGCCTTTTTGAAGCAAACGAGCATAAAAATTCAGTGTATTCGTTTGATACACTATTACACCAGCAGCTCACACGTATAAACGAGATACATTTTATGACAGATACATTTTTAATGACAAAAAGTTTTGCGATGTTTTGATCTATTTTTTCAGTTTTGAAGATGACGATTTACTTACCTCAAATAACTGAAAAGTTCTAGACTACACTGTCAAGGAAACCTTCATTCTATAGTAGATGATAGTGCGTATTCGTTTTTGTGAAAAATTTCAAGAGCTTTTTTAAAAAAATCAATCAGTTCAAAAATTGATTGTGGGGCAAAGGTGCGCAGTGGCTGTAGGGTAAAAGTTCGCACTAGCGCTTTGCTCTGAAAAAAATGTATAAAATGTTTTCAACAATTTTTTTAACGGAACCCACAATAAAAGAAAACTGATTTGAAGAAATGCACTCCAGAAATGCTCAAATGGCCCGACTTCGGGAGGAGCGTCGGATTGCGGCAGACCTCGGTATTTTTGAATCAGCTCTGAGGAAGAGGCTTATATCAGAAAGTGATTTATGATTTGAATATGCCTTTATTGACATTTCTACTTCTGCTGGGATGTGTCAGCGAGCACCTAGGGCGGTTCAGATAGGTGTTTACGAGTGAGCAGTCGTAAGGATTTGGCGGACCACTACAGAGCGCTGGACAAAACTTTCTATGGTATGACTCTCTGGCGTCTGGCGTTTGATTTTGCGGAAGCCAACACTCTCCAGCACGAATTCAACCAAGTTGCAAAACTGGCATGAAGAGATTGGGATTCTAGCTTTATGAGGAACCACCGTCTATCTCTTCGAACCCCACAACAGCACAACGATGCATCAGCGCTTCAAGGCAAAGCGTCGGAATCCGAAATCCAAGATGAGGAATAAAAATAAACAATTGCTTAAAAATAATTCAAAATGTATTTCAAATGAAAAATGTTTTTATTTTCACCATGCATTCGCGAGTATAGATTACGTACATAAAAAAAAATCTGTGGGAACTTGAGTGTTCGAAATGATTTATAGCATTTATAGCTTGTACTACGTTTCGAAGGTAATATATATAGTTACAATTTTGTAAACGAACGGAATTTTATTTGCTTTTATTTTACCAACACCTTTCGATCGCTTCTTCTGGTCTGCTTCTCAGACGCGGCCGGCCAAGACTGACGCTTCCGCATAAAAATATCTGTTTTGGCCAGGTATTTCACCGTTTGGTCGGTCGCTCTGAACTCGCAGCCCAAGGTGTGGAACGATGAGGCTACTTTGCTCTCCGTCTTCTTCCTAATCTCCTACTGCTGCTGTATGGTCGCGCAGCTCCGTCAGTTAACTGGAACCAGGCTTTCCTTCAACGCTCTCGCCTTTCTCCAGAGGGGGGGGATAGTCTATATATAAGGCGGACACGAAGTGTCTTACGATGTTCAATTTATTTGCTAGCAGGACGAACAAAGTATCAGGCGTAGTTGCGTGAATGTTTTCGCCACAGCCACTGCAAATCAATCGATAAGGTCGACGATACATTTTTGTAGCAGGCCCAATAAACGTGGGATTCAAGAAAAATTTGATCCATTGAACTGCTTTTTTGTAGTTTTTCTTCATCGCCATCCGAAATCAGTCCATACTTTTAATGCATGCGTCAATCGTCCATTAGTCACGTACATCCTCATCCTCATATCCTCACGACCGAAATTAGTCCATTTCAAAATGGATACGAGCAATGGATGTTTTCAGGTACCTTGGATACGATATGTATTTTTGTTATCACATTTGTTCGTTACGTGTATAATGGCCGATTATCGATTTTGACACATCTTCTCACCTTCTGTTTCGTTGCCTTGGAACAGACTGAACAAACTCTAGGCAGTATAAAGCAAGGCAATAAGGTAGAAGATAAAACGATATTCTAAAATAGCTAATCGACCATCACTCACGTATATATCAAAAATTTACAACCCCAATCGTCTACAAGCATTTAGTGTTGTTTGAATTCTTAATGTTGCTTGGACTCGTTAGTAAAACAGCTGCTGTCTCGCTGCATTATTTGAAGCTACTTGAAGCTGATCATGATCGATAATTGTAATATACTGCCTCCAGTATCGATAGATATATAGATATATACTACTTCTCTCTAATACACGTCTGAATGCCTGCATTATCTTGCTGGAAAATGAATCTGTCTTTCATTACGTCTTCGGTAAACGGTGTACTGTCCAGCAGGTATGGGCAAAATCGCATCGAAATTCGTTCAACAACACTGATTCCCAGATAAAGCTCACCCTACTATTCTCCGTTTATGCCTTACTTTATATGAGACAGAAAACATTCACCTATCATCTTCGCAAAGTTCATTCTCGATTTGAACGAAAAAATACTGTCTCGGTTGCCCTCATCTATTCTCGAAAATTTTACATTCCCTCATTTGCCTCTCGGAATGACGTCTGATGATGAGAGAATCAAATTCGAAACTTTTGCTTGAGCCAGCGAGTGTCTCTGTAAAATCATTCGTTTTTCACTCAAATAGCAATCATTGAGCCTCGATCGCGGCAGTAAAATATAGGTAGATAGTTGAAATCTAGTTGTTTTCTGTGCACTATGACAATGACATTTTTTGTTTCTAGTATGAAACGATCTAAGCCAACGCAAAAGACCATATTAACGCAAGTTAGTGATGAGCGGGAAGGTAGATTCATGTGCCCTTGAATGCTGACAAGGAAAATAGTACAAGGGAAAATAAGATCATACATACACGCAGATTGAGTCTATTTTGAATCACTCGTTATTTTGTTTCGTGTGATCCTTCCAAAGGAGTATTCATTCATTGAATGTTGTTTTCCACTTTTTGTTTTGTTATGTCCACTCTCAGTCCCGAATGAAGATGGTCGGAGAGTGAAAAATGATTCATCGTGCAATATCACGATTGCTTGCTGCATTCTCTTCGCCATGATTATTCCAAGCAGATACAAGAATGATTTAAATTAGGTGTGGTGAATGATCGAATGAACTTTTCCATACTTGCTGTCCAGGAGCTCCAAATAGGTTTCCGAATTCATTCTTATCGAAATTGTTGCTATAGGCGTCTTTACTCTTCTTGAAAGATTGAAAAGTTTCCTCCTAAGATCTACTCAATTTCACCTGAAGATTTCCTTGAAGATAATGCTAATAATACGTGAAGCAGTCATGACCATCAAGATTGCACTTCTTTGCATAGGAAAAAATCACCTCATCCCACTCCGCTTTTCAGTTCATGTGTTGTTTCGCCAATTCCAATCACGCCTTGGGATAAGGTCAGGCTTCTTCGCCTCTTCGCTATCGCTTGGTTCCTAAGCCGATATCATTCAATTCGCGTATATCCTCCACCCAGTTTCGTCTAAGAATTTTATTTTCGGCATTAACAATTTCCAAAAACACATACCCTATACAAAATATTAGTTCAATCGGATTTAATTTTCTAGTGCCATAAACATCAAAATTTGAGTTTTATTGGAAAACCGAAAATTTGCGAGGAAACCCCAATGACTGCCCGAATGAATACGAAGGCGAATTTCATCAGTCCAATGACTATCCTCAGTTAAATATGACGTTGCCGAGCCCTGGTTATGACCACGAATGGTAGAATGGAAATAGCATATTTCACCGCTCTTCTGTGTACGTTGAACAGAAAGAGAGCATTTAGCACTTCTTTGCATAGTTGTGAAAATTCCATAAAATAAAATTACATGAAATAACAAGTTTACTTTAAGTTGATAGTGTCTGGACCTTGATTTCACCGATATAGAAAAAATCATACAAAGAAGTTAAACGTTCAACTGACGGTCATTTTCGCGGCTGTGCATTTATTCCTGACGTGACAGATGGAAACGACCAATGCATATTGAGCCGTAACGACATTCGCTAACGCTCGGTCGGACCAAACTGAAGGATCTTCTCCTATGATTCAAACTAACCGGGCAATCGTTGGAACACAGGTTTGCTTGCGATAGACCGCCGCTTCCGACGGCGAGTCGGCGATCGACTCGGATTGCGTCACCTCGGCGGTTCCCTATCCTCATTAGATAGAGACTTCGTCACCATTACATTTACCCTAAAATATTTTGGGAAACAATGAATTCATAATGGGGGTTATTCTGAGTGTCAAGTCGGTATAAGTGACATTTTTTCCTTCGGAGTTCTATGACAATTCTCACCCATTTCTAAGAGTCGGGTGATTCGGGAGTACAATGAGAAATGAAAAGAGTTCATTGCACCTGGCATTTTTTTTAATAACGCCGATTCTCAGAATACAAACACGTGTGCAAATTGACTGTCACGTCGTGAAGTGACTCTCGGAATAGACCCCAATGAAAATTGCGCTTCGGCAGCGTTCAAACGTGAATACCGCAAATCCCAAATACGCTTTCAACGCTAAACAATAATAAAACACTGCAAATAACAAGGCAACAACAATACAAAAGATAACTGAGTGCCCGTACGAACAATAAAATTGCTATAAATTGAATTTCGGCTCCGGTGACGCCGGAATTTCTTCCACTGTATCACATTTGTTTTATTTTGTTACTTAAGTCAGTCTGACTGAACACTGATCATATATTCCCGAAAATGACACTTGCGTGGTGTCATCTGTAACGGTTTTGTAAGAGATTACTACAATTTTCCAGGTCAAAAGTGATTCCTACCGTTGGAGTGTAGTAAGCTTTTTGATTCAATATTTTATGCTTCACTTCACGAATATAATTGAGGGGCTTAGAATGAAAGGGGTGTAAGTGATTTGATCGATTTCTCTACATCGATTTTTTCTTTTGGTCATAACTTAGTTGCAAATACATTCTCAGCTGTATTTGACAATGCGGAAGATAGGTCAGAACCTCATCTATCGGATTCTATAGCAAACTCTAATTGGAACGTTTTTGCAGTTGAGTTATTAACTGAAGAAAATGTTGATTAAGAGAAATCGATCAAGTCACTTACACCCCTTGCATTCTAAGCCTCTCAATTGTTCCTTGAAAGAACAGCGAATGGCTCTCAGTAATGCTGACGTCATATGTTTATATCGAATTCGATTGTTCCCTAACTGCCTTCTTTTGAACGCCGTGGTCTCCTGTGATTCTATACTCTCTTCGTGTAATTCAGTGACACTTTGAAAATTATCATCAATAACATAAATTGATGGCAACAACGTCTTGTGTTTTTTTTTTCGGTATTTTTCACTACTTCTATTATTATTTTTTAAATCATGGCAACGCCTTTTTTGGAAATTTCATCACTGCGTCGTGCAGAGACTGGTTACTCAGGTAGGTTACTTAAGTTCTTAAAGGGATATATTAGAAACAAGCCTAACTCTAGTTGAGTAGTTATACACTCTGTCCAGCTTCTATAAGACCACCCTGATTCTGGTTCGTTGCAGTTAGAATTTTAACAAGATACGTTCATACATTGTTGAATGCTTAGAATAAAGTATATTTATCGTCAATTTGGTTCAAAAGAGTTGTTTGTTTATTTATTGTGCTTAAATGTGAGAATTTCAGTGTAGATTCTGCGTACAAGGATCCCCCCAAGATTTTCAATAGGATTCAAGTCTGGAGAGCGAGCCGGCCAGTCCAAAAAAATAAGTTTTTGGTCCTTAATCCATTACTTAGTTTCCTTGCTGGTATGAATAGCAGCATTTTTTTCTGTAATGTGATTTTTTTGTGACGATCTATACGCAAAAACGGTAGGAGGGAGGATTCCAAAACATGTATGTAATCCTGGAATGATGTGAAAGCTATCTTGAGCTTTCCGGTTGCACAGAATCCCGTCCAAACCATGCATGAGCCTACACTAAAATTCCAGGTTGAAAAATACTGTTCCTTCTTCCGTAATTCACGCCAGTAGCCGTTGCAGTGACGTCTGGGGGGTGCGGAGAGAGCGGGCCGCCCCGGGTCCAAGATTTTACGGGGTGCAAAAACACCCCTACATTAACAAATACTTCACCCTTCGACACACATCATATATAGATAGCGAATAGGGAGGGGATGCAACCAGACACTTCCGCCCCGGGTGCGAAGACTCCATTCGACGCCACTGACCCGTTGAAACCATCGAAACCATCCAAATTGACCTTTTTTTCGTCAGTGAAGATAACCTATACATTGAAGAACTTTTCGTTATGGTATATAGCAAAATGTACTCTTTTGGAAACATTCTTTGTTACAACATACCATGTCCCACTGTCGGTTCATGTGAGCTTTGGCAAAACTCAGACGTCTTCCGATGTGAGATGGTGTAAGATTAGGAGCTTTAATCTTTTAAGCCCTTTTCATGTGAGGATTTTTAACTAAAACTTGACGAATTGTCACCCGAGTAACATTTAAATTGAAATATTGCTTTAGTTGCATAAGCGATTTTGAGGTATTCGAAGCTGTTCTAGCTATTTCCCGCTTATCCCGGTCAGAGAGTTTCGATTTACGTTGAGCTCTCTCCTTCTTACCGTATCCTTGAGGATGCACTGAATAAGTGAGCACTACTTGATGGAATCATCCAATCCGACGAGCAATTTCTCTGATACCAATATTTTCATGGTGAAGTGCATCGATTTGTCTTTCTTCTCTCTCCGTGAGCACTTTTCCCTTCGGCATTTCCCAGATTTATTGATAATTGACCATGTTCGGTGAGCCATATTTATTATTTCGCTTAAAATATCAATATTGATAAAAGAATGAATATTTAGAGAAAATTTTCGTTTTTACAACAAGCTATCCTATGTATTTCTAGCTTGTGTAATAATTTCAGCAAAAAATTCCAATTTATTTTGAAATTCCATTTTATTCTCTATATGAACCGAAAAACCGCCCGGGTTGTGATAAATCATGGCTAAATCAACAAACTTTTCACACCAATTTCTTGGAATACATCACCACAAAAACATGCAACAATAAGAAATTAGTCTCACCTGCAAGATAAATAATCGGAGTTTACTTTTAATGTTGATTATGAATGGCCCCAATCAGACACGTTTGATTGAGCAAAAAATAATCGTAAAACGTTCAGCTCTCGGCGCTAATTAGCCCTTACCTGCGGATGGGTAAAATTCATTCACTTACGTCTCCCCCATGTATGGGCGTATGATTGAGGGTCGCACATATTTTTATTGTTCACGGTAACCTCTCGACGCCAGGTGCTGCTTGCTGAGCGGGAGCAAAGTGCATGCTTTGTGAGAAAATCACCGCGCAGAATCGTGGAGGAGAGTCATAAAAGAAGACATTATGAAATTCACAACGACTCAATTGGCAACAGCGAGAATACCGCCCCTTCAACAGTCGGTTTCTGGTGCAACCTCTGAGTGCCGAGCGTAACCAAAGGCGTGAAAGATTTCTTCCGTTGGGGCGCATGCCCCATGCTGAGAACAAAATATGCTGGAAAATGAGAGAATTTCTGTCTCATTGCAAGAATCACTTCGCGCACAGCGAAACCATGCCATTACTCATTGCAATGCTCGCTGCTGAATTCTGGTTTTTAATTTGTGCTTCAGCATCGTAATGTCGAACTCTGCCACCCAGTTGCCGAGGGAAAGGAGGAAAACTCGCGCTTTTCTAGCCCTTTGCCCGGGTAATGTGCACGTTTGAACTATTGAAAATTCTCACGCAATCCAGTTCTGTGCTGTTGACTAATGGTTGGGTTAACCCACCGCCCGTTGAAGTCTTCTGTTTTCCTTACTATAACTCGCAATCGAGAAAAGTGCCCCTTTTAGTGAGGCGATTCTCTCGGGCCTCACCTGCAGCGGTGAGTTCAAATGGCACACCGACGAAATAGGTGGTATAATAACAAATCGATTATTAAACAGTGAACGGTAATGGGAACCTAAAGTATAACCCTAATTGATCAAGGTACTGGTGGTGAACGTACCATATCTGATCAACGGGGATTGGTTAAATTTTTAAAGTGACCGTTTGTGCAGGTGAGAATTGTTCGGTTTATTATTCATCTTTTGACGCCAAAAGATCACTTCGCTATATGCTGTTCCTGGTCTAGAGGGCAAGCGGAGGGACTTTAATTGAAATCTGCAGACGGTACTTGGGAAGACGAGTGTCATGATTGTTTTTGTAAAACTGAATAATTTGCACAATACAGAATATTCTGTATTTTACAGATTTTTCGTAAAATTTCAGATAAAGAATCTGTATATTAGGGTGCCAATGAATGTATGGGAAAAAATCGACCCTAAAATTTCAAAAAGTTACCCTATACAAAATGTTCACCACCTTGAAAAAACACCCTATGCTGAATTTTAACTCAATCGGACTTAAGGGAGAGTGGCGCAAAGCGGTCAAAGTTTAAATTTTTTGAAAATCGAAAAATCACCCAAGAGGGGAGTAAAGAAAATCGTGGTTCTCAAAAAAAAATTTATGCCGAATGTCTTAAAATTGCATGAAACGTCGAGATCTAGTGTCATCTAAAAATTTATTTATTTATATTTCATACAATTCAGAGGATTACGAGAAAACCTCCTTATGATTTATTTTGTTGTATTGATACTACTTTAACAACCCATAAGTATGAAAAATAAATTCAAAATGAAAATAAACCTTTATTTTCATTTTTTTCCTCAATTTTTCGATACATATTTTTTATACAGATTTTTTTGCTAAAAATACAGATATACAGATTTTTTTCAGAAAATTTTACAGAACTAAATGTGGCAACGCTGTGCACAACTTTCCCTGGGTCTAAAGCCATATCATGCCGAACCAATTATATGCCAGAATCACACAAAATCCTTACGAAAATTGCTTCATCCAGACTTGCACAAGTTGTACTAGATTTTTTACCCTTTTTGACGAGATAATTAAACACTGTAACCAAATAGCAGTAACGATCCGTAATTGCCACGGCCGATTCAAATATCACCGAGAATTACGCTGGCCCCATTTCGAGTGGGCGAATAGCTACTGGTGTCTAGCTCCATTTGAAAGGTTAACTACACTTGCCTCCCAAATGCTGCTGCTGAGCGAATTCAGGCTGCAAATGGCAAACATGCATAGAACATCTGGCATGACATCTTAATTGATAACATCAAATGCGACTGGCTGGCTCCCGGTGAGTGTGTAATTAAACCGCCAATTAAATGCACAATTTCACGGTTCGCAACCGAGTCAAGAGGCACAACCAGACGGAAGACTTTCCAGCCGAGTGCCTAGATCATGCCTACACACCCGACAAATGATCGCCCAAGCGTCTACTGGCCAGCAGCCAGCGTATCCACCGATCAAACGAATACGAATTCACCGTGGAGCCCAGATAGATTTCGGCGTAACTCTTGGTTGATTTATGAAAATTACGCGCCAGGATGTTGCATGGTGCCCAGCTGGTTGCAATTTCACACTTGTTTGCCGCTCGGTGCGTGTCGTCGCTGTCTCCTTAGAGCGCGAAATTGTGCCTTAATGAGGTAGGTACGCGCTGAGCAGCGAGCTTTTCACGCGCTTACAGGTAAAATTCAATTTGAGAAAAGCGAAACCGATATGTGATGCGAAGATTACAATCCGCGATTGCCACGGCAGGGTACCTCGTTTGGAGCCTGCTGTAAACGTGCGATTTAGTGTAACATATGTTTTTTACTATGTTTGCAGTGTTTCTTAATCCGGCTATAATTAAGGGTCTATCGTCAATTTGCTAGTTTTTACCCTTATGATCATCGTCAAATTACCGCTGCAATCAAATTTTTATTTGTTAGATACACAAAAATGTATTTTATTAAATAGGTGATTCTCTTCCAAAGGGCGTGGCCGGGTGTGGGAGTAAAAAGTGCCCCCAAACCAAATCACTCGCTGTATGGCAAATATTGTATAGGGTACTAAATAAAACATTTTGGCAGTAGTACCATATATTTGAGTCCTTATATGGTACACCATAGAATCTATAGTGAAAAATGCACCTTCTCGTTTTTTTCACGCCCTTCTCAATAGCTTTGAGACAAAAATAAAGAAAAAATACTGAAAGCACATCTTACTAAGGTGTATCGATAAATCTCTTCAATCAATTTTTTCAACAAAAAATGTAATATATTTTCTGGCATTTCGAAATTTTGAAAAAATATAACTTTGAGACCCACTTCTGCTCCAATTTATATTTGAATGCGTTGGATTAAGATTAAAATTAAAAAATTATAATAATTGGGATTTTAGGATTTGGATCTGGATCTGGAGAAAAAAAAATATTATAGATTTAGTTTTTTCCCCTTCCGAATGAAGATTCAACTGTAACATTTTCGTTTCCCATTTTCCCGATATTGGCAGAAATCCACATCCGCATATGAAACAGATTTAGTATTTAATAAATGACGGCATATAATGTCTAATTCAAATCGCGTGTGAAGTGTGTTCATTCGGAATTTTGCATCCAGTGTTAATACGAAATCAGAGTTTGTATCGATAGTTAGGTTAGGTTAGGAGAAGTGTGTGTGCGTTGTTCCAGCTGCATATTATATTTCAGCACGTAAAGTCTCGAGTGTGTGCGTCGTGCCATCTGCATATTATATGTTAGCACGTTAAGCCCCGACCGTGCGGGGATCCGACAGTGAATTTTCTGTCTGGCCTGGGTTGGTCCTTGTGGACCCAGTGTCGCCTGTTTTTTTCTCTTGAAATATGTTTTTAGCTTCGCTGCTTTCGTACACAACTCCGATTTTTTTCTAATGAAAAGTCCACTTCAGTTCACATTGTCTGGCGTGGGCTGGACGGTATTTATAATGTCGGCCCCCAGGAGCCAATCGGGGACTCAACATATTAAGAGAGCGTGGGTTGTAGCAGAGTAAACAAATACTATCATTCTCGCGGGTGGTGGTGTGCGACCTTTTTTGTTCTTCCTTGTCGCTTTCGTCGCCGTTGATACTCGTGAGAGTATCTGGTATTGCATTTCATACTGACTGTGCTCCCAAATCGACTGTCAGATGATTCCGCTGGTGGGTATGGGTATACAGTAGAACCCTGATTGTCGGCGGAATTGAGTCGCGAGATCATTATTAATATCTAAAACAGCTAGAATAAACGATAAACCCTAACGATGAGAAATCTTTAACTTATCCATTCTTCGGATTGTGTAAACCAGTGGTCAGAGATGGAGATATCATTACCAAAACATCAAAGCAGGAACCGTCCATTCGCTGACAAAGAAGGACTATATAATTCTTTCGGAACTCGCTTTCACTAATAATTGAGGTTCTACAGTATATTGTAATCAATCCTCATAATCAGACGGACTTAAATGCATGTAGTTGTTTCATTTCTCAGTTTCCTTTTCAAGAAATTTCTTAATCTCATTTTCATTTCAATTAATCACTTTAATAAATTCAACGTTGCTAATCGGAAACTAAACTCTTTACATACGACGAAATTACATCGTCTAAATTTATTTTTTCTAGGTTAAATCTCAATTAATTTAAATTGAAAATTTTTGCAGGACCCAATATGTTTTATTTTTTATTTTATTTAATTTATTTTTTTTCAATACTCACTGTTATATCTGTTAATATATAAAAGTTATCTAACATAATGCATTTCATGTTTATATGTAAATATTAAAATTATATTATTATTATATATTTTATTAATTAAATTAATGAAATATATAATACTTTTTACTCCCTTACCCAGCCAGACCCTTTGGAAATATAAAAAAAAAATTGTATCGCGCAACACTGAAAAAAATCTGAAAAAAAAACACACATATCTAGAAAAGCCGTAGAAACACATTTAAATATGAGTTAGAATAGTGATGAATCCCTAAATCCCAAAATAAAAAATTTCTTAATTTCAATATTTTTGATTTTTGATAAATTTGATGATTTTTCTTGATACACCGTAGTGAGTATTTTTTTCAAATTTTTATCTCGAAGCTTTTGAGGATGGCGTGAAATAAACGAAAAAGTACGTTTTCACTATAGATCCTATGTTAAACCACATAGGGATTCAAATAAACCGCCAAAATTTCTTATTTTATATCCTACACAATTTTTTCCATACAGCTGGTGATTTGGTTTGTGGGCACTTTTTAATCCCTTACCCGGCCAGGCCCTTTCGGTTTCATTTCTGCAGGAAAATGTTCTTATCAGTTTTGCATACATCCTTCTGACAATTTAACGCCGAAGCGACTACGCGATGCCATTTGTTTACGTTCCTAACTTTGAAATTGCATTCACATGAATGAAAACAGTGCGACATTTTCAGAACTGTCCACCAGATTGGAGTGAGTTATCGCTTTGTCGACCATATTTTGGAAAGGTTCAAGGAATCTGGAAATGGCAATTTGCCACACAATATAAATTGTAAAAGGGGTGTCAGGTTTGGTTTGGTCGATTTTTTTATTTCAAAAATTTATATTTTTCTTTTCGTAGTTCAATATTTACTTAAGCTTTCGCTTTAACGAATTTGAACAACTGTGCCTTCCGTTTAACACCAGCTATTAAGTTTTGTAAAGCAGGCTTGTCGACTTTGTTCGTGCATTTTCCATGAACTGCTTGCGTTTTCAACCACCCTGGAGTGCTGAAAGGGTCGTGATTTTTGGGTACCATCATTACGTTATTTTCGATGCTTTAATGCTTTGAACACGGATATTTCATTATGGTTTAGAGAGTCTTGAATTAGAGAGGCTGTCAACTATGTCCTTTCATTCATTTTTAGCCTTAAAAAGGCCAATTTATAAAATTTAACCTGAGCTCTCAGCATTGTGAAAGGCCATTGGAAGCCTCGGTGCCGCTGCCGCCTGGATGGATGATTATGAAGTTGTGAATAACTTGAGAATGTAAATTGTGCCTTAGTAATCTAAATCTTAGCGAATTCCCGATTCTATTGGGGTGTTAAACATTAGAATTTGTTCACAGGAAAATAGTTATTAACATTAAAACTATTTCATGAAAACGCGACATGTGTTCTGGTTTTACACCCCTACTAAAAGACGTAGCCCTACATCTAGAGAATAACGCCACTTCTGCCTCTTCCACGGTCAAAGTTGGAATGAAAGATGATGAGTTTTAGTTAGCACTTCTAAACTAATTATTCACGATTGTTGACAACTTCAGCCAACTGTCGTAGGGAGGGGGTATCACCCTTGTAGTAACTGGATCTGTTAAAGGACTTGCCACCACGGTTGAATAGCTGAACAGGAACTGACCGGACACGATTGCTACCACGGTTAGGTAGCTCAACAGGAACTGGAACTGGCCTCACACGATTGCCACCACGTTGAGGACTCCACGAGAACTGGAAGAATCGAAGGGCTGGAACTGGACTCAATCTGAAACGTTCACTTGGAAGGTTGAATCTATATAAATAAAAATGATTTGTTGTCCGTTCCTCACGATTTAACTCAAGAACGGAGCAACGGATTTCAACACTCAGTACCAGGTTTGAAGCATCTTAGTCTGCATAAGGTTTATATGTCAAAAAATTTATGAAAACCATACGGAAAGTTGGAAAATTTGAGAGTCATTTTCTTGGCTGCTCGCTGACTGAAGCGAGACTAGAATTGAATTGGAAATTATATAATTCTTTTTCTTCTTTGTTTTAAATTTCTTGGTTTTAAATTTTGCAACTCACTCGCCTAGTTTTTTTGCTTTTTCTTCTACTTTGCTTGTGCACGTCTGTGTAAGCTCTGCACCATGCTTGATATGTGCATATTCTGAGAATGCATTCTGAAGTAAAATATTTCACACGTTCGTTAAACATGATAGCAAAAAAGAAACCGAGGGTTGACCAAAGCGTATGCAGTATTTAGTGTGTTTTTTTATTCCTCGTTTCTTGCGCAGATAGTGTGTAGTTTCCTTGGAGAGAACGATGTATGATGGTTGCTACGATTGTTTTCACTATGATATGGATATATTCAGATTGTACTTTCTCTGCTGTTTAAGTTGCCCGTTTGAGCAGTGCAAATTGAAGAGCACACATTGGACCAATCAGAACATGGGATTTAGCGCACTGCGATGAACAAAGAGAAGAAATTGTATGTTTTAATGTTTCTTGGATGGCTCTAACGTTCTCAATGAAACTTTTGCCTTCTCAACATAGTATTACTTGCGTCATTTTTATTAGTAGTACTATGTTGAGATTTCTATGCCGGCTCTAGAATACGCGCGAGCACAGTGCAAGTCGAAAGAAATTTCTTTGACGAAAAATCGCCCGACCCGAACGGGAATCGAACCCGAACCCCCGGCATGATAATGTGGGACGCTAACCACTCGGCCACGGGAGCACTGTTTTTTAATGTTATAATTACCCAAATTTCTGTATTTGAATCTTCAAGTAGATAATGAAACAAGCAGATCAATAGTAAAATTAAAATAATATTGGTCCTCAGCATTATAACTCCTCGGATTCGACATCGAATTATTCCACATACTCAGCATTTACTCAAACCGTTGGTGTAGGTCACTCCACCATCTTTATGTGATTGATCGTCATATCGGTAAATCATATTGCTAAAATTACCAACGTTGCAGATTGTCTTTACAAAATCAATTAATTGAAAAAAACACGAATCTGCTGTTTTGATCATATTCCAGAGTAATCAGGAAAAAAGTACTATTATAGACTCACAACAAATCCAGAGCACCTTTTCCAGACATTTCACTCCTTCCAAACCTTTTCTTTTTTATATATAGATAACAACTGAAACTATCAAAAAATCGCGTTTTTGGCGTTACATAATTTGAGCACGACGCCCAAAGAGCACATCAAATACAAAAATATTCCGTAATACAGTCCCTTATTCTGTTCTATAAACGCATATTTCGTTGCACAGAATGCTTCAACCGAGCTTTGCGAACGATTGGCAATATTTACAAATCTCTCAGCTTTAACACACCCTGTTGGCTGACAATGACTAGACTTAAACTGAAAAAAATCAATTTATATCTCTTACTCATCGAAGAAAAAAACCATACAAACCATACAATGCTCGAATTGCAAAAATGGTACATTGTGAGAGGATGTGAATGGCGAAAAAAATCGGGAAAACCGACCTATAAACCCTTGTTTTACCCTTTTTTTCAAATATTTTCACTACTTATATAGGGTTGGGGAAAAAGAAATGTCATATTTCGGATCGAAATTTGACGCTTTATTTAACATACTTAAAATTATCCAATTTAAGTCCGTATATGTGCCGTTTTGTTCGCAAACTTGTTGCCATTTAGAAGGCAACTTCATTATCCTCCCCCCTTATAAAACCCCCCTTCTTATTTGCAAAAAACTCAGACAGTCAGTTTTCGCAAGCCTCTTTTGAGGCCAACTTAGTATCACTAAGAGCGTTTTGCATGGGCCGGAAGAGATGATAATCACTTGGAGCCAGGTCCGGACTATACGGTGGGTACAATAGGACATCCCATCCGAACTCCCGTAGCTTCTGGCGGGACATCAAAGATGTATGAGGCCGAGCGTTATCCTGATGGAAAACAACACCATTCCTATTGATCATTTCTGGCCTCTTCTAGTCAATCGCCTGCTTCAAACGGTCAAGCTGCTCACAGTAGAGAACCGAGTTGAGGGTCTGGCCATAGTTGAGCAGCTCATAGTGGATGATTTCTTTCCAATCCCACCAAACGCACAGCAAAACGAGGATCTTGACCCCAAAAAAGGACCAGGTACAGATAGCGAGTCGCGACTCCCATCATCTCCAGTAGTCAGCACGGATTTGTGAAACACCGTTCAACAACATCGAACTTAATGTGCTATGTATCAGCGTTGTCACTTGAATTGGAATCGAAGCAGCAGGTTGATTCAATTTATATAGATTTCGCGAAGGCTTTTGACACAGTACCGCATAAGCTGATCGTTGATAAAATGGGTCACACTGGATTTCCCTCGTGGATAACGGAATGGCTCTATTCGTACCTGTCAAATCGTAACGCATACGTTATGGTCAATTCTGTGCGTTCCAGAACTTTCGACATTCCTTCTGGCGTACCCCAAGGCAGTGTTCTCGGCCCTCTTATTTTTATTATCTTCATCAATGATCTTTGCCTGTTACTCTCCTCATCCAATCTTTCGTTTGCCGATGACTTAAAACTATTTCGTGTCATAGTTTCACCAGATGACTGTGCTGCTCTGCAAAACGACATAAATCGTTTGCTTGTCTGGTGTGGCGACAACGGAATGCGAGTTAACTGCAAAAAATGCAAAGTGATATCCTTCTCCCGTTGCAGTAACGTTTTAGTCCATCAATACAACATGGAATCAGTTGCCTTAGAGCGTATCTCGGTGTTACTATTGATTCGAAGCTAAGATTTCATGAACACATCAACATTATAACAGCTAAGGCGTATACAGTGCTGGGTTTCATCCTACGTTATACATCTGAATTTACTGATGTTTATTGCCTCAAGACGCTATTTTGTTCGCTTGTGCGAAGTATTTTGGAATATGCTTCCCCGGTTTGGTGTCCTTACCAAGTTACACAGAGTCTTGCGATAGAGAAAATTCAAAGAAAATTCGTGCGTTTCGCTTTGCGCTCTCTCCCGTGGAACGATCCGGTCAATCTACCCTGTTATGCTGATCGTTGTAAGTTGATCGATTTGGAAACACTTTCATCGAGGCGCACTAAGTCACAAAGGATGTTTGTTTTTGATATTTTAATGGGTCATGTTGACTGTCCTAAGCTCTTGGAACAGATTCCATTGAATATTCCGCCTCGTCGTTTTCGAAACTTTCCATTATTAGCAATTCCTTACCACAGAACAAACTTCGGTTACAACAGTAGTTTTGATTTTTGTTTGCGTTCCTTTAATGTTGTTTGTAAAAGATTTTTTTGCGTCAACCCGTGTGGCACCCATACATCCAGCTTTTTTTGGAATCCAATCTTGTGAATTTCTTGCTTGGTAGACTCCATCTTTGACGCGCTATAACTTGAGACTGAAAAGGACAATCACAACACTGTCAATACGACACATGTAGCACAGATTGTCCTCTTTAAATAGCCGTATAGTATGACCCGATGCGATAAGTACAACACAAGATATGTTTAAGTGGTGCCATTTATTGACAATATACGACATGTCTTTTTCCCCAACACAATATCTAACCAAAAAATGCAGGGTACATATCCAAATAATTTGTGTATGGCAGAACGCGGTGACTTTACCACTCAGTCCCGCGGATAATTGGAGTTCTACTGTATTCGGAAACAAAACGATTCATCAATTGAAGAGACATTCAAAAAATTGAAATGGACTCCTACATTGGAAGGACTCCAGATAATGGACTCCTATATTGGTAGAACATAGTCCTACGTCAAAAAAAATCAAGAAGCGTGTGGTCAAGGCTGCATTTCCTGTTGCGTATTTTGTTATGTATGTTTTCTGCTAGTAATGAAGGAGAAGAGTAGATTTGGGTTAAAATTAAAGACAGAGAAAGAGAATAAAATTATATAGATTCTAAGCTTTTTGCAGTTCATTCGCTTTTAGCATTGAATACGTCAATTTGTAAAACTTAACTTAAACTCATCGACCTTGAGATTTACTACAGAATGTGCTACTAATAATCCTACCTTTAAATCCATACGTTGTGATCTTTTCCTACTTTTTCTTCGACCAATTGCGATTAACAGGGGTGTCGAACCATCAAATCTAGTTCAGCAGTGTGTACTGTAAGTGCAGTTAGTCAAATGGTTTTTTTTTTCTAAGTATACTTGGCAGTTCTGTTGAAATGACTGGAAAAAAACATATTGGTTTATGAAATCCCAACCTATCAACAGCTGATCCGAATTTGACAGACAAGCTACAATAGAACCACAGGCTGCTCGGCTGTTTGGCGAATGGTGTCTACACTCTATTATTTGATATTAGCCTATTGGTCTCTAGGATATCTTCGAGAACATTTTAACTTGTACACTACAGAGTTTACTTTGACTAAACGGTCCAAAACGCAGCATTGGTTAAATTTGAAATCGATCACCCTGTACATATTTGCAACAATTAACGGATTCTCGGTAGTTCTTTGTATATCCCTGCAGGTATCTGCTGTAAACTTCTCCTAATAAGAATCGGCGCTAGTCAACGGTTCTTCGATCCTTATTACATTTGGTTTTGCTGGCTGGCTGCACTCGTTGCAGGACTAGACAATTACCAAATAAAAAATTACAAATTTAGACGTTCTTTTAGTACTTAGATGTTTAAACAAAATGCCGCGTGCTTCATACGAAGAACGTGGAAATGAAGTACAGTTCAGTTTAGGAAGTGCAAATGAAAGAAACTGACTCAATGCGTTCTTCATGTACGATATAATACGGATTCCACACGATCTTACAATATTCTCACACAGGCCTTACAATGTAATATATAACAACTTTATTGTGTATGGGTCCTGGAAGTTGTGTTAGAAGCGCTTGACGAAGCGATTAGAAAATTGTGGCTGTGATTATGTACAACCAGAACTAATATATGACTAACAGATTATTATGATACATGTTTGGAGTTTTTGTTGTCTTCACACCTGAAATTAAGTTTGTTTGAATGTTCATTTCTGGTCAAATAACTACTGGCACTACTGGCATCGATTCGTCTATCTTCAGAATCGATTATGCAATCTGTTTCAAACTGTCAAACGTACATATCTCTACATGAAACTAATAAACACCCACTGTCTTTCAAAGAAAAGCAAAATGTAGTTACAATCAAAATATGGAAAAAGATCATCTTACGCTAATGTTCAATAGGCCGAATCCATTCATTCCATTCAACTCCTATCGGGGAAGACTCGAGTGAAGCCTAGAGCGGAGGCTCGCGGCTCGTAGCAACATTTGCGAACATTCCCATCTATAGAAACAAAAAACACTTCGCCTACGTTCGTTCGGTAAGGTTTGTTGCTCTCCAAAAGAGTGCAAAGAAAACTCAACCGCCCCAGTCGAGTCAAATCGAGATGGGGATCACTGATAAAGCCAGATAATTGCATTCGCAGCAGCCACAACTGCAGCAGGTCAGTTCAGTGGTTGGGCTCAGCAACTTTGTTGGACCCGTCTACCGGCGGTGGCATAACTTCCAGGTCAGCAAATATAGATTACCATCGCAAAAGCGCACGGCCGTGCCAACCCAATAACCAGAGCTGGAGATTGGATTACGCCTCTCATGAAGATGATGTTACATTTGCACAGTGCCTATGTTATGGGTTGCGTAATTGAAAACTCGTTGATGACTGCATAAAGTGTAGTGCCAGTGCCACAGTGCCATAGCACCTCAATCAAGTCATTCTGAAATGACAATATCGACGTACAATCAAGGTACGGAATGACCTTTCTGCTGTCGGCACACCGCATTCCACAGCCTGGGCCTCACAAGATGAAGATTTGTTGAATCCTATCCGTCTGCAGAGTGCACCACTATTCATCATAATCACCGTGTCGACTTTCAAACTTGACGCGGTGTGTATATTTACAAATCGTGCAATTCTGTGACACACTTGTTTTCAGTGTGGAAAAGGTAACACGAGTCACCGTTTTGCTCCAGACGAACCCAAAACTAAGGTTTGGTTTGAAAAATTTTGATTTGGTCCAGAATACTTTCTAGACCAAAACTATAAGTTCAACGTTGACATCAGACATCCTGGTTCTTGCTTTCATTTATTGGTCCTCCGCATTAACACCTAAGCTGGTCTGGCGACTTTGTTCAGTCTCAAGGGCACATATTTGGATGCATTAGCTCGAATAATTTCACGCTTGAATAGTGAATTATTATGTACTAATGGAATGCTAATTGATTGCGTTGTGTCAAAATCCAAACGTCAATATGTGTGTGTGTGTCTCTCTCTCTCTGTCTCCGTTTTCAAAAAGTAAGCCTAAGTCAATTTTGGCAAGCAACAATCAACAGTTTTAGCATTAAAATGCAACGATTTAGATAACAGATATCATAACCCCCAAGCTTTCATCCCCATATTTGGACGCTGGCCACTTGTTAAGCGTACAAATAACACCTCCCGTATCAGATCATCACTCAACGCCGCGTGGTCAACCTCCCAGGCCGGGTGATCGACGAAGGCGAGTCGGTTCGGTGACTCCAGTTTGATGGCGGTTGTTCACAGCCTACAACCTGTCCGAGAAAGAAAGAAATAAAACGGTTTCCGTCGCCCCCTCTCACTCTCGCACTATCTCTATCACTCCATCTGACGTATACTCCAATTTCCACGCGACTTTAGTCGTTGTTTTGTTTCGATCCCATCTCGAGCAGAGCTCAAAGTCAGCTGAGAGAAAGAAAAACCAAAACAATGGATTTAATGACTCAATTAATCATAGTAATCATTGAATTAGCTGCATTTTACTCAATCTCTGCTCGACCGAGCTAACTTCTAGTCGACAGCCCCATGGGTGGGTGCTAAACGGTGCTATAAGCCGCTGAGCTGAATGGACAAGAAGAGATAGGTTTAGAAATGCAAGGCGAGAGTGAAAAAAGAGGTTGAAATGCCGTCAATAGGTGGACAGTGCTAATTAAAGCTGATTATTGAATAATATGTATTAAAAACCGAAGGACGCTTTATCGCCCGGGAAACAGGTTTATTCGGCTGGTCGATGTTTAGCACTCGATAGACACCCGGTGCTAGTGGCCAGCTTGCGTAATCGAGTGCAACACTTAGTCTCAACGGGTTAACACTCGGCAGGGGGCGAGCTGTAGTAGATAACCATTGCCAATCATGCATTTTATGAGCGCGATTACGCTCGGCATGATCGCATTACCCACATTTAAACGTTATTTTATTTCAATGAATGATTGAAAGAGAACGGAGAAAGCGATTTACTTCATCGCAAAGGTCGACTGGAACGCCCAGTTTTGCTTCACTCCATTCTGATGTGGGATGAAATTGAATGGGGTTCGATATAGAAAAGGGCAGTGCGGAAAAGTTAACTAGTAGCATAATTTTGTTTTTTGACTACCATGAAGCGGAAGGTTTTAAAAACATCAGTACTCAATGTGGACTATTCCAAGAGTGTTTTCGGTATAAGTAAGTTTGTTTGCCTTGTGAGCTACACGACAATTTTAACCCTATTCTAAGAGTCGAACGACTCGGATGTTCAATAACACACGATCGATTCTCAAAATACAGAAGTTAAGATCCCTACATTCAGACCCCGCCGCCAGGTAAACAACCATAGAAGCAACATAGAGCATACTTTCCACGTGGGTACGCATTGAACAAGGACTATGCTAGAAAACAGGGTAAATAAAGGAGATACAGGTAATTCGCCTATGCTGCAAGGGGTAGATAAAGTAAAGTTTCTATCGGTGTATAAAAATGGGAAACAATGTGAAATAAACTAGTTCTAGTCTAGCGCTCAAACTCTATCATTGCTTCATTGAACCTGAAGTCCTTAACTCAGATACATACCTGAATTGAATATCACGTCTTGAAATGACTCTTGGAATAACTCCTCAATATATAATGGACTGTCGGGGGTCTCCGTAGCCACATTGATTGCGCGTTTGCTTAATAAGCCCTGCTTTGTTCGCAATTTGACAGCCCTGCTTTGCGTTCGTCAACTCATTCGCAAAAGGCAAAACCGACACTAACTCAGACGTTTGGTGACGGTTGCACAGTGGGTCCGTCAACATTATGGCCCTGATTCTCGAATACACTTCACGGTGGAAATGAAATAAACGGCACGCCATTGAACTACGTTTTACGAGTTAGTGAAGTGTCGAAGATAATGATGAGTTTTCAGGCAGAATGAGCACTTTTCAAATAAAAAATCATTAATGAAAATTAACTTCTTCGTATCAAACTGGTATTCAATGTGAGTGGAAAACTTTGTTTTTTTCATGTGATATAATAATCTCATACAAAAATTTCATCTGAAGATAATTTGATATTATAATGATAAATTTAGTGGGAAACTAATCTCCTATCCAGATGTCGACACCGTACCGTTGTCATCGCGAATACGTTTCATTCCGTTTCCACCGTGAAGTGTATTCGTAGTGTATTCGAGAATCAGGCCCTATGTATGGATGAAATAAAAAAAAACTCACCAATGTAGTATAAGATAATTACCAATACCGAACACAATTATCAATTTTTCTGAACATTAAAAACACGTTATTTTAATATAGAGAAAACATATTTGAAATGGAAACGGTAATTTTATTTTATAATTTCTACTTTCTGAGTGTTTGTTCAACCCAATATGAATTTTAATTGGACTAACAACACCTAATACTATATGTAGAGCATATGGAAAATCACTATTTCGAACATGAACACCACAAAACAGACAGCTTAAACCGACCGACCCGTTCTCGAGCGGGAACACACCTTGGTTTTTATTTATGAAAATTGAAATAAATCGGTTCATATATCCAGTCATTTTTAACATTGCTGCTATCATATACAATTTTACAATTACACTTGTGTGGAGGCGATTTGGCGTAGTGGTAACATCCATGCCTCTCACGTTGAAGGTCACGAGTTCAATTCTCACTCCCGACATTCTTCCAAAAAATGGAATTAAAAGTGACTAACCAGCCAAATGAGTTGAAAATCACTATAATACAGATAAAAAAAAATAATACTTGTACTATATTTCTCACAAAACACGATCGGTAATTGATATGAAATTTCACGAAGCAACCAACATTAAAGTTTCAAATTTAAATTTTATTTGCTAGAATTAATAGTTTCACACAACCTACCCACCCACCCTACTTGCAATAAAAAAATGCCCCGACTTGCATATATTTGCAATGCCGATTTCCCGCGGGGACCTTGGTTTTGATGTCGCTGTTAGGGAACAAATTTCGGTGGGAACAAAAGTCCCCCCTACTTTCATGTATTTGCAATGTCGATTTCCCCCAGGCAGCTTGGTTTTTATGTCTCTGTTAAGAAACCACCGAATGTGTTGTCAATTTCGACCAATTAGAAGTGGATATTTCCGTTTGGATAGGGGTTGAGATTTTTCAATTGCTCGATAGTTAGTTTCATGACATATATTATTTTATTCAATATAAAATTTTTTTATGAAGTGCCGGAATCGATTGACGCAAAAATTTCATCAATCCATCATGAAATGACTGAGCAATAAGCGTTTGAAATTGGACAATTTTCACGTTGTGCTCTATTTTCGATTTTCAATTTGTACCCCAATATGTTCCCAAAAGACGTAATCCTACGTCAAAATAGGAATAAAATAGGATAACGGCTATATTCTAGTTTTGTTTAACATTATATTTTATGTTGTTCAGTTGATAAAAACAAGAGAAGAGATTTGAAAAGAAACATATGGTATGTTTAAAAGGACTGAATCCTTTTTCTTTTGCAGCTGGAACAGCTACGTATACTACTATACTCTTCGAAGAGTTTATAGAGCATTAAGAGGGGACCCCGGTCTGGAAAACCGAATCGAATTTTGGTTTTTTTTTTGCATTTTTGGAAAGCTTATGCCCTCAGAAATGTTATCCTAAAAGATTTTTCGATATTTGATTTCGTTGGTAAGGTACAGCCAAAAGTATAAAATCACCTCAAAGGATATAGTATTGCTGTACGAATTTTAAAACGCGTTTTTCTCAAACCATGTTTTTTTAACTGGTGGTATCGATATCTCAGGATCTACTCGACCGATTGGGCTGAAATTTTTTATCAGCATGTAAGAATGGATTATCTAAAGCGTTACATAGCCGTTTTTTGATATCTCATTTTTTCAATTATTTATGAGAGATTTTTCATGAAGAATAACTCATTTTTAACACAAATGGCCGAAATTGGGGAAATTTTTCGAATTTTCAAAAACCCCTATGTAACGCTTTAGGTATTGTCCTAAGGTTTCAAAATATTCGTTGGAATTTGTTCTATCACGAAATCACTAAAATTCATTATTTTCCGTCCTTCTAGACAGGGGTCCTCCCTTAAATTAAATAAATGGCCTTCAACCGATTGTCAAAAAACTTGTACATACTCTTGTACTACTCCTACTCCTACTCAAATTTCAAATTTAAATTTCATTTGTCATTTGATCAATTTTTTTATCAAAAAATCATAGCTCGATACGATATTCGACGAAGTTTTTGTAAAATCAATAAACTTTATAGAAAAACATATCACGTTGTTAACTTATTAGGAAAAAAGGAACGAATTGAGAAAAACATTGAATTCAACATCAACAGTTTCAATATAAGAAAACACCACTCTTCGATATTTAACAAAAAAAAAATATTTTGGTGAGCAGTCCTCAGGATGCAACGTGGTGCTGATGTGTAGCAAGTCGTTTGTACTCAGTTGAACTCTCGCTCTTACGAATGAGCACGCTCCGAAACATAGTTGAAATGAAATGTGTTGTTTTCAACACTGCTCGCTTTAAGGATCACACCGTATCCATGTACCGAGTAGTGCACCATGTTTATACACCCGTTTCAAAACCGCGCTTGAATCTGGTTTGTCTGCTTTGCTTTCTCTGTTGAGTTATTTTTCTTCACACAAGCGTGTACGGTTAGTATGGAGGCGCGCTATTGTTGTTATGCCTTGCTTAGAACGAACGAAGACAAAGCAGGCGCTAGAATTTGATGTGTGTGTGTAAAATGAAGCGCACATCACACAAGTGAAAAGCGATGTTGCGTTTCTTCTGCGCTCTCGTGTTTATGAGTTCAGTACACTTCGTACCAATGAACGCGCGCTGTTAAAATAAGAAAATTTACATCCCAGATACAGAAGAATGACATTTCTTCATCGCATCGTGCACTGGGATGAAGAGTTGCGATATTTCAAGAATACCAAGCTCAAAAGATCATATATTCACTACCGTAAGGTCAGACCGCATCCGAAAGAAGACAGTGTTGTGTGTTTTATGGGATCAGCGATCTGGTACGATCTTTTGAAAGCCGTCGAAACTGTTGAGAATGAACCATACCGGAAACCCGGGAAACAGTTGAGCTACACAATTGGGATCAACTACTGCATGAGTCTTACATCAATGCACAATGATCCAGGAGATGCATTTAGGTGGAAATTAGCATAAAGGGCGAACACGAAATTATTGCGACACATTCAAAAGGGCATAACTTTTTTACCATTAGGTAAAAATCAACCAAATTTTGCACACTTTCTCATTGATGTGTATTGTCTACATGCTGTCAAACTCGAAGTCGTGTTTTTCGATTCAACGAAAATGGATGTGAACCAATGCGAGTCGAGAGAACAAATTCTTTCCAAACACCTGGAATTTCCTGACCTGTCGCACCGGCAGTTGGGAAAAATGTTGAGCATTCACCAATCAACCGTCTCCAGAGTGTTGAAGCGGTTCCAGGAGCGGTTGACGTTGGACAACGGCAAAGGAGCTGAAAGAAAACCGGGACCGGAGAACAAAAAGACGGAGGGAAAGGTAAGCGGATGATTAAAGCAAATCCCAACGTCTCAAGCCGTGATTTGGCTAAAAAGATCGGCATGTCGCAGAGCTACGTCCAGAATGCAAAGAAGAGAGCTGGACTACATACATACAAGGTACAGAACTTCCCAAACTGCGATGAGCGGCAACAATCGACGGCTAAAACTCGGGCACGGAAGCTCTACGAGAAGATGCTGACAAAATATGGCTGCTGTGTGATGGACGACGAAACGTATATAAAAGCCGATTTTAAGCAAATTCCGGGGTTGGAGTTTTTCACCGGCAAGAGAAATGTGGACGATGTGGACGACAAATTTAAGAAGAAGAAAATGTCGAAGTTCGCCTCCAAATATCTCGTTCGACAGTTAGAATTTGAAATATAAAAATTAGAGCAAAAAAACAGTTTTTTTCGTGGTGACGCAACTTAGAAAAAATCGCTATATCGGTTGTTTCAAGAGATAGAAAAAAACTTTGTTCTACAGAGATGTCTCAAATAACTGGGACTACAACATTGTCTAACTATGTTTATCTCTATCTATAAAGATAAGAAAATTAGATTCTTTATTTCATCGACAATTTTGGTCACCCTATTTTCGATAACACAATAATTAACGCTCTATCATATGTAACAACTTTGTCGAAGAACGTTTTTGTCTAAAGAATAAATGTTTTCCACAAAGTTGTGTTCGAACTAAGTTGCATTAGGGTAACCATGGAAAACGTTTTTTTACTCTAACTTTTATATTTAAAATTCTACATCAAAATTGTCTTCGTATGACTTTTAGAGCTGATCAATACCAATATTTTGCGATGCAGAATTTGTCAACACCTTAATCCTGCTCAAAGTTATTGATGGGTTTTCACCCAAAAACTCATGATTTCAATTTTAAATTACCCAAATATAAAAAATTAAATATCTTTGAAAATCTTAATTATGTAGAGTGAAATTTGTTCTTTCAAATTCCTACCACAAACATGTTTTATGTTTGCCCCAGAAAGAATGGCAAGCAATTTAAGATAGCGTATTTTTTGGGAAGAAATATCACTAACTTTGAGTAAAGTTGAGATATTCACAAGTTCTGCATCGCAAAATGTTTGTATTAGTCTGTTCTAAAAGTCTTTAGAAGACAGTTTGTACGGCAGTTGGTCGTTTTTGTCTGAAAAGTCGATTTTTGACGAAATTTTTTTTCGAGATAACAGCAAATCTCGACGTTTCATGCAATTCTAAGACATTTGGCATCAACATTCTTTTTTGTAAACCCCGATTTCCTTTACTCCCCCCTTGGGTGATTTTTCGGTTTCAGTAAACTTAAATTTCCACATCTGCGACAATAGTAAATGAAGTCCGAATGAGCTAATACTTTGCAGAGGGTATTTTATCGTGCAAATTAACATTTCGCAAGGAGTCCCGTATGACAAATCGATATGACGATTTTCATTGGTACCCTAAACCATACGTTTTGCCTCGTATTTCGAAAAAAGCGACAAAGTCCCAGAGCGTCGATTTTTGACAAAAAAAAAATTTTAAAGATGACAGTAGATCTCGACGTTTCATGACAATTTTAAGACATTTGGCATCAAAAATTTTTTTTTTCAAAAACCCTGATTTCCTTTACTTCCGCCTTGGGTGATTTCTCGGTTTTCAAAAAACTCAAACTTTGACCGCTGTGCGACACTAGTAAACGAAGTCCGATTGAGCTGAAATTCTGCATAGGGTAGTTCTTTGTGGAAATCAGCATTTTTAATCAAGTTCGCTTTGAAAATTCGAGGGTCACTTTTTTCCCACACCGGAGAAAAACATTAGTAAACCCAGCTACCAAATCTTTAGTAGTCGAATTATTGGTAAAATGTACACATTTTTAGTATATATTACCAAAATTATGTAAAAACTATGTCAAATGCAATATACATCTTTACCAACGATTCGTACATTTTACTTCGTAGGGTGAGTAACCTCGTTGTCATATTTGGGAAGATGCGCACATCGTGATTGTGATTTCTCCGGTGGAAAAGAAGCCCGGGATGCAGTACGGAGGTGAACATTTGTTTTTTTCGGATACTCATCAAACCAGAGCCGTCCGATATAGTAAAGTATGGACATAGTTCTCGAACAGTACCTAGTACGCACCTTGTGAAATCGTATTGCTAAAACAACGTCGATGTACTTGATTCGAAAGAGGAGGACGAACAATCGTTGGAAGCTTCCAGTAGGGCTAGTAGTGAGACACAACGTGGAGATTGTGTGGAGCATTAACTCATAAAATCTTTACCATTTGATCGCACATCCGACGGAGCATGTTTTTATACGATTTGTGAGGAAACATCATGGAGGAAATTGAGGTACTGTAATTGTATTTGCCTGATTGGAAACAAACAGATATGCAACTGTATATTTCAGACATACATCCGTAAGGACATGTGTACACAATGTTTCATGTGATGGATTCCCCATTTTTCTGGGATGATTGGCACAAAATTCACTACGAAAATTCGCCTCGAGATATATGGTTCGTTCACGATAAGGATTCGCTCAGTTACATTTTTCTTCGGGAACAAGTTTGTTATATACATATTTTACGCCATCAAGTCCAATGATATGGTCAGTAGTTGATGATTTTCTGTCTTCATAGTACGTGTTGTTTTGTGAGCGTTGTAATGAATAGTTTGATTCGGATGGAACTTTCAACGTACAACTCAAAAACAAAGATTCCTCTCCCTGAATGATGAAAGAAACAGAATCATGATCGAGTACAGATGGCAATGGAAAAATCGTATGGGATCGAATTAGTTGACGCTGCGATTAGACCTGTCCCCTAGTACTCTGCTCGTAGAATTATTGTAATGACAATTATTGTTTTTTTTTGTTATTTACTTGTTATTGAAGAATTATCCCAACTGTATATAGAATAAGTTACTATTAATGTATTTGAAATATGTAGAATAACATGTAATCAAACATAGCATTTTGAGCGTAAATTAATTATTTACAAAAAAAAATCTTAAAGAGAATACCTTACAAATGAGAAACAAAAGTAGGCCAAAAAATCCCATATAATTGAACCGACGTTGTGTCGATATTGATCCAACTTTGTATCAACAAATCGTGCTCTTTATTGACATGCTGCCTACCAATTTTTTTTCGTAGGATGTACCAATGATTAGTACGGTAGAAAATGACTAGTGAATTGGTAACATGTACCAAAAAATTTGTCATATTTACTAATAATGCATCTCAGTGCATACATCCATTGGCACTTTAGTGTCAGTGTATGTAATTTGCGAAAATAATTATGTAATTATGCAACATTTCATTGAAAATGCGACTGCTCCGGAGGACTGAGAATAAGCACAAATGCATTGCGAGTAACGCCTGAAAGCTCACAGCAAGCATCACATTTCAGAAACACTACAAAAGTCCCTCTCCATTCGTATGATCTGTACCCCGGAAAAAAGAGTCAAACAGTATCAAGGTACCCGTCACTGCACAAGTGCCATCGTCCGAATGGCCCTACAAAATGAGCCGATGTAACGTAAACAGATTACGCGGTTGTAAACGCAACAGGTGGAGCGTAGACAGACAGGTACCAACCAACGAGCGATCAAACCGGGGCACGTGAAGGTCGGTATATAGGTCTTACGCGTATCTCCTCTCCCTCCATTCGCGCAACGCCTGAATAAGGGAAAGAGGTGTAGCGGAGTGTATACAAACGAATACAATGCGAAGTTAGGTGGAAGGAGTAAGCACAGAAGAGAAGTGGCATGCTGAATACCGTTGATCATAAATATAGGTAATTTATTCCGAGTCGAGGACACGCAAGGATACCGTCTGCTCTGACACGATGATGTGAGTTTGGTTCCTAGACCCAGGAAGGGATATTATTCGTGTTGGACTCCGTTAGAAAAACCACAGGAACAGCTGACTTGAAACAATGCAATTTTGTCTTGAGAGTAGATCATATGTATGGATGCAAACAAAAAATATTGGGGAATGTTAGAGTGATTACATCAGGACAATGACACTGAAAAATGTTTACATACCGAAACATCCAGTTTACCACACAAAGTATATCGGAAGGTGCATCGCACTTTCGACCCTCTTTTTGTTTACGACGACGTTGAACTGCAATAGCCCTCGCATGCCATCCGTCGGACATTCTCCGGAAATTTAAGGACTTGCATTCATTAGGAGCAAATATATGCTGCAGCTGTCCCTTCAACCCCAAAAGGAATCCATCGGACGGCTAGAATACAAGAGCCGAAGAGCGAAAGTAGATAATAACTATTATGTAGCGTTTATGTTTTAATACGACACGCATCAGCTTGAACCCGGAGCCGGTGCAGCGGTGGAAGAGAAGAGATCATTATTTAGTCCTTTTCCTATGACACATAGCCCCACGGACGGTAGGCAGCCGTCGGTTGATTGCGAGGACATCCGAAGAACGGCGACACACAATGGAACGGAAGAAAGCAACAGTAATTAAACCCACATGATGATGATGATGAGCTGCCTACTGTCTGGTCTGGTGGCAACTTCTTCCGCCGGTATCCACCTGCTCTCGAGAGGAGGGAGGAATTATAGCGCGAGCCATCGGCGAGAGGACAGGTTGGTTGGGCTACCTCAGTGTGAAGGAATACCCGATGAACACGTCTTTTGATATTATGCCAAGAACCTGATGCGTTGCTGCTCTAGCTTGGAGGGCATTCTGATGACAAATATCAAAATCAAAACAGAGCCTCATTCTATAAGTACCCATCAACAAAATGAGGGGTGTTTAGATTTTGCAATAGCGCGATTAAAAACAGTGGAGTTGACCAAATTATGATCGTAACACCCTTTATACTGAAATATGAAATGCATTTCTTATCGAACAACGAAATTTATTTTGCAATCTGATATACAAACTGTCACAGGGGACAATAAAATTGAAAAATAAATATAATTTCTGTGCCAAATTCTAGTTGAGGAAACCACCATCGCGTCGTGACGTCGTTTCTCTACATTCATCAAATTCCTCATTCTCGCTTATTCCGCCCCACCATAGAACATCAAGTGCTTCTTGCCACCACGTAAATAATGTGTGGGAATTTTTCCCATCTCTCTGTCCGCATCTACCCAAGAACAAAAACAACGGCGGTTATGTTGTTCAGCATTTCCTCACGCTCATACATTGCCACATCCCGCAGTGGTCTCGCTCGGTTCGTGCAGGCGTTTCGAAACCGTACAAATGTTTTCCAACCCATCGCATGTTCGAACGATTCCACCAAACACACCGGTTGCGTAGCAAATCGCAGCTAATGGGAATAAATAAGCCGCTGCGAAAGTAGCTAATCTATGTAAGCCAGCCGTACGTCTCTACACATGGGCGGGAAAACAACATCGGTGACCACGATACGGAACGATGATTACCAGACCTCCTCCCACTCCTCCCAGGTCCAGCGATGAAATCTTTGATCGAACCAACTTTTCCACAACTGGTTCACTTCCATGCTCTGCTTCATTCCGGTGCTGCCAGTCGACCCAAGCGGACCTGCCGAGCCAACCTGGGGGATACCCCTTGTAGCGCGAAAAAGTTCAAGGCTACGGTCTAATCTAGTGAGTGTTATCAAATTGTCAAATTCGATTTGAATTTCGCAACACAAACGATTAACCAAACGCGGAACATTCTCGTTCTGCCGTCATCCGCCGCGAAGCCATCCGCCCGTGAAGGCCATGGGAACCATTGTTTGGGCACATCGCCGGGAGTGCGTCCCAAAAAATAAGTGACTATGGCATGTTTTTTAGATCGCTAATGTATTCCAAGCGAAACCACCGTCGGCAGACCAGAAACCGCTTGAACAATTTGCTCTGCACTGTCGTCTGATACTTGTTCGTTTATGTTATTCAGTGGAGAACCAGATCATAATTTTAAAATTCTATGTAAACACAGACACGCGAATGGGTCGGTAACATGTTTGGTGGAGTTTATCAGTTCGCTATAAGGCTTAGGAGATGAAAATCCCAATCGCTATTGTTATCTGACTGAATATACATTCTCCGCTGGTGTGAGCCAACTGACCATGAATGCAACATTATGTTGCGCTCGGGAGGTATGAAATATGCTGTTCTAGTAAACAGTGCGCTCTCTGCGTATAGACAATGGTTTATAAATTATAGTGGAGAATTTGAATAAATATGTTTGCATTAATATATTAATACTATGTTGGTCCGTTTGGTTTTAAATCGGGGAACACAGAAAAGTCACATACTGTCGGTTGAACCGGAAATACCCGGTATGTCGATTTTTTTTTCACCATCTGTTCACTCCCCTCACTTTTATGTGAGGTACTCACGAGTCAGTGGTTTGAAATCATGGATCCACTAAACAAGAACTCAATTCTCAAAACCCACTTGTCCCTATCTAACAGTTGTGTTGTTATGAATTTGCCCAGCTATCAATCAAGTCCTCGTCATAGGGGTAGTGGGGGCAAATTGGTCATGGGGGGCAGACCACTTTGCCCCCCATAACCAATTTGCCCCTGCTTGTTTGGTAGTATAACTATTGACTATAGATACCGTATTGATAGTCACCTTATGATTGAAGAATTTAATGACTTTTGAGTCACCCTGTACTTCAGTAGAGCTGTCGCATGTCGAAATATTAATAAAAACAGAAATTGATCTCTCGATAGCCATTCGGCCGTAGTTTTGTGCGCATGATATCTGAGGAATTTCTCGTGAAATTCAGTTTATTCAATCTGATATATTGAACAGATCATCAGTTTGGACGACTGTTCACATATTCTAGGAGAGGTGAACAGATATTTTGTTTAATATCAGCGAATAATTAGCATAGAAATTACTTTGATATTTGGGGGCAAAGTGGTCATAGGTGAATAACGACTTACAATGTTCTGTTTACTAATCACATTCTACTCTTGAAGAAGATTCTTTTGTGACTTTGACCCTGGATAAATATTCCACTCCAACTAAACGAAGCCTCACTACGCAAAACGTTATGTGTTTCTAATGATGAAAAGTGTACTATTTTAATTTTTTATAGTAAAAGCCGTTTGCTATCTCGAGGAACAATGAGTTGAACTATGATATTCTTCGAGAAACGGGAATTGAATCGGTGTGTGACGGTGGAAATGGGCATATTTCTACGGGTGACCACTATGCCCCCACTTCCGCTACTGAGTAATTAGTTTCATTTTTCAGATTCGACACCAGGCACAGTTTTTCAATTAACAACAAAACATGTTTCACACAGCGACATAGTTTGGAGGACCGTTTCGGACCGTTCAACGATTTCGATCTTTGATGTAGAGGAAGTTAGGGAAAAGTGGTCATCCTTGGAAATATGCCCATTTCCTACGTCCACATACCACAACAATCCCGGTTTTCCGAAGAATATTGCAGCTGAACTTATTGTTCTGTATAGCGAACTGTTTTTGTTATAAACATGGCAAATAGTACATTTTCCATCGTAAGAAAAAAAAAGTAGTAAAATGGAAGTTTTTTCTAGTGTGGGGTTGAAGTGGTCACCTGATGTGGGTAAAATGATCATTCGCACATATCATGGTAAATAATTGTATTTTGCTAAATAGGATCAGTGCTGCAAATTATGAAATCATTCATTTGAGTTCGAATGAACAATTTCCATCAGTCAAATTTGACAACACTTCTATTCATTCTACATATCGCGAGCACATGAACCGATCTGACTAATAGGCGTATTTCATTCTTCCGGTTCTCCTCTCACTATCACACTTTCATTCGAGTGGCCAGGCTAGCGGCAAGGAGCGGCTATTAACTTCATTCGAGTAATCAATTGACGTAGTGACCGAGACTCAATTGATTTGCTTGCAACAGTATGTGTCAAAAATCAAAATGGATGGTGGGGAACGAAAAAGCGGAAGCATTAAATCTACAAGTTATAACTTGCCCGACGATTTGTTGTCATATTTTTATTTTTTTCTTGTTCTTGTTCGACAGACCATCCGCATTACCAGAAACATCGGGGGTATGATGCGAGTGAGTTTGTTGTCACTCTTTTCGTTTTCATTCGCTTCAATACATTCATCTCAGTCAAATAAGAAGGAATTGATTGTCGTTTGAGAATTAATCCTTTGAATCTCAATTGACTATGTTAACCAAGTCGATGATTAGAAGCAATGATTTTTTGAATGGTGGTCTTTGTCATTTTCGTCGATTTATTTCTATTGAACTTGAATTTTTGCCGCTCTGAATGGGATCATGTGCGAGTGTATTATCATTCTTAAAATCATTATTGAAATAGTAGATAGGGGCAGGAAGTCCTAGTCCGACCGGTGCACTATGGACGATTTCTATACGAACAAGCGGCCAAAAATGTTTTCATCATTTCAACACTTTCGGTATTTTTTCTACTTGTTATGATCGAAACACAATGCTTGAGATAATTTGTGACTATATGACGGTCAAATATGTGTATTTATGTAGGTTTGTTTTTTTTTTGTATAAAAAAAGGAAATTATGAATGAATTTGTTCAGAATTCAGCCCTTCTCCATTTCAGTGCCACCACCACCAACCTCCATTTCGAATACGCTTTTGACTACCTCTAATGTGTAAGGAACATGTGTGTCAAGTTTGGAGAATATTGGTCAAGACGTTTTAGAGATACGGAGGAATATATTTATATATACAGCCATTCAATGCCAAACCGATATAGTGACTCTGAGATTTTCGTAAAAAGTGAGAATTTTGTTCCTTATCGCAAAACATTAAAAACATTTAATTAATGTGATCATTTCCATTTTAGGGTGGTTCGAAAAATCGGTGTCTTCCCTTTTTTCCAAAAATGACTTTTTTTCAAAAATTCATAACTCTCGAACTACTGAACCAATTCCGATGATCAACATATTAAATTAGAGGCTATGAACCAGTTCTTTTTGAAAAAACATTACACATTACACAAAAATTGGATTTCCCGTGTTACTATTTTCTGTCCATTGAGCTATCGCAACAAAAATATTCTATTATTAAAAAATCATAATTCATAAACAAAAAAACACCTATCTTGATTATGTCAATAAGTTATGTCAGTTTTCAAGAAAAAATATGAAAAAATATAGCGCCTTGGTCCCTAAACCATGTAAACTATAAAAATTAAACACAGTCAATAATTATGATAACAAAATCCTATGTTGTTTGCAAGTATAATATTTCCTCGAAGAAAATTATCTCATTGGCTTCAATTTGATATGTCGATCATCTGAATCGGTCTAATATTATGAAAGTTATGAGTTTTTAATTTCTGGAAAAAGAGGGAAAAAAATATTTTTTGGATCACTTTGAAAAATTATAACTTAACAACAACAACAAAATAAAAGGGTTTTCGGATGTGTTATGTAAAACAACACCCTCAACTTTCAAATATATATATCAATATATATAAAAAAATTATTTCTGTCTGTCTGTCTGTCTGTCTATCTGTCTGTCTGTCTGATTGTTATGGACTCGGAAACTGCTGAACCGATCGACATGAAAATTGGTATGTAGGGGTTCTTGGGGTCGGGGAAAGTCGGGGCGGCCATCAAATGAAACACAAATTTCTGCATTACTCGAGAACTAATCAAGCAAATGAAACCAAATTTAACATATGCAGGTTTAAGGGTGCAATAAACGATTATATGGTAGTAAGATACTCCTCCCCCCTCTCTTAGGGGGGGGGGTCTGCTATACAAATGAAACACAAATTTCTGCCTTACTCGACAATTAATCAAGCAAATGAAACTAATATAGGCATACGGAGGTTTTAGGGTACAATAAATGTTTTTACGGTGGTTAGATACTCCACCACCCTCTCTTAGGGGAGGCTGCCATACAAATGAAAAACAAATTTCTGCATACCTCGAAAACTAATTAAGCAAATGGAGCCAAATTTGGCATGTGAAGATTTTAGGGAGCACGAAACGTTTTTATGGTGAATAGACACTCTTCCCCTCTCCCTTCCCCCCTCAAACATTTATTCCATGTAACGGAGAAACATGTTATTCGCAAGTGGTTGAAAAATCTTGAACGAGAATTATGTCTGAAAATAATCTGAAATAATGATGAGTTTTGTTAGAAATACTAGGAATTTTATAGTAAAAGGTAAATTCAACGGGGTCGATTAGAAGATCAATCAATAAATAGTTCTGCGTTTGGACTCATGAACTTGCGCTTAGTAAGAAAACGTGAATGTTTTAATAAAAAAAGGTATTAATAAAAAAAAACAAATTTTGGGAAAATTTTAAAATGGCGGCCTTCGCCCCGAGACCATGTAATTATAAAAAACAAATACAATCAATAATTATGACAACAAAATCCAATAGTTTTGCAATTGTATAATTTTTTTTTCAAAGAAAACTAAAAAAGTCATTTTAGAAAAAAGGGGAAAAAATGGACCAACCCATTTCCTAACTCCTAACTTGCATGTATTTGCAATGCCAGTTTCCCCAGGCACCTCAGTTTTAAGGTCTGTGTTGAGGAAACCGTTAATCGGGCCAATCAAAACGAAGCAGTTAAGGCGTTTAGATAACGCTTGTTTACTTACTTGTTGTTTAATCGCAAATCGTATCAGAAGTACAAAATCCTACGCGACTCTCAGAATGAACGATTCATAAATTTCGTCTTTATGAGTACGTCTCAATAGGTACGTAAAATATTCCAATACCTGAAAGTTGTAGCTTCAAAATGATGCGCATCTCATCGATATGCGTTGATTTTTCACGAAGTTACAGCGTGTCAAAAATCACTCGAAAGTTGTAAAGTAGTTTATTTGTTAATTTCATACATAAAGCCACTCATCCAAAGCCCAATTAATAACGTTTATAAGAGTATAATATTAGGTTGGGGAAAAAGTAATCCATTATTTTTGGGTGAAATTCAGAATATACTTCGGATTGTCCGATTTAGGTCAAATATGCACCGTTTTGTTGGAAAATTTGTTGCTATTCTAAAGGTAGCTTCATAATGCCTCTCTCATAGAAGTCTTGGTACTTATAGGAAAAATCCTGATGGAACACAACACCTCCTATGTTGCCCAATTCTGGTCAATTGCTAGCTTCAAACGGTCTATTTTTTGACAGTAGATCTGAATTTAGTGTATTGCACCACAACAAAATTTGAAAATAAAAATTATTTGCACGTATTTTACAGTTGCAGTATCGGCACCATTAACATCATGCACAATTTCATTCGCTTGTATTTTCGTCTTTTTAAAAGAAAATTTTCTTTTTGTTGACTTCAATTGTTCACACCTTGTAACTCCCAACTGACAAACCAGAAACAGTGAAATATTTTTTATTAGTGTAAAATGTCACCTTTACAACGAATCTAAACTTGAAATTGTGCGATCGATATTACGCGTGATATTGATCACTAAAGCTAGCTGTGCACCCGTGGCCGAGTGGTTAGCGTCTCACATTATCATGCCGGGTGTTCGGATTCGATTCCCGTTCTGGCCGGAGGATTTTTCGTCAAACAAATTTCCTTCGACTTGCACTGTGATCACGCGTATTCAAGAGCTTGCCCCTCGGAATACATTCAAGGTGTGTTATTTGGCTTAAGAAATCTCAACTAAGTATAAATAAATGACGCTAGTTAATGCATACGTTGAGACGGCAAAAGTTCAACATGGAACGTTAACGCCATTCAAGAAGAAGAAGCTACCGAGAAAATAATGGATTACTTTTTCCCCAACACAATATATTTATAAGTTATTCTGTTATTATGATAAAAAAAATTAGAATTCGCTTTTTATCGAACAAAAATGCTTTTTTGCAATTTTTCATCTTCATTTCTCGATATCTTAGGTATAGAACGTGCTACAGTCCTGAAATTTTGAACTTTCCTTAGGAAATATAGAAAAATAGATCGGCGACAATCACTTCTCCGATTTTTGTGCGCCTAAAAAGCCATAATGCGGTGGTCAACTAACACACTCAACAAATTTAAAAAAAAACACCATCAAAGTAGACCCCTTCTGAATCAATACATTTTTTACAACGAATAATCCTGTCATCGAAATACTTTTTTTAGTAGCGAATTAGTTTTTACGTCTTCAATGTTGTCAAAACGGGCTCCACGATTCGAAAATAAGAAAAAGCCGCATGGGGAGAACGGTGCTTGTTCAATTACATTTGTGCCATGTTTCCATGATGATGATTGTTGACTCGTTTGCATATCATACTCGTACACCCATGTCTCGTCTCCAATAATTATTATGGATGAAACTGGAATCAGAACTTTATCACTCAAGCATGTCTTAAGCCACTTGATTGCGATGACTTTTTTGAAAAAAATTGAGCTCTTTTGGCACTAGTCGTGCTGCGTCTTTTATCGTGCCCGAAACATCAACCAGAATATGACGAACGGACTAGCTCCTTTAAACTTAAAAGACAATTTCCGAGCGTCATTACTTTTATTTTGTCGATGTTTTCATCAGTTTAAGAGGCAAATCGTTCACCTCTTCTCGGCCGTTTTTGCATGGCTTGGTTTCGACATATCTGAGTCACCAAATGTATTTTGTAACATTTTCAACGTTTCGGCACAATAAATTTTGTTTGCACCACAAAATTTCACACAATATCTTTGACCAATAAAAATATCCACATCAAAAATCGCCGAGCAAAAAAAAATTTAATTGTTCTTAATGACGCTGCAATTAAACTAGATGACAGATCGCGCTCAAAATTGACAGTAATACCAACTTCAAAGATAAAAAAAGCTCAACAGGAAGGGTAGAAAAATAGAAAGATTAGAAAATTAAAAATAACCGGTATATATTTGACAGAATGTATTTGGAAGATCGTTTTGACTCAAATGAAACACGAATTTCTACATTACTCGAGAATTAATCAAGCAAACGAAACCAAATTTGGCATGTTGAGGTTTCAGGGTGCAATAAATGTTTTAATGGTGGTCAGATACTTCTCTCCCTCTCTTAGGGGGGGCTGCCATACAAATGAAAAACAAATTTCTGCATTACTCTAGAATTAATCAAACAAATGAAACCAAATAAGGCATATGGAGGTTTTAGGGTGCAATAAATGTTTCTAAGGTGGTTAGACACTCTACTCCCCACTCTAAGGGTGGGCTTTCATACAAATGGAACACAAATTTCTGCATTACTCGAGAATTATTCAAGCAAATGAAACCAAATTTGAAATGAAATGAAATGAAAGACAAATTTCTGCATGACTCGAACAGTAATCAAGAAAATATAAAATTTGGCATGCGAAGGTTTTAGGGGATACAAAACTTTTCTATGGCGAATAAACACTCCTTTCGTCTCTCTGAATGGGGAGGGGGGCTGCCATACAAATGAAGGATACATTTCCGCATAATTCAAGAACTAATCAAGTAAACGGAACTAAATTTATGGGGAAGAAACATTTTTAAGGTGATTCGACGCTCCTCTCCCCTCTCTTAGGGTGGGCTGTCATACAAATGAAAAACAAATTTCTGCAAAACTCGAAAAGTAATCAAGAAAATGGAGCCAAATTTGGCAAGTGAAGATTTAGGGGGCACGAAACGTTTCTATGGTGAATAGACACTCCTCCCCCTCTCTAAGGGGAGAAGAGAGGAGGGGTCTGTCTTCATTCTATCATATTTTCTGTGTCAAACATTTATTCCATGTAATGGAGAAACATGTTATTTGCAAGTGGTTGAAAAATCTTGAACGAGAATTGTGTCTGAAAATAATCTGATATTATAATGATGAGTTTTGGTAGAAGTACTAGGATTTTTTTAGTAAAAGGTAAATTCAACGGGGTCGATTGGAAGATCAATCAATGAACAGTTCTGCTATTGGACTCATGAACTTGCGCTTAGTAGGAAAACGTGAATATTTAAAGGTATTGATAACAAAAAACAAATTTTGGGCGGGACGAAGTTTGCCGGGTCAGCTAGTTATCTATAAATTTCGTACACTTGTGCACCTCACATTTTCTCTATCGAAGCGAAGATGGATTTTCGAATGTAGAATCCATGCATATTCCAATAGTTTTTATATGTTTCATATGATTTCATGTTTTCTGGGGCTGCTCCAAAAAAGTTATACATATTGAATAACTGTGATTATAAATTAAAATTTTTAATTGATCGGCAAATTCTGGGCCATAGATGTATGATTTATCACGATGGATGTCTATAATAATTACTTTATTTTCATGTATCTCAAAATAACATTGCTCCGAGTGTATAATTATCTATTTCGTTGTTCGATTTCAATAGCTCTGTATTGTGAGAGTGTTCGAACTCTTATTTCGTATTTTGAAATATTTGTCGTTTGACGATCAAACAATGTGTAAAACCTGTATATTTTCCAAAAATGGTAAATAAATATAATTGTTGCCACGTTCTGCATTTTAAAAAGGAGATTTTAGGAAAACATTAACAGATTATTTTCATGATTCAATCGAAAAATATGGGCTCTTCTACACGATAATGCGCAGAATCACAACTATTTACCTATTTTGACACCAAGTGACCTTTCTCTTTTTTTCCAAAAAAATTGGATTAAATATAAAATAGGAGTAAATATGGAATAAATTGCCTCAACAAAATGTTCTTGTAATTCACATTTGCTGATCGTTTGATTTCTTGCGCCATTTTCTCCGATTTGATCACTCGTTCATGTGCTTCGACACCTCTAGACAACCTATTATATAAATTTGTTGAAAACTAAGAAAAGCAAGGAAACCAACTACACTTCAATACTCGAAAAACAGCATTATTGTCGAGATACATGCCGAAGCAATAGTCATTTCAGCAAATATGATCAAAAATTATTACCATTGTATCGACGATCGAAAATCGAGTTGTGGTAAACATTTAAGCAGCATTATTTTTCAATCATTAATTCAATCAATCAATTATCCAAATAAAACACATAACTAAATTATCGTTAATAACCGTTCTTATATGTGTTTGGTTTCCTTAAACACAGGCGAAATTTTTGCAACCACTATTCTCATTAATTTACATTCTTTTGATAGAAGAACGTATTGATACTTTTTTTTCGGAAAATATTTACATTGATGTGAAAGTTTCAAAATTCAACTTTTGTCCACACCACAACAATAAACTGTACATTGACCGGCTTGGTCGGCTGACACTCCCAATACACTTCGTTAGCTTCCTCTTTTTTCGTGTCCATCTGGCGTCGTTCCAGTACAGTAAATCACCGTGTGTTCGCCCAGAATCACATTCCGGAACAGTGATTTCAAAAGACTCACGTTAGTACAGGCGGAAGACGACCACTGAAAAATTAAACTCAACGGTGTTTTTTTTTTGCTAAACCAAGCACATCCACTTTACACTTCACAATTAATCGAGTCTTTCGGATCGTTTCGAACATTTTCCGTACGTGGTACGAAAAATTCTCGTTTGTTTTCCTCCAATATACCCTTTCGCCGAGGAAATTTAATTCGCTTCTGGGAAAGGTCTTCAAAAATATTTCAAATGTAGTCTAAATTTGCATTTAGGCTTTTGTAAATGTTACATTTCGTCTATTGCATCCCTTCCGCCACCGGTGTCACAATTATATGATACATTCGTGATCATTCTACTCTAGCGATCGCCAGTTACCTCCATTCGGAACAAAAGGGAGGAAAAGTCAAGCCGCATCGCATCGTTGATCCTCCCCCCTAACTGAAATATAGTAAAAAAAACAGATACAAAAGACAAAAATAAATAAATTCAGCCGAGCGAGACAGGAAGCCTCTTTTGCTGCTGCGGTGACGATCGCATTGTTTGCAACCAGCCAGCCAGCCAGTCAGCGGGGCGGAAAATGTATATACCACTGGCTGCTCACAACTGCCAACACAACAGGTACATAAAGGATTTTGTGTAACGTTCTTGAAATTTTAAAAACTCGAATGATAATTAGATCGCACTTTTTTATTGTCCATTTGATCTACCCGTAGCTTCCCCGGTGGGGTGGAAAGTATCGAAAGGGAAAAAGACGTTAAATGTGTAACACACGGAGTCAGCTGAGTCACGGGTTGCATGAGTCAGGAGAGACGAACGGGCGGAAGGGAAGGTCTCTTGGAAGAGGTCCGTTTGGCTATGCGGCACGTGCCCATAAGGGAACAAGTGTAATGCCACAGGTGTGGGTTGCCGGACCGGGAGATGAGGTGTGAGCAGCATTGTTTGTTAAGCAGGCGGACGGTTAAGAACGGTTGGAAACCGTCGACCGAAAGTTTCCACTTGGAGAGGATGACAATAATAGTATTGTCATGGCGAATTTTTTTGCAATTTCTGTATTAACCCTTTCAGGACCATAAGGTTACGGTACATTATTAAATCAATTTACCTAGATGTAATGAATTAATAGGCACCCTAAAAACATAATTTATACTAAAAATTCCAAAAACTTTTACATTTTTTTTGGAAATTTATGGGACAAATATGTCCCTATGGTCGCTAAGGGTTACTTTCTACTGAAACATCTAAATTTTGGTTTACTTGTTGGTAAGAGTGTTTTGTTATAAATAATGTACATTTGTTACTCAGTATACTTTTATTTACTTACTTATAGATAATATAAATATAATAGGGCAAGTTATTTGTGGTACTCGGCGAAACAATTCCTGTTGTTAGTGTAGCAAAGGTGCACTTTACACAAAATACAAGTATTATTTGTGCGGTTTTCTTTTTTGTACTTGGCACAATGTACGCACCTCTTTCTGGCATTCGACTTTTCCATTGGGTGCGATGGTAATTGTCGTTTCACTGCTTTGCGTACTACACTACTTCTTGCAGTTGGAAGGCCTCTTTGTCTGTTGGTAAAACCATTTATCAAACTCCGAGCAACAACTTGTCTGAATTGCAAGGTCGACAACAGAGATCCTTCAATTTTTTTTTGTTCATGAAGCTTAGTGTAGACGGTATGTGCATTATTGATCGATATATCTAACAGATCAAAGAATAGGCGAAGATAATACTTTATTTTTGATCTCCGATCTATTTCATAGCACACTTTTAGTTGGTCCATTAGGTCCACTCCACCCATATTTTTGTTATAGTGTGACACAATTTTAGGACATCTCACGTCAATTTTATCTGCTGAGCCAGCCTGTCGCCGTTTCACGGTATCAGTTTCTACAGGTGACAGAAAGTTGGTCAAGAAATGTACCGCTTTATTATCCATCCATTTCACATACGATATGCCTTGAAAACTTGTGGTGTAAATGTCCCCACGCTTCATTTTTTTATCCACTGGTGCAGTTTTCGGAAGATGTTTTCGGTTAATTCGAACAGTCCCACATGCCTTGATATTCTGGTCAATCAGTCTGTACTGCAACAAAGGTGAGTTGAAGAAATTGTCAATGTAAATTTCACATCCCAAGCCGTCCAGCTTTGTCGTAAGTTTCAGCACTACTGATTCACCTAATCCATACTCAGTCCCTGAAGTTCGTTTACCGGTATATAAATCAAATTCAAATAAGTAACCCGTTTCTGCATCACATCTGCACCATAATTTGAAACCCCATCTTACTGGTTTATTTTTTATGTATTGCTTCATTACGTTGTGACCCTTGAATTTGATCATATGCTCGTCGATGGATTGTTTTTTCGTGTTATTGAGAGCGTTTTGAAATGAAGTATTCAAGTGATCCATAACTGGCCGGATTTTGTATGCTCGATCATAGTTAGGGCTGTTTATGTCTCTTACATCGTCATTGTTACAGAAATGTAGATTTCTGCGTATTTCTTCGAATCGCGTTCTTGGCATAACATTTGAAATGAATGGTACCGCCATGTCTGGTTCTGTAGACCAGTAATCTCTCAATGATGGCAAGATATGATAGCCCATAACCAGATTCACACCAAGAAATGCTTTCATTTCATCGATTTTGATAGTGAACTCCCGTCCATTTTGGTGAGCGTATTGTACTGACTCGGATACTATACGTTCAACTAAAATGTCGAAATTAGTTACTAAACGGAAAATGTCAAAAGGAGTCAATGTATCGGCTTCAACTTCTTGACAGATTTTCACCTTTCCGAATTCATATTCCACGTCAGGAAAAACATTTGGGTGGTATGTTCTCGGATTCCAATTGAAAACCGGTTGAAGGTTGGAATGTGCTTCAGTGACGATTTCCTGTCGAGATGTTGAAGGTTCAGGTGATTCTTGCCGTTGAAGAGTCGTCGTTCCTTCAATCTCGACATCAAATACCCCTTGGTCATCATCCTGTGTTAGAAGTCTTTGGTCTTCTTCATCAAGCACTAAGTCATCTTCCTCATCGCTATTGTCACCCATCAAAATTTGATGAATTTCATTTTCTCGAAGCTCAAAAACTCCACGTCCCTTACGAAACATATTCTGCAACAATATGAATAAGAAAATGATAGCATTTTGGTATAAATCACCAGGCCAAAAAGTTATGAAATTCCGTATAAAAAGTATTCCTTTACGCCGACAGGGACATCCGTGTCCCATAATCTCTATAACAATTTATCACAGAATACAACACAAATACATTACTACTGAATATTTAGAATAACAATTTACTTACCAGGTAACGATAATTTGACACTGTAAAAACTTGAAAAGCACTGCTACAATATCAATTATTTATTCCAAACAGCTGATCATTCGCGCCAAAAGAACTCTGACGTTCCGGTGACCATAGACAATAAACGGTGTTAGATATTATGTATTGCCAGTAAAAAATAATAAAAAGGTACATTCCGAAATATTAAAATAAAAAAGTAATTTACAATGGTTACGTAAATATTGAATTAATTCATGATTTTTGCTTGGGACATCGGCGTCCCCGTGGTCGTGAAAGGGTTAAACATAATTTTAAGAGCAGGGGTGAAATAATTTTCAAACAATAATTCAACGTGACATGAAAGTTATGGAAATGTTCTTCATTTTAAAATAGTTTTACGATAATTCTAATTTTCGTAACCCACACCCACATAAACAAAACCAAAATTTTGAGAAAAAAAATAATACTAATCATCGGTCGGTCCATTTTCACCACACTCCGACGCCAAGCAGTCTAATTCGCTCGAGCCTGGGAACCACAGAAGTAGTATGGTACCAAAAATTTGTCGAAACCAGAACTGAGCTGAGATACAGGGAATTCGGCTTTGATCCCTTGCGACCACATAAACAGAAAAATAATAATTCAATCAGCATAATTTTATTTTTGAATCAAGTTAATTGATAACAAACTGATAACTGGTCAAAAGCAGACCAAATTGGGAATTAATTGATTTAAATGTCATCGTATGACTAAATTCATAGAATATCCAGCGAAAGGTTATCGTAGTATCGAGTAATCAGACTTTAGTAAGCGTCTGAAACGAGAGACACAATCAGTGAAATGGTTTAATACCCAGGAATAACATGTACTTCATTTTGCTCCTGTTTCTGGATGATCGGTTTTGTCACAGACTCTATAGTTGATTTCTTGTTGACTCCAATTTGAACTAAAACCCAGAACTAAATAGCGACTGAATTCTGGTACTCACGCCAAATTACCTCATACCTTATACGTTACATTACCATCATACTCTTGAAAGTACCAAGAATGTTCGGGTAGTCTTCGTAAGAATATTGCGTCTGAGCCGCAGTGCAAATACGGGTTAGTTAACGTACAATATTTAGTCGATATTTCTTATCTTGGAATTATCTTACAATTTCCGCATTCCGAACTCAATTTCCAGAGGTCTGTAATACCGAATGAGGTTCAGTTTATGACAGTTAATTTCAGTACTATCTAGAATTTCGCAGATGTAACGAAGTATGACGTCTACACTGCCTTTAAAAATGGTCGTGTCCTCAACAATTCGATTTTTTTTCAATTCGCTGTTTTTTGCCATTCAATCTGCGCCCATCCCCTGGTTGATTATTATAATCGATTGAAGTTAATTGGTGATTCAATAAAATTTTCATGAACGAATTCAGTCAATTTCGTGTGATGAATCACTCAAGTGCAAGATCAAAATTTGACATTTTTCTGGCACATCTGCCAATGTGTTTGTGACTGTATACAATAGCTAATGAATATTTTTGGAAGCGCCCAAATGAGGTGACTTCCTACAAAATTGTCTAAAATCTACAGTGCTTTTCATACTAATAAGACCACTCATATATTTGAATATTCATGGGAGATGAATAATTTTCGAACTTTTCCTTCAATGGTATATTGAAGGAAATCCGTTCCAACTTAAGAATAATTTTATTTTATTGTAAAACTGATTTTTAAAACGTTCTGGGCAGGGCTCGGCAAAATCATATTCAACTGAGGATAGTCAGGGGACTAAAGGGTGTGTCACATCAAATTGCATCACGGAAAAAACGCTGTAAAAATTTAATTTTTAGGAATTATATCTTCAGCTTTCGCTTATAATCAGATAAGAGTGTATAGATCACGTTGGCCATGCTTCACTGTCAATTTTTCGTAAATTTGGAAAAATGTCGTCGAACGAAAAAGAGCGTCGTGAATTAATCCTGTGCACTCATTTCGAGAATCCGGAGTTGTCACATCGGGACAGCGGTAAGATGATGAGAATCGTCCAATCCACGGTCAGCAGAGTACTAAAACGATACTTCGAGAACCTAACCATCGACCGGAAGGTGAAGAACGGCAAAAATGGATGCTCCGTCAGTGAAAAAGATCACAAGCGCGTAGTTAAGCAGTTTAGACGTGATCCGAGAAGTTCGGTCGGGATGTCGCCAATAAGCTGAATTTGTCAAGTTCATTCGTCCAGCGGACCAAGCAGCGGGAGGGCCTGCGTACAAACAAGGTTCAGAAGGCTCCTAACCGCGACGAAAGGCAAAACATGGTGGGGAAGGCGCGAGCCCGGAAGCTGTACACCGAAATGCTGACAAAGCCGCATTGCCTGGTAATGGACGACGAAACCTACGTCAAAGCGGACTTTCGTCAGCTGCCGGGCCTGTTGTTCTTCTCCGCAGAGGACAAATTCAGCGTTCCGGAGGAGATTCGCAAGCAGAAACTATTCAAGTTTGCCAAAAAGTACATGGTGTGGCAAGCGATCTGCTCTTGCGGAAAGCGGAGCGCCCCCTTCGTGATGACCGGCACGGTAAACGGGCAGGTTTACCTTAAGGAGTGCCTACAGAAGCGCTTACTACCACTATTGAAGCAGCACGAGGGCCCGACCATCTTCTGGCCGTATCTCGCTTCGTGCCACTATTCAAAGGACGTGTTGGAGTGGTACGAAGCCAACGGGGTCACCTTCGTGCCAAAGGAAATGAACCCGCCCAACGCGCCGGAGCTTCGCCCAATAGAGAAATATTGGGCGATTATGAAGCAGGCCCTCCGGAAGAACCCAAAAGTTGTCAAATCGGAGGCGGACTTCAAGAGAAAATGGATTTCTGTTCAAAAAAAACTACAACCTGACGTTGTACAGAACCTTATGGACGGGGTAAAGAGGAAGGTGCGAGCATACGGGCTTGGGCTCGAAGTATGAATAAAAAGAAAATGCCAAAAGTTGTTTAATAGTTTTTATTTTACTGTCTAAAATTTTCAAAAGGATCGGTCTACTGGGCGAATTTCTACAGCGTTTTTTCCGTGATGCAATTTGATGTGACACACCCTTTATGAAGCCATCGGTCTTAGCATTCTATTGGAAATGAGTTTTTCCTAGTACTTCTACCAAAACTCGTCTTTATAAAATCAGATTGTTTTCAGACACAATTCTCGTTCGAGATTTTTCAACCACTTGCAAATAACATGTTTCTACGTTACATGGAATAAATGTTTGATGCAGAAAATATGATAGAGTAAAGACAGCCCTAAATCGGACAATTCCTTTCTCGCCTTTGAGAGGGGGGAGGAGTGTCTAACCACCATAGAAAAATTTTATGCACCCTAAAACCTTCACATGCCAACTTTGGTTTCGTTTGCTTGATTAATTCCCGAATAATGCAGAAATTTGTGTGTCATTTGTATGGCAGCCTCTCCTTAGAAAGGGGGAGGAGTGTCTAACTATCATAAAAACATTTACTGCCCTCTTAAACCTCCGCATTCCAAATTTGGTTTCGTTTGTTTGATTAATTGCCGAGTAATGCAGAAATTTGCAGTCTTCAGAAAACAAATGCAGCGCTGCGCTTGAGTTTGATTTTAATCAGTGCGCGCTCAAATAAAACTCGTATTCTATCTTGGTGCGAAGAACACAAAATTCATAAGCACGACAGTGCAAAATGTCACCGGCGCAGAACTCAGATACTAAACATTTGTTCTCACTTGTGTGATGCGCTTCTCATTCTATACACACACATACACATCAAATTCTAGCGCCCGCTTTGTGTCCTTTCGTTCTAAGCAAAGCATAAAAACAACAGCGCGCCCCCATTTGAACCGCTTGGGTGAAGAAAAATATCTCAACAGAGAGAGCAATCCAGTTTTAAACGCGCAGAATGGAGTACGGCGCAAATTTCAGCGTAAAACTCAACTTAACACTGGGCGCAAATCTCTGCGTAAGAATGACGCTGACAACCTAACATTTCATCTGTGTTTCGGAGCGTGCTCATTCGCCAGAGCGCGTGTGTGCACAAGGAGTGGGAGCTCAACTAGGTACAAAAATCTTGTTGCGCATCAGCACCGAGTTGCATTCTGAAGACTGGAAATTTGTGTTACATTTGTATGGCAGCCCCCCTTAGAGAGGGGGGAGAGGTCTCGAACTATCATAAGAACCTATCATAAGAAGTAGTTTCTGAGTCCATAAGAATCAGGCAGACAGAAAGACAGACAGGCATTGAGCTTCGTTTACTAGTTTAGAGGAACGTCAAAGAATAGCTGATTTTCAGACGGAATGAACGTTTTCAAATTTAAAATAATGAATGAAAATTAGTTTTTCTATATCAAATTAGTATTCTATTTAAATTAAAAATATTTTTGTTTGCAGGCGGGTAAAAAGTGTCATACGAAAATTGTTTATGAAGACAACTTTATTTTACAACGATAAAAATCAGTAACAATGTTGGAATTGTATAGCCATATGGTTGAATGAAAGTCGGAAATACGTGTTTCAAGTAATTAAATAACATGATGTGAACATTTTCATTCAAATTTTAAAATTTTAAAACCGGCTTCGTGTCTTCTAATCTGAGAGATTACACTAACGAGATTGGGACCCAAATTATGGTCCTAATTTGAAGTTGCCGCCAGACGTCGACACCTTGCCACTGTCATCGCAAATTACCAATTTACCACCATCTGACATATCACGATGTCGATAATGAACTTTTACAGCAGAGTGAGTTTGACTAACTAATCAATTATCCCAAATCCACAGTGTTTCTGGTCATTGACAGGAAACCTTGGAAGTAACAGAAAACCTAGCTGTCACCGTTTGCAAAACTCATCCGAAAATGGTGGCTCTTTTGAAACGAATCACGAAATTGTCATCGAGAAATGCGGTGAAATTAGCAAGAGTTTCGCAATCCTATGTCCAGAAAGCAGAGAAAGGGGCTTAAAAAATTCAGGGCAAAAAATTCAAGGCACAAGTTGTATTACAAGTTGTAGAGACAAAGAAACGCTCAAGAAAATTCTAGGAGAATTTGCTGACGATAGACAATAATTTCGTTATGGATAAACGTACTGCAAGTCGTTTTAGAACAAATTTTAGCACAAGAATTTTATACCAGACACTCTGTCTATCGAAATAGATTATTTGAAGGACAATAACAAAAAATTAATTTTCCTTTCGATCAAGATTTTTCTGGACCTGGATCTTTACTACTGCAGCATGGATGCTTGCGTCTCATGGCTCGTTTTGGCGATCTCTTAAGTTACCAATGAAATTTCTCATGTTGTAAATTTTGGATTTGGTAGAAAGGCTTTCAAAAATAAGTTGATTGTACCGGCAGCAGTAAGAAGGCGTACAGTAATCAAAGATTTGTCAAGACAAACAATCGGATATCCCCGTCCGGGATATTTCAGGTAGCCGTGATCCTGATATTCTGCTTCATCTATACCTGTTCCTCAGAAACGCCGATGTCAACGTATGATGATGTTCCCTCTGTTGTATCCCTGTATCATATCCCTTCTATCCGATCGATAATTTTTTACTCAGTCGCGGTAATACATACTCTTTACAGATACACAGGCCGAAGGTTGTGCAGGCCCCTGATCATTCAACAAGAGCCAAAGGTTGTACCGCTCATGACAACTCCACACGAGCTGATGATTGTACCCGCCAGTGACCATTCTACCCAGGATTCCTCTAGCCAAGACAGATGCACCACGATTGATATGGGGTACAGATTAAGGGAGCGTCGCTGATTAATGGTCAGTGGCCCTCAATAGGAAGTATCCCGTGTCGGCCACACATACAGAGCATTGGAGACTGCAACATCCCAAATGAGAGAATACGATGTAATACTAACCTAGAGCCAACCGCGAGTAATCGGTTACATATTACTATCATAGTCATAAGGCAAAAATTGTCGAAATACTGATCTCTCGACCCCGTAAGGCTAACGCCATATGCGCCTTAATAAAAATATATATTTTGGGAAAAAGGGCAGTGAGTCAAAAATCGAGTCGATTTTTGGGACCGTAAATAAGAACTATTACCGAGGTATGATACCATGAATCCTATGCGCGATGTTATCCGTCGAAAATAGGAGGATTTCGTGGCCAGAAAGCTCACAGATTGGCATAACCACCTGCACCACCTCAAAACAACCATGATCATTCGCGTCTTTGACGTAGGACTACGTCTAACAGGAAGAATATGGGAATGAATAAAAAACCTAAAATCTAAAAATCTAATACATCTGTACATGTAACAAATAATGCAAGATTTCGATGGAGATCTAATTCTGTTAAGAGATATTGAAAAAGTACTTGTATATTGAATAAGTTCAATGATTAAGTGTCGCTCTAGACAGTGAGCAAATGTTAATGCAATTAATGTTCACGCTGAGCCTAAGAGTTTATTTTTAAATTGCATTGTTTTGTAAACAGTTTGCACCGCTCAATACAAAAATTTAGATTATTTACATTAAATCTGCTCTGAAATATGAATAAGAATCAATATAATGAACTATGTAGTCCTACGTCATTCCGGTTATGTCTCCGACATTACCCACCCGACTTCTTATACTTGTTTTCAACGGCATATTCTTTTTTTCTGAACCATAAAGGCATTACGACGGAAAACCTGGAAGTCTACGCGATTTCGAATTCCGAAAAAAAAATTTGGGACCATATGTGTATTGCCTCCAATAGGGAATATTTCGATGAAAACCGAATAATATTGTATGACACAAAGAATCATCTTTGTTTTAGGAACGATTTCCGTGGATACTTACTGAATAGAAGACACGGCGTAATAAAGGTAAATTAGCTAACGGCAAGGAGATAACATTTCAAGACAATTTAAGCATTAAGGTTCAAATGATGGAAAATATTCACGTGAAAAATAAAACCGAGGAAAATTCGGTGGAAACGATCTCCGAGAATTTGTGTTAACTACACTCGAACTCTATCATAATGGGTCAAAGTATTTAATATAACGTTGAAAACAATAAGCTAGAGTATGCAAGCATCAGGATAATGAGGAATTGAATTGAAACCACGGTTTGACGGATGATTTCAAATGAAGCAGATCATGGATTAATCCAGACCATCATTGTCGATTCTAAAACCAGGTTACTCCAAATGTAAATATTTCAGTAGATCACTACTGATTTTCATCCATTTATCAATTCAGTTTTCCAATTAATGAACCCTTTCTCCGAGGAAATTTAATTCACTCTTGGGAAAGGTTTCCGAAAAATATGTTCGTATATAGCGTGTACTATTATACATTTGTTGAATCAATTAAAGCTAGGTGATGCTAAACAACATCAACTCGCATTTGATAAAATATTCCCAACCAGTATCCACTAGCGATGGTTAAAGGCTTTTCTTCCACAACGGTTTTTTTTATATAAGGGGGTTTGTTTTCTCAGTCAGGTGTAACTATGTCCTACGCACACGCATTTTCCAACACAAGTTTAGAAACCTGAACTTCACCATCCCTCCCCCATCGTAGCGCTAATCAACGGCTGACGAAAGTAGGTCCAATCATGTAGCAGACGGGTAACTATTTATCGCTATGAATTCCTAAACTGGTCTTCGATGATAAAGAAAGGAAAAGAATAGATTTCGCCATCGTGCAGGATTGTATCTTCTAGAAACGTGTAGCAGAACATGATTTATGTGAGCAGAGGAAAACATTGCGCTAAACATAAACCGAGCCGCCTCGAACAATCGCCTCGTATCCGCCGAACAAACATGAAAAAAAAAATCAGGTGTAGCGGCTCTCAAGGAAAGTATTGCGCCACTGCAGTACCCCGATATTAAACTGATCGACCCTGCGAAGGGCAACGAAAATTGAAAACTTTTGCACAGATTCTTTTGTGCATTTTTCCGTTCATTCATAAAACAAACGAAAGAGAAAAAGAAATAAAACAGTCGACATTTTTCGCGGTTTCCTTCTCGCCATCTACGGCGCGTCGCTTTGAGCGCCGCTCCCGGTCACCTAGATCGTGATGAAGAAGAACCGAAGACCTGTCCTGCTTTTTACCTGTCTCTCTATCTTGTGCTGTTCGAACGCTGCTCTCATGTCTCCATCTGCATTGGATGTAATAGCTGTCCTTTGCTTGCGTTCGAACCCAACAACAGGAAGTTATGGTTGGTTATCATCGGCTGCGGTTGTAGTACTTGCTCTCGCGGTTGCAAATAGGCCGAAAAGTGTTCAAAGAGTATTTACAGGAAAAGTGATGAAATCTGATGAATGAATAAAGACCCATTATGTCTCATCAAGACTACGTAGTAGTAAAATCCAATGAAAAAATTGTAAGGGGTAAGGGGTATTTTCGACGTAGAACTACGCAATTATATTATGCAATCCACTTGTTTACCACTTCGATTATGATTTAAATATATCGAATTTTTTGTAATAGATTATGTTCTTCGTTAAAAATAAACTTGACGAACGTCCTTTTACGTTTGATATGATGCCTATGACTACCAAAAAATGTGAACGGAAGAATTGTCAAACAATCATTGTATTTTACATTTCCCCACTGAAAATATTGCACATCTCATGTTTACGTAGTTCTCGAACCGCGAAAGTTCATTCACCTCTAGTGTCTGAAATGACGATTTTCCCAGGCTTCTGAGTTTAAAAGTACGTTTTAGGGAAACATATTACGGTCTGCACAACGACAAGCGAGTACAAAAGTACTCAATACCGTAAAATACCCCCGACTTGCATGTAGTCATCCCCGATAATCGTTCGATTCATCGATTAATCGAATACTTCCTACAGAAATCGATTATTAATCGAACGAATACTGCACAACCAATAATCGAAGCGAACGAATAATTTACGTCGATTAATCGATCCAAGCTCAGAGAGAAAAAAACGTACGGCCACTGCAGTTTTATCCTGAAAACAAATCATTATCTTTGACGCTCCCCTAAGTTCGTAAACAAAGTTCAATGCCGTCAACGTGAATTGAGCTTCGTTTACGACTTTAGGAGTGAGTAAAAGATAATAATTGTTTTTCAGGCGGAATGAACACTTTTTTGATTCCATATGGCTTTCTAGCAAATGAGAAATATTAATCTAACTAATTATTTCTCTCAGTGTGGCGATTAATCGATTAATCGATTATTTGGGCCGATTAATCGTATCGAATAACATACTGCTGAAAAATATTCGATTAGCTGATGAACGATTAATTTAAAAAATCGGGGATCACTACTTGCATGCATTTGAAAAACGGAATCCCCCAGACACATTAATTTGGAAGTCCGTGTTAGGGAAACACAGCTCAGTGGGAAAAAATACCCCCAACTTGCATGTTTTGACGTCAAACGTCAAAAAAGTAACTATACATATGTGTCTTGACGTAGAACTACGTCTTTCATTAAGGGTGCCAAATCAGAAAACAGGTCACGTTTTTATGAAATAAAGTTAACGTTAATAAATATTTTTGCCGTGAACGGATTCTGGCGATTTACATACCAAACGAATCGGAAATTCCCGAAGATTTGTTTGATATGCTATACATTACGATCCCCTGGTGTGTAAATGGTTAAAGTTCATGAAAACTATAAACGTTATCATTTTCCCGGACATTTGTTCTGTCCATTTGTGTTCTTTCCCGAACAGAGCTGTCAATAATAGGTACTAATCGACGAGCAACGAAGAGGAAAGATTTAAAGATAAGATAAGATTTAAAGTTCCCGTGAACAAAAGGAAAGAAGAAGAAGAAGAATGCCTAGAGTATAAACAGTGGATCTCGCTGAGGCAAACTTTCAGTCACGTTCTGTGTTCAAGGCAGTGAACATCGCTTGTTCTTCATTGTTTTGCCTCATCACATGTCTTCGTTTCGGATTGAGCTGAGGACGCGACCAAATTACTCACACGCTGATGACTCTGGCATTGCAATCATTGCACCAAACTGATATCATTGCATTGTTCTGAGCAACACAGTTGTGTGAGGAATTATCAAGCTAGACTATCGTTGGCCCATGAAGAATATAAATGTTCTGGAATTTTGGCTTCGCAAACTCTCTCCACAAAGGATGAGAGCTAAGCAAATCTATTTTTTTTTAAATCGTTTATTTTTACAGGCTCAGTTACATAAGTTTAAAGGAGCCAAACTCCTATCTGTATTGTTACAAGTATATATAACATTTTTCATTAATTCTAGTGTTAATGGGGTAGAGAACCGATTACTCGCGGTTTGCTCGAGTTTAGAAGGGTGACATTTTTTCAGGAAAAGGAAGGCATATAAGGATATGTTGACAATGTTCACACTCACATTCGCACTCACATTCATCATACTCAATTCTTAAGCCTATCTTATATCCAATATGTATTTACATTTCCCCTTATTCTATTGTTAGTAAGAAGGGATTTGATTTCTTGCGAAGGAAAAGGAAAAGGAGAATATAAGGATACAAGGACAATCAGACACGAAGATCGATAACTTTTAGGAAGACATATATTTGGGACATGTAATCAAGGTCTAAACCAGCCAACACATCTCTCACCGGCACATTGGGCTGCCTTCCTCTAGCCCGAAGAGAGTTTTCTAAATTCGATCTGGCAACAAGATACTCCTCGCACGATCAAACAACGTGTTCGATGTCGTGGTAACCTTGGCCACAAGCACAGATATTGCCATCGGCAAGATTAAAACGAAAGAGTAGCGCGTCTAACGAACAGTGATTGGACATGAGTCGAGAGAAGGTGTGAATAAAGTCCCGACTCAAGTCCAGACTTTTGAACCACGGATTGAGGCTAACCTTAGGGATAATCGAGTGAAGCCACCGACCCAATTCATCTTCGTTCCACTTACGTTGCCAGTTAACGATGGTATTTTTACGGACTAAAGAATAAAATTCATTGAAGGCGATTTGACGCTGATAAATATCGCCTTCAATTGCACCTACCTTTGCCAATGAGTCAGCCCTCTCATTACCCAGAATTGAGCAATGTGAGGGGACCCAGACAAAGGTAATGACATAACAGCGTCTGGTTAAAGCACTCAAAATTTCTCGTATTCTCTCAAGGAAATACGGCGAGTGCTTTTCCGGCCTCACTGAACGGATAGCTTCGACAGAGCTAAGACTATCCGTTACAATGTAATAGTGTTCAACAGGTCGTGAGGCGACGCTGTCCAGCGCCCAGTGTATTGCTGCCAATTCAGCAATGTACACTGAGTAAGGATTCTGAAGACTGTGTGAGGTGCTAAAAAATTCGTTGAACACTCCAAATCCTGTGGACTCATTCATAGAGGACCCATCAGTAAAGTACATATTATCACAATTGATACGCCCATACTTTGCATTGAAGATCGTAGGAACGATCCCCGATCGATGATAATCTGGAATTCCATGGATTTTCTCCTTCATGAACAGATCAAAATGTACAGAGGAATTGATGTAATCAGAAAAACAAACACGGTTGGGAATATACGAAGAAGGATCAACCTGCATGGAGATGAATTCATGATATGAAGTCATGAATCCAGAATGAAAATTTAGCCCGATCAGCTGCTCAAAATTTCCGATCACCAATGGATTCATAACCTTACACCGGATGAGGAACCGAAGAGATAATAAATTGAAGCGATCTTTTAGTGGGAGTACGCCTGCCGAAATCTCGAGACTCATGGTATGCGTTGAGGGCATACATCCCAACGCAATACGGAGACAAAGATACTGAATTCGCTCGAGTTTAATGAGGTGTGTTTTGGCAGCTGATTGAAAACAGAAACTGCCATACTCCATCACTGAGAGAATAGTTGTTCGATACAACATAATAAGATCTTCGGGATGGGCTCCCCACCAGGTGCCGGTAATTGTACGGAGAAAGTTTATTCTTTGTTGGCATTTTTTACTCAGATACCTAATATGGGCCCCCCAAGTACATTTGGAGTCGAACCATACCCCAAGATACTTGAATGACATAGCATGAGTGATCGGTTTACCCAAAAGTTGAAGCTTTGGTTTTGCTGGTCTATGCTTCCTAGAAAAAACCACCATCTCTGTTTTCTCCGTGGAGAATTCGATCCCTAGCTCAATGGCCCAGGTTGAAAAATTGTTCAAAGTATCTTGTAAGGGTTCTTGCAGGTCGGATTCTTTTGATCCTACGACAGACACCACTCCATCATCTGCAAGTTGTCTTAGGCTGCAATTTTGTGTAAGGCAATTGTCAATGTCGCTTACATAGAAGTTGTACAAAAGGGGGCTTAAACAGGAGCCCTGAGGGAGGCCCATGTAAGAGACCCGACTCACTGCCGAATCTCCGTGAGAAAAATTCAAATGTTTCTCACAAAGCAAGTTATATAACATATTATTCAATAGAGGCGGCAGACCCCGAGAGTGTAATTTGTCTGACAAAACCTCTATTGAAACAGAATCAAAGGCCCCCTTTATGTCCAAGAATACTGAAGCCATTTGTTTTTTTCCGGCGTAAGCCATTTGAATTTCTGAAGAAAGCAACGCAAGACAATCATTCGTCCCCTTGCCCCTGCGGAACCCATATTGTGTATCTGAGAGTAAGCCATTCGTTTCAACCCAACGATCAAGGCGAAACAAGATCATTTTCTCCAACAATTTCCGTATACAAGACAGCATTGCTATTGGGCGGTACGAATTGAAGTCGGACGCGGGTTTTCCGGGTTTTTGAATAGCTATAATTCGCACTTGTCTCCAATCATCTGGAACAATATTATGCTCCAGAAACCGATTGAATAAATTTAACAAGCGATGTTTCGCCACATCAGGGAGGTGTTTCAACAAGTTGAACTTAATTCTATCCGTTCCTGGAGCCGAATTGTTACAATAAAGGAGAGCAAGAGAGAATTCTACCATCGAAAACTCGGAATCAAGATCACACCTATCTTGTGGTATATTTCGTACAATTTTTTGCACAGGAACGGAATCGGGACAAACCTTCCGTGCAAATTTAAAAATCCATCGATGTGAATATTCTTCGCTTTCATTCGATGAAGAGCGATTTCTCATGTTTCGAGCCACTTTCCATAATTTTTTCATTGACGTTTCTCGTGACAAACCTCCCACGAAAGTTCGCCAATAAGCACGTTTTTTCCCTTTGATCAAGTTTTTAAATTGATTGTCAAGGTCCAAATACGTTTGAAAATTCTCAATGGTTCCACGTTTTCGAAAAGCTTTAAATGCGTTCGATTTATCCTGATAAAGCTTGGAACATTGGCTATCCCACCATGGATTGGGAAGCCTTCGACGAATAGTGGAGCCTGGGATAGGTTTCGTTTGAGCGCGAAACGCGCTGTCATAGATCAAACGAGAAAGGAAGTTATACTCCTCCAATGGAGGTAAACCATCTCTGGAATTGATGGCTAGAGCAATCGCGTCCGCATATTTTTTCCAGTCAATGTGTCTTGTGAGGTCATATGCCATGTTTATAGATTCAGAAGAATTCGACCCAGTGGTGATGGAAATTTTGATTGGCAAGTGATCACTACCGTTGGGGTCCTGGATAACATTCCACTTGCAATCTAACGATAGTGAATTCGAGCAAAGCGAGAGGTCAAGAGCACTTGGGTTAGCAGGAGGTTTAGGAACACGTGTTGTTTCCCCAGTGTTCAAAACGGTCATATTGAAGCTGTTACAAAGGTCATATATCAACGATGAACGATTGTCGTCGTACTGTTCCCCCCAGGCAGTTCCGTGAGAGTTGAAGTCTCCCAAGATCAATCGTGGCTCAGGAAGGAGTGAGCACATGTCAACAAGTTGCTTGCGGCTAACCGCAGCTCTCGGAGGCCAATACAAGCTGACAATACAGAGGTCTTTGCCTCTGATGTTTGCATGACAAGCATCAGCTTCAATCCCTCCAATAGGTGGAAGTTCAATTCTAAAAAATGGGTGGCACTTATTGATCCCCAATAGTACCCCTCCGTATCTGTCATCGCGGTCCAAGCGTATTATATTAAAATCGTGGAAAGAGAGATCATTTTGTGAAGAGAGCCAGGTTTCGGACAGAGCAAAAACATCACAATTGAATTTATGAAAAATTTATTTGAAAGTATCCAATTTAGGGATAAGACTACGACAATTCCACTGTAAAACAGTGATATCTCCAACCTCTCTATTTAAATTAGACATCAAGAGAGATAATCATTGCAAGGAGGGGCCATGTTTGCATCAATTGTTGCAAAATTGTCTTTAATACTGGAAGCATTGAAATGAAAATGGTTCTGATGGAGTCGGAAACATTAAAACACTTGAAGATTTGGTCCAAAAGGTCAGACAACTTTATAAATCCCGATTGGGAAGTTGAACTGGACGGAATAACAGGGACAGTTGGGGTTTTTGATGTCCCCTCGAGTGCTGGGCCATTCGAAGGTGAATTATTCCCACGGAAACCAGGAGGAACCTGATTTTGCTTGTCCGCTGCACTCGATTTTTTAGGCATGCTAACAGGGGGTATAACCGGAGGGGCTTGTCCTTGAACTTTGGGAGTGGTCACATTTTTGTGCCGGGGATTCCCTTGGAAAATGAACGGTGTGCCCCCGTTAGCTGTGTCCGCTTCTATTTCGTCAACGGGCAACGTGGCGAAGACATTTTGTGTGTTGATTGGTTGTTGTTGGGCCAGTGGAGAAGCGCCCTTTAAAATATCCGCAAAAGTGCGTTTCGAGCGTTCCTTCAAAGAGCGCTTCTGTTTCTCCCAGCGACTCTTGTAAGTTTCACAAGCTGAGAGCACGTGTGGGGATCCCCCGCAATATGGACACTTATGCTCAGTCGCACTGCAGGATTCCCCCACATGTTGCTCTCCGCAAGTTGCACAGCGCTCCTTGTTGGCACAATAATCTGAAGTGTGACCAACTGACTTGCATTTGTTGCAAGTCATGGGCTTTGGCACGAAGAGTCGCACAGGCAGTCTCAATTTGTCCACCATGACGTAGTCAGGGAGGGCCGAACCAGCAAAAGTTACTCGAAACGAGTCTGACGGCGTGAATTTCGTTTTTCCCTCTTCTTGGGATACTTTAAGCTAATCTAGTCATGCAATATTAACATGAAGGGCTTCTGTTGAGAAAAGTGCAAAACGGAGATAAGGCTGATGTCACATTAGGCGGATTCGCCGCCGCGGATATCGCGACAGTTTTTTTCTCGATTTGAAATCGCTTCCAAAACCGTCCACACTGTACATCCTCCGCTGCGGTTTTACTAAGGGAATCCGCCTAATGTGACATCAACCTATGTGTGTGTTTATTTAGTTGATTCAAGTCATCGATATATGGATATACGTGTGCATACGTGTGTGCTTCATAACCCGTACGTACAAATAGTGCATCTTCGCTACGCTGAAACCCCATTTGTATCTGCTCCCGTGTGCATTGGCCCTGTCACGAAAAATTATCTGGGGAATACCAAACATCTTGAATGTCGTACTGGAAAGTAAAAGTTATTTGGGTTCGCGTGCCAGTCTGCTCCAACTCCAACTGCCTCCAACTAGGATTGCATTTGCGCTAATTTTGATTGTAATGAAGCAATGCTACTCTTTTCGAGGTTGTTGAGATTAACAGAAACAGTTTATTTCGTTTATTTATTCACCAAGAAAGTAAATTTTGTTCGGCAATTTTGTATGTGATTTGGTTTTGCTTGCTTTCTCCGCTAAGTATGACAGCTGCGCTTATCTTGAGTATGAGAAAGTAATGCAACTTTTTTTCGAGACCAGTAATATCAACAGCTGCGTTTCTTTTGAGAATAATGCAAAATGATGGCAAGTGTGTATAGTCTTAGTAGCTCCGAGTCACCAATGTATAGCTCTGTATGCATGATATGGCGAACGCTTATTTGGCGCTTGGTTTACGTTGTAAGAACGATGCTTAAAGGTGCAATTCCACTGAGGCAATACTAAATAACATGTAGCATGATGACATGACATTCTACCAAACAGTTATTTCTAAAATTTCACAGCATTTTAAAATAGTATCTGAAGTTATAAACATGCGACTTATCTAAAATAACAGCGCAGTTCTACGTCAACAATGCGGTCGTGTCTTGGACAAAACCTTCTATATTTTTTTCTTTAAAAAATGTTACCTGTAATCCTACCGCAAGCAATCGTTTGTTCTGTGCCCTTGAGTACATGTACTACCATCTCTATATATATAAAAATGTTCTGTTCGTTTCAAAGTTGGACGCAATATACAATTCACATCAGGGAATGTTGTTACGGCATAAAAAACTGAAAAAATAGGAGAAAAATGATTTTTATATGGTCATAGTGCGTCTCTGAAATTAAGCTTCTAATGAAAATCGACCATTCCGTATTAAATATGTGTTCTATGCGATGGAAACATCTTTTTTCCAAGTGTTTTCCAAGTGTTGTTTGAACTGAAATTATTGAAAATTTATCGATTTCCCTCATCTATCTCTATATAAATAAAAAAAAGTTCTATTCGTTTGTGTACGCGTCAAAAACGCGTCAAAAGCTCGGAACCGATTGAGCTCAAACTATGATAAAATCTACAAAACAACCAAACACATTGTTGTTACAACATGAAAAAGTGAAAAATTCAACTCAACCATGCAAGCACAATGCGCCACAGCAAAGCGTGGCGGGGTAGAACTATTAGTTCATAAATTTTGAAATGTAAAACCATGGAATCCCGAGCACGAATGACTAACGCTTAAACGAGGGTATTTAATATCATATTTTGGAAAAAATGTTACTTTGTTCGACTATTTTAATACTTAAAATATTTTTCAACGGTATTCAGTACCAAATTTACTCATCCTTCAAATTGAAACAACAGAATTTTTCTAAGTAGCATACTTTTTAAATTGAATTCAGTTTCAGCCAAACATAACCCTAGAAGTTCAATAACACTGTCATGTTTGACATTTCATCTTTTTCCCTCAACTTTGATCCTCTATCACCTTCTGGAAGATTTTGGTTTTTGAAAATATATGTTAAAATATATGTATTTCATTTGAATATATAGTATGGATCAAAAATTTTCAGAACACTAATGATGTTTCAAGATTAGATAACAACGACAGAAAAATATTATTATGTAAATAATAAATTACACAAAGTTTGTAAGTATGGAACGCAAAACTGTTCTCTCGAAGTAAAAGATAGATAGTTTAATAGTAATAATTTAAAAATGAAAAAGGCGGAAAATGTTTGCACACTTTAGGGGGAATAGCTCTCCTGCAGCATCTCTCAATTCCACCCAGTCTCTGCGTACCGCGACAACATGAGACTGAAATCGAAATGATAGATTGTCTCGGTGCTACCGTTCGATCGCTAATTTAAATTTAAAACAAAAGCAAAGACACCAAACCAAAAGAAAGCTACATGGAAATGGGTTCCAAGGGAAAGAACGTCAACGACAGAAGAAGAAGAAAAAACAGCAAACCACAGAATCCAATCGATTATTAATGTGTATCAGCTTACAACCGCTGCATTAAAATTGGCTTCACCATTTGGTTCGCTTCTTGTCGATTTGTTTTGTTTTTCACCACCTTCACACGTTAATGACAACTGGTCATCGATAGGGATGAGAACAGGAGAGAAAAAAAAACTATCCGGGTTTTTTTTTTTTGATGAATGAAATCAATGGGAAAGGAAGCACGTGGTATCCGATGAATGGAAGAACGCTGAGGACAGGTGAAAATAATGTGAATGAATCAATGGGAAATTACGCCTCATGTGAAACCGTTCTTTGCATTGTGCATTTGGAGACTGGAGACACGCAAGTGTTTCACTAATACGATACTACGTGGGATCGGCGAAAACGAATAACAGTTGATGATCGGTGGATTGAAATTCGATATAGATATCACGCATACCAATGATACCGCTACTGCTGAGAATTGTACTGATTTTTTTTCCACTTCTTTTTTTTTCTGTTTCAGATGCGGCGTAGATCCAGAATGAAGGTTCTGAAGATATTGCAGTCTTTCTCGCAAGGTACTTAATTTCGCACGGTCGTCCTGAAACCGGTTAATTGTTTTTGTTCATTTTCAGGAACATTCATAGCATTCGTGCTGCTGCTCCTTTATTTCGGACAAAGTCTAGCAGAACCTGGTGTAAGTATCACTCTGTGTTTGTATCGAAGTTCGATCGAGTAATTCTTTTCTACCCTCCAAGTACCTGGACTTCGACAACTTGCCGGAGACGAACTTCACGTGCGCGGGCAAAGTTATCGGCGGCTATTATGCCGATCTGGAGGCATCCTGTCAGATGTTCCACGTGTGCACAATCGGACAGGGTGATGAGCCTATGGACATAAAGTTCCTCTGTCTGAATGGTACCGTGTTCGATCAGGAGACACGCGTGTGTGAACGAGTAGACGAGGTGGACTGCTCCAAGTCGGAGAGATTCTATTATCTAAATTTGGAGCTATATGGGAACACAATCATCCCTGCGCCAGATGGTAAGGCTGCGGCGCATCAATTCACCAGTAAATTGATTCATTCATTTTCCTTACAGAAAGCAGCTCTGAGGAAGCATCTGGCAGTCCGTCATCGATGTCCACGACTGCGTCGACAACAACGACGAGCACGACTACTACCACCACCAGGAGGCCGACGACGACCACGCCATCACGTAGATTTATTTTTAACAATAGTAAAGGAAGTTCGATCGTGCCTTCCACAACCCCGGTCGGACCATCTCATTCTTATTCGACGTCCACTCCGAAGACGCCGGTAGAGGAAGATGAATATGAATACGAAGACGATGAGTACGAAGAGAAGGAACAAGCGCCCGGAGTGAGTCCATCGCTGCCAGCCATCGAAGAGGACGGAACTTTCTCACCGCAGCAGTTCACACTGCAGCAGCAGACACAAAATAGTCAGCAAAATGCACCGCAGGACGATGTCAAAACGCACGACAACAAACCCGCGGTGTCTTTCCAACAGCAACATTTCCAAAATGGCGGCACGTTGGCTGTGACCAACTCGCATGTGACTGTTACCACGCACACCACTACTAGCAACACTAACCCCAACAACTCAAACACCCTGAAGAAAAATGCTCAACAATTCCTAACCCAGAAGGAAACGAAAGCCATCGAACACCAGAAACAACAGCAGCAGCAGCAACTTCTCCAGCAGCAGATGCTCACCAAGCAGCACGAAGAACTGCAGAAAAAGCAGCAGGAAGCTGCCGTCCAGCAGCAGCAGAAAGCCATCCAACAGCAGCAGAAGCAAGTCCAGCAGCACGAATCGGAAATAAAAAACCATCAAGCGCTGCTTCTTCTTCACCAGCAGAAAATCACCCGACAGCAGCAGAAGCAGCCTCACTCTTCGTCTCGTCCTCCGTCTGCACCAGCCTACAACCCGTACGTGACCATCAATTCCCAGCAGCAGAAGTCGCAAACTCACGCACCAAAGAGAATCCCACTATTGCCTGCGGAAGCACCTCTTGAGTCCCCGACGGCTCAACCTCAGCAGCCACTCAGTGCAGCCCAGTTGGCTCCTTTCAGACTGAGGGCGCAGGGTTTCAAACTCCCGTCCCAGCAGCAGTCCGACATGCTCGAACAAGAGGACCGTTTCGAAGGATACCGAAGGCAGCAACCCCCACAGGTAAATTTTTTTCCGTGACTGGAAAAACTCACCCCCAGAAAACTGCAACAGAAACAACCGCTCAGAAAAATCATAAGGGGCTGTGTCCAAAACAAGAAATTTTTGATTCTTTGAGTATAGAAAGAGACTGAAAATTTGTCTCTGATTAGATCCACTATTTATACCCTAGCGCAAATTTTCCCTTCTCGTTCTGTCTTATTTTTGAGGGATTTTAACCCGAAGGTCATTCGTACTTTCTTCTCGCTTACTCCCTTAATTTTCATTCATTTTTTTCTGATTTTTCGGTTTTCTGAAAACTTGAATGTTGACATCTGCAATACTAGTAAATGAAGTCCGAATTAGTTGATATTTTGCATAAGGTATAGTATCGTGCAAATCTACATTTCACAGCATGTTCCGCATGGAAAATCACCCTAAACCATACCATACTAAACAATAAAGTCCCAGAGAGTCGATTTTTGACAAAAATAAAATCGAGATGACTGTAGATCTCGACGATTCTGCAATTCGAAGACATTTGGCATCAAAAATTTTATTTTGAAAACCGCAATTTCATGAACAGCATTACTTCGGTGCTTACATGGCCATTTTGTGCATGGTTCACCGAAACAATTTTAAACCATTTTCACCGAACAGACCACAAACAGAGGAATCACTTCTCATGTCCAAGGATTCATGCTGTAAATTATCAAGAAGACTACCCACATCCTAAAAGAAAGAAAACGAATTACCATTGGGAAAATACTGCTCAAACAGCTTATCCAGGAAGTCCTATCAGGAACTGTTCCCGATTTAAGATTCGAATCAAGCTTTTTCGTCAGTAATACAGCAGATTATCTCGATCATGGCAACATATTCAGAACTGACCTTCCAGCGCATGTTCCATGTTGCTTAGAAATTGTCTTCGACGAACCAAATATATGAAGAATGTTTTGGAACAAAACCAGCTTTTTAGTTCGTGTGTTCTAAAACTACAAATTTGGCGAGTTCAGATGTTCAAAATTTATTTTTTTTTAAATCACCAGCTGTATGGCAAATATTGTATATGATATTAAATAAGAAATTTTGGCGGTTTATTTGAACCCCTATGTGGTTTGACGTAGGATCTATAGTGAAAAACGTACTTTTTCGTTTATTTCACGCCATCCTCGAAAGCTTCGAGATAAAAATTTGGGAAAAATTCTGAATGTGCATCTCACCACGGTGTATCAATAAAAATTATCAAAAAAAAATTTATCAAAAATTGAAGTACTAAAAAAATATTGAAACTTTGAAAAAAAAATTTGGGATTTGGTGATTCAGTACTACTCTAATTCATATTTAAATGTGTTCCTACGGTTTTTCTAGATATGTGTGATTTTTTTCAGTGTTGCGCGGCACAAAAAAATATTTTTTTATATTTCCAAAGGGTCTGGCTGGGTAAGGGAGTAAAAAGTGCCCTCAAACCAAATCACCAGCTGTATGGAAAATATTGCATAGAGTACTAAATGAAACATTTTGGCAGTAGTACCATATATTTGAGTCCTTATGTTTTTTGTACCGCGAAAAACACTCTAGAAATTCTGAAAAAAAATCACATATACCTAAAAACAGACGTAGGAAGAAATTTGAATACAAACTAGAGTAGTACTGAATCTCAGAATAAAAAAAAATTAATTTAAAATTAAAATAAAAATTAATTTAATTTTTTTTTAATATTTGATTTTTTGATGAAAAAATTGTTTGAAGATAATTATCGATAAACCTTAGTAAGATGTTCTTTCGGGTTTTTTCCATATTTTTGTCCCAAAGCTATTGAGAATGGCGGGTAAAAAACGAAAAGGTGCATTTTTCACCATAGATCCTATGGTGTTCCATAGAGGGATTCAAATATATGGTACTGCTGCCAAAATGTTTTATTTAGTACTCTATACAATATTTTCCTGGTGATTTGGTTTGAAGGCACTTTTTACTCCCCTACCGAGCCAGACCAGACCCTTTGGAAATATAAAAAAAATATTTTTTGTACCGCGCAACACTAAAAAAAATCTGAAAAAAATCACACATATCTATAAAAGCCGTAGGAACACATTTAAATATGAATAAGAGTAGTATTGAATCTCAAAATAAAAAAAAAATCAATATTTTTTTTAGTACTTCAATATTTAATTAAACAATTTTTGATAATTTTTATTGATACACCGTAGTAAGATGTACATTCAGTATTTTTTTTTTGAAATTTTTATCTCAAAGCTTTTGAGGATGGCGTGAAATAAACGAAAAAGTACGTTTTTCACTATAGATCCTACGTCAAACCACATAGGGGTTCAAATAAACCGCCAACATTTCTTAATTAATATCCTATACAATATTTGCCATACATCTGGTGATTTGGGTTGGGGGCACTTTTTAATCCCTTACCCGGCCAGGCCCTTTGCAAGAAAATATTATTTATTTTCAGTTTTCCAAAACATTTCAACCTTCAATTGTAACACAGATGAGTACCAGCGAACGGTAGAATAAAGAAAGGAGGACATTGGATCTTGGATCATTTCGTTGAGCAGTTCCTTGAATAAATATGAATATAAACAAGTATTCAGATCATCAGATTTGATGTATTTATAATATTGATCAACAAATTTGTTCTCCAATGGTCTCGGCAGGATTATACTGGCAACGGCCCATTGATGAACCATACATTAAATGTTTTTAAGTGAAGGGCCTGCTTTGGAAAGTTCCAAAAAGGCGTTTCTGAAGGTTTTTTGTGGAAAGAGAACATAATTGAACTCTTCAAATTTAACGAAAAACAAACGAACATATATAGAAAAAATATCAGTTAAAATACTCCATAACATTTGGTTCGCACGAAAATTTGTAAAATTGATGGTGCGAAAAGCTCGCATTTCTTGTTTGTCATAAACAAAATCAAATAACCATTCTTACCTATGGTTAATCATATTTTCGGTAGCAAGTACTCTACCGACAGAAGAACTATTAGTTCCTGCTGCCTATTTTATATATTGAACATATAATCTATTTCTTCGATTTGTTTTTGTGTTTTAATTAAGTAAAACGACATAATAAAATGAAACAAAGAAACAAAAAACACAGGTGCAATTTAATTAATTTAAGTAATCAAACTTGATTTTTTAAATTAAAAAATGAAAGAATGTCATGTCATCTTTGGTGGAGACAGTTTTACGACTGACAGGCAAATCTAAATCACACCATGTCAAAAGGACCAACAAAGCCCCTATGATGACGCAAAACAAGCGATATTCGCTGTGTCAAGTATAGAAAAAGACTAAAAATTTGCCATAGCGGAGATCAATGATCCATACCTTAGCGCAAATATTCCCTCCCCACTATCTCTTTTCGTTGTTTATATTACCACGACTATATAAGTTATACCACCAAAACAATCGTTCAACATAGCATGCACACAGACCAATACACTGGTGCAGTACGCACACAAAGTCATATGTTGATGGCTAGAAGCGACTAAACACTTCTGTTTATATTACTCGCCTCGATGACCGTTGCTGTCATCCTTGGTAGAGAGAGTTTTGCTACTGGTAGGCGAAACCAAGTCATACACAAAATTCCAGAACATTTATTTTCTCGGTGAGCCGACGATGGCCTAGCTTAATGATTTCTCACACAATTATTTAAATCAGAACCCTAACCTCGACTGATTGAAAATTTTCCTCAGTAGAGATCCACTATTTACATCCTTGCAAATATACCCCTTCGTTGTTTTTATCATTGCGACTACATAAGTTGCTCGTTGTTGACGAGTACGGGTAAATGAGAAAGATTCTAGTTTTAATCAATTTGAGCCATTTACAAACCAGACGATTATAATGTATATCATATCAAACAAATCTTAGGGAATTTTTTAGTTCATATTGCATGTAAATAGAGAAAATCCTAATTTCATAAAAACATAACCTGTTTTCTGATTTGGCACCCTTCATGAAAGACGTAGTCCTACGTCAAAAGTGTAACGTTAAAAGTTGGCTAGGATAATTGTGGCGGGGGAAAAACATCAAGAGTATTAATACCTCACAGAAAAAAGAGTAATTCCTATCACAAACTAGCTGACCCGGTGAACTTCGTCCCGCACAAAATTGATTTGTGACATGGATTCTTTCGAACATTCTCGTTTTCTTACTAAGCGAACGTTCGTGGGTATAATCGCAAAACTTTTCATTGATTGATCTTCTAATTAGCCCTTTACAATTTCCTTTAACTATGAATTTTCTTGTACTTCTACAAAAACTCGCCATTATTATATAAATTTATTTTCATACACAATTTTCGTTCAAGATTGTTTAATCACTTGCAAACAACATGTTTATGCAAACAACATGTAATCCATATGTTTGCTACAGAAAAGTAAATTTTCATTTTCAAAACGCGTTATTTCACCAGATATTCTATTGCCATTTTTCCGTCACACCAACGGAACACGAAGTTTAATTCCGCAAACGCGCAATCCAATTGGATTAATATAGATTCCCTCAAGACTTCAAAAATTTCTAAATTTTTTCTCACCATAACATTGGTGTATGTGCGAATACAACAAAATAAAAGCAGTTCAAATCGGATCATTCCTTCCTCGGGTTCAGCACTGACCAACACATTTGGTGATCCATTTTTATTTATATAGATAAAAGATATGGGAGTGCGTTATTCCACCTGAAACTCCATTTCCACTTTCGAACAAAGATCAATTTCGTTAGCGCAAACATCGAATGAACTGACAACGCTTATCACGATGTAATTGTAAAACATATGGGCATTACATTATTCGGGTTTTCCCAATTTTTTTCAGAGTTTTCCCAATATTTTTTGATCTGTCTCTCCATAACAAGGATCTACGGCAGCTACACTAGACTGTGGCCCGACGGGTTTTCTGGTTGGCCCATCTGGTGTTACTTTATTTTAAACTATGTTGTATGTGTAACAATATCGGGAGCCTAAGCAATCATTACCTTTTTCCGACGTATGACTACGTCTTTCAGTAATGGTGCCAAATCAGAAAACAGGATACGTTTTACTCAAATACAAATAGCAAATGCAGCGTTCGTTCTATGGACAATGTGGAAAGAGGGAATATTGCAATTTCGATTGGGTATAAACAAGCTGCGATTTCACAACATTCACTGTTCATCCGTCATCCAGCTAGCGACCGTATGAGAGCGAGGTTTGCCAAATAGCCTTTCTCAAGGCTGAGAGTTTAGTTTATTTTTCGAAATTGGCCCTTTTTAAAGGCTAGAGGCGAATAACATGAGAAATTGTAAAGCCTCTATGATTCAAACCATGATAGTCATTATATAAGTCACAGTCTCGCTCCAACAGTCTTTCTAAATGCTGATGTCAGACACGGCTGTTTTGCTCGATACAAAGGAAAAATGGAAGATTGATATCGCACACAGTTGTGCAATTTTGTTAGGTGGTGGCACCGCGTCGATTTTCATGCTATCTGAGCGAGAGTGCTTCTGTTTTTTTTTGCACAACATCATTTCTGCATCTGTACTGGGGTACTCGTAAGTTTAAAATTTCAAAAAAGAGAACATTACCTTTTGGGCTCAAGGATTTTAGCTAACTTTTTGTCGGCTGAACAAGTACCAGATTGGTCAGTGGTTGATACTTGTCGTCGGATGGCCGTGCAAATACTATAAATATTGTGCTCGTCCTGGTCAACCTCAGTTTCTATTTTGCAACCATGTCATAAATCGTGAATGTCTTCTTGGTGACTTTTTCCGATCGATCCAGCATTGTTTCCGGGTCAAAAATGGCGTAAAAGTGCAACGCATTTCAAGCCAATCGTTAAGACAGTATATTTCAGCGGTGAGAGCTGCGTTCCTCGGTAAAAACTGAAGGCAGCGGTTGCTGTCGATGCCGCCATCCCACCACCCTCCAATTTGGTTCGGATTTAATTTTCTTCCATTTTTGGAAGAATGTCGGGAATGAAAATTGAACTCGTGACCTTAAGCGTGAGAGGTATGGATGTTGCCACTGCTCCAAATAATTCTGGATTTGGATTTGCTGCTGTCATTCTGAGTGTTCTTTGGAGTGCTAATTTTGGGAGCATTGGAAATGTAATTTACCAAGAGGTACTGAAAAACTACTTGAATACTCGGATCAGTATTTCAGTGTCGTGTTAGACGACGAGCCGTCAACAGTACATGCTAGTTCTGAGAATTCATTTGAATATCTGTTCAAATTGTCGTTTCATTGCTTCGCGAAACGTTCGTGCCCCTGACTCAGTGAAAGCATTCATTCATCGGCCCTTGTCAATGCTACCAAATGTGTTGTAGTTTCAATATAATGTTCGGAGCTTCATTCTTTAATTCGCAAACATCGAACGGACTGACAACGTTATTACGATGTAATTGTGAAACATATGAGCATTGAGTTTTCCAGATTTTCCCAATTTCCTTCAGTCTTCCGAAAATTTTCCGATTTTTCTCTCCATAAATTTGATTACCGGGCAGAGACGAATACAACAAAATAATGACGACTGAAATCGGACGATTCTTTCCTCGGGTTTCGCACTTAGCAGTACATTTGGCGATCCATTTTTATTTATATAGAAGATTAATTTTTTCGTATCATTTTGTAATGGGGGGGTCAATGAGGTCAATGTAATGGGGCGAAGTGGACGACACGATCCGAGTGGACCACCAACCAGCTGTCGGAAGCGGCGGTCTCTCGATCGCAAACTTGTCTTTCACTGATTATCCGGTTGTTTTGAAACATAAGATACGATCTTTCAGCAAAGCTCGACCGAGCTTTAGCGAGCGTTTAGTATATCATCAATTTAAAATATTGCACCACGATCTGAAGAAATTTCCACAATTATAGGTATTTTGGTTTAGACATTTAGCGCTCAAAATCATAACTGGTTTACTGTTGCACGGTTTCACAGACCGTCTTATACGCATGATGTTTTTCGTGTCAGAATATTTCTAGACTATGACCTTACACTTTTTCTGAGCGGTTGTATCTGTTGTGTTTGTTTTCCGGGACGGTTTTTTCCAGGAATCGTTTTATTCACATAGTTTACAGTAACCTCTCATAAACAACGTTGAATCGTAGGTCTCCTTGCATCTGCCCTTTGAACAGCTCCGCAACCAGAAGGACATCTCGCTCGAGTTCGATCCGGAGCAGGAGGACCTCACCCAAATCCCCCAACACAAGGAGCTCAAACGGTCCGATCCCCCTTTCCATAGTTCGATCCATGGCGACCACACGCCGCCTCCAATCACGACCAAGGGTGGTCACTTATCACCCCAAACTTCTCCAACAGCCGCATCCCAACCAAGCGCAAGCACGGCAATCAGTGCTGACCCAAACCCAACAATAGAACCTGCCAGCTATGGGCAGGAGGATGCTGTCGAGTACGAGTACGATGACTACAGCTCGGCAGCGGGCAGTGATGCAGTCAGCAACCCTAGTTTAGATAGCGCTAAGTCAAACACCAACAGCGAAATCGTTGTCGCTGGAAAGCACTCTGGGGAGGACCACCGCACCGGTCACAGGGACAATGCCAACAATGGCAAGCCAGGCGACAGCACTGGCAGTAGTAATAGTTATAGTAGTAGCAGTAACGATAACTCTAGCAATAGCTCTAGGAGTAAAACCAACACTAGTAGATTTATCATTAACAACGAACACCACAAAAGTCCGACCAGCAGCAGCGGCAGCGGCACGTACAGTCGGGGTCGCAGTGGGCGGGTATTTGACAGTCGCTCCGCTGGAACAGCTTCGCATAAAGTGCGGACAAGCTATCATCCCCAGACGCCGAAAGTGATAGTCACGACCAGCACCTCGATTCGAGACAACAACGGTCGAACAATCAACTATTCCATAAGCAGTAGCAATTCGTCGCCGACAACGGCATCGCCAATCCAACTTGCGACCAACGACAAGCCTACGTCAACACGAGGATACGACGAGTACAAGGAGGACGACGTTTTGTCCGACCCCTTCTTCCTAGACGTACCGAAGGTTGGTGGCGGAGCAGGCCGGAGGAAGCGAAGCATATCTACCCAGCGCAAAAGAAGGAAACGATTCATCTTTGTGGTTCCTCGATTCTTGTAAGATTCAAATATCACCCTCAAAAGTTGAAAACGCAAACAAATTCTAGAAAATGATATTGGAAAAAAGCAGATTAATATACGGAAATAATTGTATCTAGGTTTTAATGTAGGAAAAAGTATTCTTGTCGATATATTCCATGTAAATATGAGTCCAATCGTCAAGAAACAGAACAAAAGTTATAAGAATACTCAACTAGCAGTAACAATTCGTGTATTTTATGTATCAAAGTTGTAAATTGAGGAGACTCGAATGTAAATGTCTAATTGTTTCTTTTTTGTTTCCGAGAGCAACCTCTTTCGCATAGTGTCGTTCTATTTTAACGTTTTGTATAATTGTTTCAGCTTAACTCATTTTGCAAAATAATTTAAACCCTGTATTCGATCGAACATCATGGCGTGTCATTGTTGTAGGACCGCTTGACCATTGCGATTGATCTATTTTCTAATGTCTCTTTCTATTCGGTAAGTCTTGTACAGATTTGTATAGCGGTTAAGCAAAATCATTCTAGAACATAAGTGTATGAACAAGTTATGGACTTTGGATGGTGACGAACAAGTGTTATGAAGAATACCGATGAAATTGTTCAGCAATAATACCCGTACTGGGATCTGCTGGGAAGTTGATTGATTGATCATTCGTTTTATGAGAATAAAATAAATACAAAGCAATTGTGTACAGAGTATGTCTTTTAAAATTTATATTCAGATGACATTTTTAACCTTTGTTAATATAAGGTAAAAGTTAAAGATCCATACAGCACGTGAATCTCTAGGTTTATGCAATTCTGTCGACGCATCTAGGTAGCGCATACCTCACGCATTTTCTTGATGGTAGGATCTTGGACAGTGCTTAAGATTGAAACAAGAAAGTCTGCGTGGACTACACGAAGAGGGACAATCGCTGTCCACGCTTGTCCTCGAAGGGAACATTGATATCGGAAATAGTGCTCTTCCAGTACACGCGGTATATGGGTAGTATACGCTATCTCGAAGGCAGTGAGCCGCTCTGCGGCCATCTTGAAAGTCTATTGTGTTTTGTTTGTAAATAAAACTAAATACGCTTGTGCAGGGCTGAGTGTTTAAGGGGTTCGAACAACTCGATTTTTTTGCATTTTTGGAAAGCTTGTGTCTTCAGATATGTTGTCCTAAAAAGACTTTTCGATATTTCATTTCGTTGAAAAGTTACAGCAATAACTATGGGGTCTTTTTAAGGGAAGTAGCTTTGCTGTACGAATCTTTAAACGCGTTTTTCTCGAAAACTTGTTTGTTCAGCTGGTGGATATACTCGACCGATTTGGCTGAATTTTGTTTTCAGCATGTAAAAATGAATTATCTAAAGCGTTAGATGGCCGTTTTTGACGTAGGACTACGTCTTTCATTTCTATACTGGGGTGTAAGTTCAAGGTTTCGAAAACGAAATCGCTACGCTGGAGAACGAGATTTTGAGCGTTAATAGCTCCTAAACAACTGAACGAAATGGTATGATAAACACTTCATTCGGAAGATAAAATGTCTACGCGTTATATGCTTGTTACTTCTTGATTCAAAAACTTCAATAGCCCTAAAATTGCTTTCAAAACAGGCTATTGAAATCACACCAATCGGTATATAAGCGAGTGCCGCTCGGAAATCCACTCAGTTATAATTGCGCAACGATTGAGGTGCGATCGCTGGGATGGATGGATGTTTCTCTAACACAGACTTCAAAATCATGAAGCCAGGGGAAATTGGCACAGAAAATTAGATGATAGCAGTGGATACTTTTGTACTCGCTTGCATTTTTGCAAAACGGAATGTGTTTTCCCAATACAGATTGGAAGATATCTCTTGATTTCGCCAGCTCACTGAACTTCTACGCATACCGTTCGATGATATGTTGATAACTATTTGCTGCAATATGTTGATAACTATTTGCTGCGATAACTACTATCGTAATACATAAATTGGCTTAAATTAGGATTTGCTTGCAATTGAATTCGTAAATAGTTGCATTCATTCACTAGTTCAAACAATAATTTAATCAATACACACAAAAGATAGCTCTGCGCAGCGGCGGTATCGTACCCAATGAGGAACATCCGAGGTGGGCTTATTGCTAATTGAAGAAATACAATTGACTACTAAGCCAACGGCAGTCCTACGTCAACCTTGCGGTTATATCATAGGTATAACCCATCCATAGTTTTTTGATTTCTATTTTTTTTTTGGATTTCTCATGAAAAATTAATACAATTTTAACGAAAATAGCAGCTGTTACCGCGATCAAGTCCTTTTTCGGATATGGGAATCAGTGCCTACGATTTTTGGGATAAGTTCTAGAAAAAATGAGCTTTTATTGCTCCACCAGTTATAAACGAAACGATAATTCGGTGTGATGCGTAGAAGGTTTAATGCGATACTAATCCTATTGCTTGAATCTGTCTATCTTCTAAGTGAGAGAATAAGTGACCAGAGATGATGCGACAGCTCTCTTTGGATAGGGGTCGGATGCTGCGACAAAACTCCCTAATTCACGATAGGCGTGAACATGCCGGCCACCGTTAAAAAGGCGTCTTTTTTAACAAACTATACTATCTCCTAATTATTTCTTCGTATGAATTTCAATGATGTTTGATAATTCAATGATAATCAATAATTCAATTGCACAGTGCTGTGTTGTATAAATTCTTCGTGAAAGTCAGCTGCTCCTGTATTTCAAATCTCCTTTTCTCGGTTCTCCCAGCGGCATTGTATGGAACGGCATCGATTCTCCGGAATGGTCGTAGTAGCTTCCCCAGTCGTCAAAAAGGAATTCATGCTGCGTGTGGACGTCATTCTTCCTCGCCGGTCCTGGCACGTGGTTAATTCTGGAACAAAAATAGGCGGCTTTTTCAAAAGTAAATGATAAGAAAAAAAATACTTAACTGGATGGAGGCTACCGGCCTCCACGGGTCCCCAATGGGACGACGAACGTTGGCACCAAGCGACTGAGCGTGCTTGTGCATAGAAGATCGATTTTAGATGGTTGTTCTGTCTTTCTGACGGTAGTCTTGTTCGATAGAGTTGCTGTCGTGTTGAGTTGGCTTCTGTATCGGTAGTACACATATTTTTGAAATAGCGCGACGATACTCTCCATCTTTTGTTTTAACAGTGACGACGCGTACAGTTTTATCTTCGCCTTCAAAAACCTGGATCACTCGGCCAAATCGCCATTTGAGCGGAGGAAGGTTTTCCTTCTTCAACAGGACCATTGTTCCCACCGTGATATTTGGACGCCTTTGCGTCCATCGAGTGCGAGGTTGTAAGCCGGAGAGGTATTCGGACTGCCATTGTTTCCAGATCCTGCGGACATACTCCTGCATTTGTTGCCATCGGTCCAAGCGATTAAATGATACTGCTTGCCTATCGGGTTCTGGAATGGCGGTAAGCGGACGGTGAACTAAGAAGTGCCCAGGAGTGAGCACCTCAAGATCATTCGGATCTGAGCTGAGTTGCGTGAGTGGGCGAGAATTCAAAACGCTCTCTATTTGAACAAGGATCGTCAGAAATTCATCATGATACAGAATGATGTTGCCTATTGTTCTGAGCATGTGCTTCTTTAAGGATTTTACGGATGCTTCCCAGAGACCACCGAAATTCGGGGACCTGGGAGGAATAAACTTAAAGTCTATTCCGTTGTCGGCACAGCTGCGAGCTACGCTATCTTGATGCGGTTGAGAGTTGAACAAGCGAGCAAGTTCCTTGAGCTCTCGTTGCGCTCCCTTGAAATTTAACGCATTATCGCACTGAATGAGTTCCGGTTTGCGTCTGCGGGCTACAAACCGCTTGAGTGCAACTATAAAGGAGTTTGTTGTGAGGTCGTTGACGAACTCTACGTACACGGCTTTTGTAACCAGGCACACAAATATAGCCACACAACCCCTGATTGTGGTTGCTCGTCTTGTAGGACGATATTGGAAAGGCCCACAATAGTCGACAGCGGTCCGTAGGAACGGAAATGTTGGGTTCACCCGTTCGTAGGGTAGTTCACCCATCATCTGCTCAAGAACATTGGGTTTGCATCGAAAACATCGAATACAAGAGTGCACTACTTGGCGGGCGACATTGCGGATCCGAAGCGGCCAGAAGCGTTCTCGAACTGCTGCTATTAGTAGCTGAGGACCGGCGTGAAGGTAGTTCAGATGATAGTGAACGAGGACGAGTTCAGTGAGAGGGTGTTTGTCCGGAAGTATCATTGGATGCTGTTGGTCGTACGGCACAGAAGCGTTGCGAAGCCGGCCACCGACTCGTAATATGCCATTTATAACCGTTCTTCCTGTGCGAGCATGACTAATAGCTGTGTTGCTTTCTTTAACTCTGAAGTTGTGAGTAAACCAGTGCGTCGATCACAGATGTTGATGACAGTGACGTTGTTGGCAAATCGACACAGTATCGCCACTAGGCGTACAAGTTTGGTAAACGACGAATAAAGCAAAAAAAGTTCGTTGGGTTCTGAGCCGGAAGTGCAATCGATTTTTCTTCCAACTCTTGCGACGTGAAATTATTGTTTTTTGATCACGGAGGCCAAAATCGTGACGGTTGAGAAAGCCAGTGTGGTCCTTTCCACCAAGCTGAAAACTCACGAAGTTGCGCTGGAGACATTCCTCGAGAGAGCACATCTGCTGGATTTTCTGTTCCAGGTACATGTGCCCATGTTCCTTTTGCCGTAATACGTTGAATTTCCGAAATGCGGTTGGCTTGGAAGGTTTTGAAACGACACGGACTTGAAGCGATCCAGTAAATCACTATCTGAGAATCAGACCAAAAAAAGCTGCTAACCTTAAGATTCAAACTGGTTTGAACCTTCTCGTACAGATGGCTCAACACCAATGCCGCTGACAACTCCAAACGCGGAAGTGAAATTGTACCGTCTTTCTTCGTCCGGCCAATTGGAGCCACCTTCGATTTTGCTGTTAGAAGATTAACGTGGATATTTCCCTTCGAAGAAACAGCGCGTATATAGACACAAGCGCCGTATGCTCTCTCTGAGGCATCGGCGAAACCGTGTATCTCCATGCAGACGACGTCACATATAGAAACCACCCAGCGAGGTACTTTTAGGCAGGAAATTTCGTTCAAACATTGTCGAAACTCTATCCACTGACGTTGACGGCGATCAGACAGACATTCATCCCATTCTTTACCTTCCCGCCAGAGTTCTTGCATAATCAGTTTCGCTTGGATAACCACCGGGCCAACGAGGCCTAATGGGTCAAACAGACGGGCGATATCCGAAAGTATTCTGCGCTTAGTTATTGGAAGAAATTCCCTATGTTTTAGAACGTCGAAACGAAATTGGTCTGTTGATGTGTCCCACTGAAGTCCAAGAGTCTTTATAAGCGATGCAGATGATTCTAACTCGAAAAGCGTACGTTCGTCTCTAAGTTGTGTTGGTACAGCCTTGAGAATCTCAGGGCTATTCGAAGCCCACTTGCGAAGCGAAAACCCGGCATCTTTTGCTAATTTAAGTAATTCGATACAGAGACCTTGACCTTCTTCAATACTATCTACTCCAGTGAGCATGTCATCCATGTAGAAGTTCGATGCGATTACTGCTGCAGCTTCTGGAGAGCTATCAGTACCATCCTCTACTAACCGCTGTAAGCACTTCGTCGCTAGATACGGTGCTGAAGCTGTACCGTAGGTGACTGTCAACAACTGGTATGTTTCTAGGGGTAGCGACGGTGATTCTCTCCATAAAATTCGCTGGAGTGATTGATCAGATTCCCGAACAAGAATTTGCCTGTACATCTTCTCGATGTCTGAGATAATGGCAAATTGTGGCATGCGAAACCTCAATATGATCGCCAACAAATCATCCTGAATGAGTGGACCCACCATTAATCCATCGTTTAAAGATACGCCTGTGTCGGTAGCGCAGGAGGCGTCGAAAACTACGCGCAGCTTTGTAGTTAGGCTGTCTGGTCTCACAACGCAATGATGAGGCATGTAATAGGTTGGTGTTGATTGATTCGTGTCATGACTGTCCTCAACTCGTTTCATGTGACCGAGTTGAAGATATTCGTGAATGAAAGAGGTGTATGCAGTTTTCAAATGATGATCCGATTGGAGCCGACGCTCGAGTGATAGGAACCGACGACGAGCTATATCTTTTGAATTCCCAAGTTGAGAAATAATCGAATTTCTTTTGGGTAACGAGACTATAAAACGGCCAGATGAGTCACGCTTCGTTGTTTCAGCGAAATATTCTTCACAAGCAGCATTTTCTAATGATAATTTACTTTTTATATAACACGATTCTACCTCCCAGAAGCGTGCTAGTTGTTCCTCGAGAGTTGTAATGTTTCCAATCTGAGCTACGTTTGCCACCGACTGTTGTACGGTTCCGGCATGAACCCTTCCAGAAACTAACCATCCGAGTGTGGTATTTTGGAGGATGGGCTGTCCAGCTCCTATTCTGATTTGACCTTCCTTCAAAAGGTCATAGAAACCTTCGACACCAATTATTAAGTCGATTCGACCAGGTTTGTCGAAAGAAGGATCGGCTAGGATGATATCCGGAGGCCAATTAAATTGCGAAACATCGACTGCTTGTGTAGGTAACTCTGTGGTGATCTTTGGAAGAATATGGAACTTCCAACAGGCTTTAAAATCAGCGCGATGGGACTGAATGTCGAAGGTAGTAGAAAATTTCGAAAAAGTGGACGATATGCCAACACCGCTGATGGGAACGAATTCCTTAATTCGTTTGAGGTTCAACTTCTGAGTGAGTGGTTCTGACGCGAAATTTAGCTGTGATCCTGTGTCGAGAAGAGCGCGTGCCCATACGAAGTTACCAGATGGATCAGACACCTTTACAAGAGCCGTCGATAGCAGAACGGTTGAAAATTCTTGGTGTTTTTTGACACTGCACGGCGATGTCAAGTGGCTTGTTGAGTGAGCAGAAACTGTGGGATTTTGATTTTCGAGAGAGTGGTTTGGGAGGGGCTGATTGTTCTCTATGGACGACGATAATGATGGTGATGCACAGGTAGATTCTTGTTTCGAAACATTTGTATTGATGGGTTGGTTATTCGACAATTCGACTCGCTGATGTAGCATAGTGTGATGTTTATTATTGCACACGCGACAATTCCCACCGATACAACTCTTCACTCGATGCGATGGCGACAAACAATTTATGCATAAAGAGTGCTTTTTGGTGGCTTCAAATCTCTGTTTAACGGTCATCTTACGAAATACTTCGCATTGATACGGCGAATGTGAAGGCAGCTTACAAAACGGACAAGACTTCGAAGTTGATGTAATGGCTGAATTGACAAAACTTGATCTGGAGGATTTGTTCGGGATTGACGAAGACGTACGAGGTGGATCAGACGGACGATTCTTAGAAGCAGCTACGGATTGTAGAACCTGACTGTAACTACGCAGAAATTGTATTAATTCGCAATATTTCGGGACTTAAGTAGATTTCCGATGCGTCTCCCACTGACGCATGGTAGAACAATCGATGCGAGAACTAACCATAAAAACAAGTAACGTACTCCATGTTTCCGGTTGTTCCCCTAATTTGGCTAACATCTTCAAATTTCTTTCATACTCATCGATTAGTCGGTTGAGCGACTCGTGACACTCTTTTTTCATCGGTTCTACACTGAATAAGGCATCCACATGTGATTTAATTATCAAATATCTATTTTCGTAGCGGGTTATTAATAAATCCCACGCTACAGAATAATTATAGGAGGTTATCCCTATCGCTTCTATCATTCGCTTTGGTTCATCGGATAGTGAGGATATCAAGTAAGATAATTTATCTACAGCACTTAAGTGGGAGTTTGAGTCGATTAACGATGTGAAACTGTCTCGAAAGGCTGGCCATTCGCGAATGGTTCCGTTGAAACGAAAAAGTTTTATCTCCGGTAATTTTATTCTCGATTGAGTCACGTCGTCTATGCGAGATATTTCTCGTGTCGAAATAATATTACATTTTCGAAGCTTCGACGCGATAAAACCTTTAAGTGCTAAATATTCACACTCAAATTCAGAACGTGCTTTTTCATTCGCCATCTTCAAATCATCTTCCTCCCTTTCTTCTGATTGTTCTACTGTCTCATCTTCCATAAGTTCTAAGTCGAGTCGGTTTCCCTCAAACTGGTCAAAAATCTTCTCTAAACGTTCCTTCCATCCGTCAAGCTTGTCTCTGTCCATGTCATCGTCATAATTGTCGCATAGTTGTTTAAGAGTCTGAATTGAGTCGATACAAAAACGCTCTAACTTGTATAGTTTTCTGAGTTTCGAAGACATTGTCAATCAGTGAAACACTAGAACCATCAACTGAATAAAGTGGACTTGTTTCAATTCTTCTGCTTTCTGTACCTGCTAGTCGAAAGTTGCAGTATCGTGGAAATGATTCAATTCAATCAAGCAGATCACGGGCGATATGCGGATACTTACAGCCTCCAATTGTTACAACAATGGACCAAAGAGAACAAAGCCCACCACTCTCGATCCCAAACGACGCGCTAACCAAGCCACGCTACCTGGATAATGGACGTGCCAACAAAAGAACCCTCGTTTCTAAGGACCCAATAGAATTGCACGTTGAGATCACTTTTCATCGATGCTAGTACACTTCTTAATTCTGCGACCTTGTAATTTTCTTTGAAATCACTGTTCAACCAATTTCCGTTCACAGATTATGCGTGGGTTTCCTCACACGCGATTTTGAACGACACAGTTTTTGTTTCTAAGAATCACGTTTTTTATTCGAAAAGCACACCGAACCGACGCGAAATCGTGAGCACTGTTCCCAAAGGTCTTTGATCCGGTTCGAAGGACCAAATTTTATGTTACCGCGATCAAGTCCTTTTTCGGATATGGGAATCAGTGCCTACGATTTTTGGGATAAGTTCTAGAAAAAATGAGCTTTTATTGCTCCACCAGTTATAAACGAAACGATAATTCGGTGTGATGCGTAGAAGGTTTAATGCGATACTAATCCTATTGCTTGAATCTGTCTATCTTCTAAGTGAGAGAATAAGTGACCAGAGATGATGCGACAGCTCTCTTTGGATAGGGGTCGGATGCTGCGACAAAACTCCCTAATTCACGTTAGGCGTGAACAGCAGCCATTTCGGCAATTTTTCGAATTTTCAAAAACCTCGATGTAACGCTTTAGGTGTTGTCCTAAAATTACAAAATATTCATTGGAACTCATTCTGTGACATCCCGTTGCTTCAAAACCGATACCACCAGCAAGGTACCGATTTTTAGACAGTATCTACGCAGCTATCAACAGCGTAATAACCATTATACGTGCACTCAAAAAATGGAAAATATATAGGGATGACAAATAAGAAATGTCGTATTTCGGATCAAAATTTGACGCTTTATTGAACATACTCAAAATTATCCAATCTAAGTCAAATATGCGCGGTTTTGTTCGCAAACTTGATGCCATTTAGAAGGCAACTTCATTATCCCCCCCTTATAAAACCCCCCCTCCTTATTTGCCAAAAACTCAGACAGCTTGTTTTCGCAAGCCTCTTTTGAGGCCAACTTAGTATCATCAAGAGCGTTTTGCATGGACCGAAAAAGATGATAATCATTTGGAGCCAGGTCCGGACTATACAGTGGGTGCAATAGGACATCCCATCCGAGCTCCCGTAGCTTCTGGCGGGTCATCAAAGATATGTGAGGCCGAGCGTTATCCTGGTGGAAAACAACACCATTCCTATTGATCATTTTTGGCCGCTTCTGGTCAATCGCCTGCTTCAAACGGTCAAGCTGCTCACAGTAGAGAACCGAGTTGAGGGTCTGGCCATAGTTGAGCAGCTCATAGTGGATGATTCCCTTCCAATCCCACCAAACACACAGCAAAACCTTCCTGGCCGTCAATCCGGCCTTGGCGATGGTTTGGGCCGGCTCACCGCGCTTCGACCACGACTTTTTTTGCTTTGGGTTGTCGTACGTGATCCACTTTTCATCACCAGTCACCATCTTCTTCAAAAATGGGTCGAATTCGTTCCGTTTCAGCAGTGCATCGCAGGCATTGATTCAGCCTAAAAGATTTTTTTGCGTCAACTCGTGTGGCACCCATACATCCAGCTTTTTTGGAATCCAATCTTCTGCAAATGGTTCCAAACGGTTTTATGATCTATACCCAGTTTCTGGCCAATCGAGCGAGTGCTCACATGCCGGTTTACTTCCCGCTTTAAAATATTTTCGAGCGGTTATCGGTCCGATGTCGACCGAGCGCCATAAAGTGCTACAAAAATGCCGTAATCTAACCCCGCTTTGCCCCCCGCAAGCAGCACTGCCTACAGCCGGCTATAAATATTCGCGATAACGTGTACTGAGCGAAACGGCATCACTGCAGCGATTACATTCTCTCTCACACTGAACTGTCACTCATATAAACAAAAACGAAAGGAGCGAACGGAGTAAAGAATTTGCTTGGGCAAGTAATTTTTCATCAATTGACAATGATATGTTATATTTTAACGTATTTTCTTTGAATTTCAGCCGACAGTGATGTGATGGATGAGAAATAATGGGCAGAATTTGTGGATAACCAATGGGTGCTGCAACGCTCTAAGGAGGAAGTTCCAGTTATGTCTCCGTGTGTTTAAAACCGGCAATAAAGCGTGAGTCAATAGCAGCTAGATGGTATATCAATATAATATATGTAATAAATTGTTAGATGAAATGCATTTTATTTCAGAGTACTTCGCAGTTGTGAAAAAACGTCGGATATCATGGATTCAAAGGCCCATCGCTACAGTTACCGATCCTCAAATTTGCAACTTCGTTGGCAGCTGGTATAGGACGATTTCATCAAACACCCATCGATGATGCTATCAACTTCCCGGAATTCCGTTGGATAGGATTATTAAGGTAAAACTCACTTGTACAATTTAATACAATCAAAATATTTATGTCTACATGTACTTTTCAGTGAAAATTTGATTCGTTCACACCGGTGAACCATTGCATCGGATGGTGTCGTGACACACTGTCGTTTGAAATTAAGCTTTACTCGTATCAAATGTTTCTACAGAAAGCATAATCATCGGACGGCAATGCTGGAAATGTTCCCTTTGAATGATGTAGCGTATTATACTTTGTTTCAAGGAAATTATTCGTTCATTATATAGTGTAGTATAGCTCTAATGTTATAAATGTAGTACAGCACTGTGTCAGTTAATAGTATACAATATGTATTGTAAATAAATTAAATCATTTCCATCGAAGGTGTTTTTTAATGTTTGTTTCAACTTTAATGCAAACAAATACCGCCATAATGAGGGTCGAGCAGTTTTTCAATCGGTCGACGTGGTGCCAGATTGGCACAGGTTTGGCTCGAAATTGGTTGTCGAATACGAAGAGTAGGTCGACAAAATCATTGCAAAATGGCACGATGTCGGCACCGTTGTCGACACCATTTGTTGGGACCAATCTTACACAACAAAGTAGACTGGGTTGGATGATTTCAAAGATTTTATCGGTTTCCACGACGATTGGCCTACCAGTACGGGGTGTATCTTCGACAGCCACTACACCAGAACAAAATCGATCAAACCAACGCTGTGCTGTGCGAATCGTTACAGTATCGGGTCCATAAACTACACGAATTTTTCCGGCCGCCTTCGTTGCAGTTTTACCTCGCAGGTAGTAAAAACGTAAAATATGGCGAATTTCTTGCTTGGTAGACTCCATATTTGACGCGCTATAACTTAAGACTGAAAAGGACAATCACAACACTGTCAAAATGACACTTGTAGCACAGATTGTCGTCTTTAAATAGCCGTATAGTATGACCCGATGTGATAAATACAACACAAGATATGTTTAAGTGTTTCCATATTTTGACAATATACGACATTTCTTTTTCCCCAACCCAATATCTTCAAATATACCTTAAACAATAACAAAAATACCCGGACACGAAAATTCATTATCTTTCGACCTTCCAGACAACGGTCCCCTTTTAAACTCTATTCAATACATCTCTTTACATTGCGAACGTATTGTTTTGACATAGGACTACGTCTTTCAGGAAGTTGGCACCCTTCCTGAAAGACGTAGTCAGAAAACAGGTCACGTTTTCATGAAATAAACTGCCGTTCTACGCATAGTTATCCCATGTTACTTTTTGGCAATTTTCATCTTTCTTCATAGAACGATGTTTATATGCATAATCTTTCGGAAAAAAAAACACGAAGAAACTTATTGTTTGATCCCAGCTTTTTAAAAAACAACATCAAGCTCAATTGTCCCATGTTGATATTCTAAGCATAACTGTCTCACCATGTATTTTTTGTGAATCCATAATAAATAAATCGATTCAAGAACAAGAATTTTATGTCACGCTTTCAGCAGGGCTAATGCACTCATTTCTGGTATGGAAAAACGAACTAATTCTCAAACAAATAGAAAAGAGTTTAAAGGGTCCCTTACACGATAAATAATAATGACACTACTTCGTCAGAACGACAATAACAATGATCGTGTAAGATTGAAAAAAATGATATGACGGGCAATAATGATGCATATCCGGATTTTCTGATCTCGCTCCATCATTTCTGTAATAGGGCAGGGTAACTATCATTCGTGGTGTCTAGTGCGACATCTTGTGTTAAAATCTATGTTTGTGATGAAATTTATTCTCTATCGGGTTAATGGGCCCAAGAGAATTTTAAATATCTAAAATTTTAATAAAAGTTATTACTTGTTCTTACTAGAATGCATAAAATACGTAGCACTGAACCTTTGCTAATCAATTTTTTATGTTTTTTTTAAATCCATACTAAAATTCATTATTATAAAATAAAATTATACCCAGATATTATTTTAGTTTAAGAATTTTTCACCATATGCGGAAAACCAGTTACTCTACTATATAGAGCAACATATTTGATGAGAAGAAAATTATTTTCATTTATATTATTTGATTTTAAAAGTTTGCCCATTCCACCTGAAAATCCGTTACAATTTTCGCTTCACAACGATGAGGCACGAAGCATAAAATGTTAATTCGCTATGGTTACTATACAGTATCGACATCTATTGCCCAAATACGGGGGTGAATCAAACAGGTAGGATACGGTGTCGACATCTACGAAAGTATTAAATGGTAATGAATAAAGCATAAACTATTATTATTATTATGATGAAATACAGTTTTGAATTGTTAATAGATCAATGAAAAGAGTTTCAAAATGGTTTATTGAATGCTCATAACAAATTATTCTGTACCTTCTTCATCCATTACTGAAAACCAATATAAGAATAGATCAAATGGCTGAACTTATAATAAAAAATCATTATTAGAAACAAGTTTCGTTTAAGATTTTTTCATTGTTTGCAGAAAACATTCCAAGTTCTTGATGGGGATGTTTATTTGACACAATAAATTTAATTTTCATTTCGAAAATGTGTTGATTTCTCTTACGACTATGAAGGCTAGAGTTGCTGCATTCCTGCAAGCGATAAGAATGACCGTGTAGGGTTGAAGAATAATGATAATGCGGAATGGAGTGATTATTGATACTATTGTCATTACTGATAATGTCCATGCTACTGATCTTGTAAGGGCCGCTCGTTAGCGAATGCCTAATAATAATAATATTTATATTTTGCAAAAGTGCTGCAGGTCAATCACTGCGCTCATTTTTTTTATGTTTTCATGCATAATCTTTCAGAAAAACACAATAAAATTTACTATCTGTTCCCAGTATTCAAAAAACAACATCAAGTTCAATTGTCCCATGTCGATATTCTAAGCAAAACTGTTCCACCATGTATTTTTAAGCCTGTTATCAAGATTTATCGATTAAAGTGGGGGGTTCTTTTCATATATCATTAAACAACAGTTCACTGCTTAAAAAAAAACCCTTTGTATTGGTAAACTGAAACGCTTAACGCTTCTGGTAGACAAAAATGCTTGAAAAGTTTGATTGCATTTTTCTCAGTTGCTTATTTTGGAACATGGGACAACTATGCGTAGAACAGTAAAGTTAACGTTAATAACTATTTTCACTGTGAACGAATTCTCATGATTTGCATACCAATCGAATCGGAAAGATTTCTAAGATTTTTTTGATATGCTATACATTACAATTCTCTAATCTCTAAACGGTTTAAATTCATGAAAACTGGAAGAGCTTCCTTTTTTCCCATAGATTTGTTCTGCCGATTTATGTGCTAACCCTACCCGTATTTCGAAGGCTTATAACTCGAACATTTCTTAACAGATCGGAAAGATGTTTGCATCAATTGATAGGAAATATTTCTACGCGTCTATCAATTAATCAATAATCAATTATCAATAAATCAATTAATAAAATGTTATTTTTCATGAGATTAACAATTGAATAACTGTAAAATGTCAAGCGTTATCTAAACGCCCTAATTGCCAAGTTTTGATTGGCCCGATTTACGGTTTCTCCAACACAGACTTCAAAATCGATGTACCTGTGAAAATCTGCTTTCCAAATATACATGCAAGTTGGGGGTATTTTTGTTACCACCGAGCTGTGTTTGTCTAAAACGGACCTCAAAACTAATGTGCCTGGGGGAATCCGGTTTGCAAATACATGTAAGTCGGGGGTATGTTTTGGTGTTGAGTACTTTTGTACTCGCTTGCGTTGTGCAGACCGGAATATGTTTCTCTAAAACGTACTTTTAAACAGAGAAACATGGGAAAATCGTCATTCCAGATACTAGAGGTGAATGAACTTTCGCGGTTCGAGAACTACGTAAACATGAGATGTGCAATAATTTCAGAGGGAAATGTAAAATACAATGGTCGTTTGACAATTCTTCCGTTCACACATATTGGTAGTCCTAGGTATCACAGCAAAAAAGGAAAAGGACGTTCATCAGATTTATTTGTAACGAAGAACATAATCTAGATACAACCCCTTACAATTTTTTCGAATAGAGTACCTGGTGTACTTCAATACTACCAAAATTATGGAAATACCGAGAAGCTTGTGATGAACCTTTTTTCTCCTGATCCAAGTAAATAAACCTCCCTTTTGTATTCGAAACATTTGCTATTTGCTATCCTACATTTTCTCAATAACTTCAGTAATGTTCTGAAATATAGTGGTGTGAAAATATACGTCCTGCATTAAAGGGGTAGTCTAGTCTAAAAATTTAAAAAAAAAACTATTTTTCCATCATATTTCCGAAGCATAGACATTCGCGAGGTCGACGTCTGGTGGCGACTTTCAATCTGGGGCCATAATTTGGGTCCCAAACTCGATGTTTATTTGAAAACTACTAAAACAAGTTTTCAGGTCAATAAGTAACGATCATAACCGAGTAGCCTGCGTAAGAGAGATACACGATAGCATGCGATGCACTCACCGAGTGGTAGAGGCTAAGGGGAGCACCGTCAGTCTGCGTATGATAGTGATAGCGATAGCGCATGATATGCGCAGTAGCTCCGTGTGAGCATATATGTTTTGCTTCGAACTCTTTTCTCAGTCTGTAGAGGGCCTCGATTGATAATTGGGAACATGAAATCATTGAGAAACTCTATTTCCGGTCGCAAGCTCGGAAATTAGAAAAAACTCTGTAGCGAGCGGAACCTACTGTGTTACAGCAGGGCCCTGACACATTAAACCGAAACCGAAAAAAGGCACAAAAACATCCGAATAACGGAAGGCACGAACGAAAACAGAACGTTAATCGTTCTAGTCGAAATATGAGGGCAAGTCAGATGTTGAATATGACTGGAAAGATACAGATATTTTCGTTATTTTTGATACATATTCTGTGCAGTACGGGTACAGATTTTCGCCAAAAAATACAGATTGGTACAGATTTTTTTCCGTTTGTGAAATTTCTTATACTTGAACAACGCAACACCCCGTTGAACCCCAATTTTTTTTGCTGCGCCTTCCATTCAGCCCTCATCATTGACGTTTGCACAATATCAATATATTATAAATAGAAAATAGTCATAAATTCGACTAGAAAGTATTCACATTTTGTAAAACATTCGAAAACAAATCCAGTCAGTCAGCGCTTTCCTACCAAACAGCTCAACATAGGCCGCTAGAGACCGACGCGGGGTTTAACGTGTTAAGGTACATGATGACTTTTACGCTGCAGTATCGCTTGGTGCTGCTGATCATAAAAGCATTTACAATGCAATGATTGATCAGTTTCATAAGGACGGAATTCCTTACTAGGATCTTACGTTGTTTCAATGTCCAATGCCATTAAATTTGATGATCATTCGTAAAGCGGCAAGATTTTTTAGGTTGGAATAGCAGCAGAAGAAACTATCGAAACAATGGACAGCGTGGAGCTGATCAAGCAAATGAGAAAAGGATTCGATTTGGATGATCCGACACTCAAGGCTGTGGCATTGTTAAATCCCAGAAACTTTTCCAGTTTGACAAGCATTAATGTTTTGTTAGAAGCGTTTCCAGGATTCTACAATGGGGATTTATAAGATCAAGAGTATTAATTCCGTACCCCAAAGATAAAATTACTCCGTAAGGAAATCACAGTTTCAAAAAACGAGCAAGTGCAGAATTGGTGGACAAAAATTGGATGTCGGAAAAGAATTGATGGTTCGCTCGTATTTTCGGCGATTCAATGAATTGTTTGTAATGTTCTCACTATACCTCAATCCTCGGCAACTGTCGAGCAATTTTTTTAAATACAATCAGAACACAAATCAGCTTCGGAATCGGCTCAGTACCGATACGATGATCGCTATTTTGAGATCAAAAGATATGATTAAACATCGCGACGGCAGCTCGAAACACATGAATGACTTGCAAATGTAAATGCAGCATTAGTAGTAAATAAATGAATATTTTTCATGCTAATAATAGTTTTTTTTCTCTACAACGAATATTTTCGATGGTACAGTACAGATGAGAAAGATTTTGAAGTCCTCTGGTACAGATTTAAATATGACAACACTGGCTAGAATCATTTTGTAAGATCCATTTCTGCAATTTTATTGAACAATAATACATTCTAAAACTCATAACAAACCTGAATTTATCCACCTCACAATATGTATATTCTGAGGTACTGTTATATGATATTCTGAGGTACTGTTATATGATTTTCTGAATTTATTCTGAACTCTTTCGAAATTGATATGAACATTTCAACTACCGTACGAATATGAGTTTGAGTCGCCAATCTACAATCATTTTTTCATGAAATAAAGAAGCATGTTCCTAAAAACAGACAGTAAAAAACAGCGTTAATTAAAAAATCCACGTAAAAAAAACGCGTTAATTGGAAAACCCGCGTAAAAAACCGCGTTAATTGGAGAATCCGCGTAAAAAAACCTCGTAAAAAAACCGCGCAAAAAAACCGCGTAAAAAAACCTGGGTGTACGATGTTTGCATTACTTGTTTTCGACTTTCAAAAATAGTTAAGAGATCTGCATGGTGGCGTACGAATCCGAGTTCGAGTCACTGTACATTGAGATGGCGAAAGTTCCTCTAGGAACGCTAATGCCATTCAAGATGATACGAAAACCACAATGATATTTCTGAACGTTTTCAGACAACTTTTCAGAACTATTCAGAAAACGTGAACATTTCATCTGCATTGATCTGCATTTCATTTTTATTTCTTTTTATGTCAACGAACTACAGTATCAGGAAAAAAAAAGTATCATGTAGTACCACAAATCTATCGAAAAATGTTAGCAAAATATGCACAGACGTTTCCGAAGGGCAAAACTAAACGCCTTTTGAATACCAACCACGATAAATACAATTGGCGATCGAACGCAAAACGTAAACGATCGGTGAGACATCTGGATTTTGTTTTTGAACTAAGAAAATGATTCTAATGTAACCTAAAACTCAAAAACAAATCTCGTAAATTTTACTTCCGGGCTTTCCTAGGTAGTTATCACATGCATTAATCGTGCATTTTTCTACTTGTGTTTGATTGTGCTCTCGAATTTCCTTCTTTAATTCAACCATTGCCAACATTTTTATAGTTTTCACTACTGAAACAGGTAAATAAATAACATGTTATATATAAAATTGCGCAGAATTAAATTTCTTACAAACTCATCGCAATCAAATAATCTTTTATGATTATAACATTGTAATTTATAGAAAGAACTACAAACCTTCCATAAGCTCACATGGCAAAAATTAAAACCAGCGTCACTTTCACCGCAGCGCCACCTAGGTGTAGATTTGTACGTTATATCGCCAATACGGTACCGCGACTTATGAGAAAGGCCTTTCAGCCGTCTTGGTTTTTTTTCGCAGTGTGTATAAACATACAATTCCAACATTTTTACTGATTTTTTTCATCATAATATAAAGTTGTCCTCATAAACAATTTTCGTATGAGACTTTTTCCCCAACTGCAAACAAAAATGTTTTTAATTTAAATAGAATACTAATTTGATATGGAAAAACTAATTTTCATTCATAATTTTAATTTTGAAAACGTTCATTCCGACTGAAAATCAGCTATTCTTTGATGCTCCCCTAAACTAGTAAACGAATCTCAATGGCGTCAACGCGGATCGCTGTTTTGAAGTAAACAAATATTTTTGACGTTTGAGATGTTGGCACCAAAAACATGGCGAGTGCCATACGGCTGGTATAAACAATCAGGAATATTTTTTTGCTTTTTGTGTGTGGAATTATTTTGGCGGCGGTGACACTGAATGCAGAAAAGTGGTCGTACGAATTGTATGCAATAGTAAAAGTAAACAACCACAGTTGTAGTTGTATTGGTGTGGTTACATTGCTTCCTTCTTGCTTCGTTCGAATTCGTCAGCTTCTATCGAACAACATTTTCCGTTTCCATTCGTACAATCAAATTTTCGTGCGTATTCCGATCCAAAGTAACCTTAGCCTCATTCCTATTTTGAATTTCTGCAGAGTGATAGCGTTGATGGATAAGGGCAAGATTGTGATGTTAAAATGACTGGTACTGTGGCAATAAGAGCATTGAAAAGTTGAAAGGTAAGTCTTTTACGATTAAAGCTAGGTTTGTAATATACTTTATCTTATTTTATGTTTCAGCTCAAGACAACAAATCGACTCTCGGTGTCGGTTGGTGATGGAAAATAAACCAATGAGTGTTAAAGAAAATTGGGATCTTATCAGAGCCAAACATGACAGCATGATAAATACAATATATTATATATTATTATACATCTACATACCATGCTTGACGGTGATATTTTTCCCGCGTTTTGCGGTCAAATCCCTTTCCACAGTCCTCTGTATATTTATACCGTCACCCCTTGCGCACTTATTGACTACATGGTCACACCTTTAGTATATATATACACACCTTGATACCAACCAAGCATACCTAAAAGGCCTTTAAAACATAAATACGCTACTCGTCAAAGTGTCAAAATCCCTGCTTGCCTGCGAATGCATAGAACGATTTTTTTTACATTTCTCTGTTTCGCAGTAGCAGCAGGTCTCGCGAAAAGGGAGAGCACCTATCAAAGGGAAAATTACTTCGGAAAAAGTCGAAGTTTTTCGCGTGTGTTTTTCGTTATTTTTAATCAAATACTGCTCAATTCGGTGCTCTAATCCAATTAGTGACGGAATCTAGGCTTTCTGTGGGGACGCGTCCGCCCAGTTCTCGGGCTAGAGGCCAGTGTTGGATGCCTTGAAAACGCAGCGCTGTCTTCGAACCTTGGGGCTCATATGTTGAAACAGAAACGGCGACGATTAAGACGACAAAGTAGAAGAAACGAAGAGCCAACAAACACGGCAGTAGTGTTCGTCGTAGGCACCTAGAGTGAGCGGCCGTGATGTTTAACAATTACGGCAACGTGATGATGACCGACCAGTTCCGGAAGGTGGAACAATATTCCCCCAAATCGTCCCCCCGGGCCGGTGGGGCTGGAGGTCGGTCCCCGGTGGTGGCCCGCCAGGACTCCTCCGGAACCCTCAAAACCACCATCCAGCTCGGGAAGAATCCCTCGATCGTTCACAGTGGGCCATTCTATCTGATGAAGGAACCACCAGGTAACATAACACAAGCCACCTGACGAGAGACTGACAGCAGGTTGCGACTTGGTTGTATTATTTTTCTGAGCAACAAAAAAAAAATGCAAGTTCAGTTGAATATAGGCATTGAACTAACAGATACAATGATGTCGCCACATACAACCTGCAGTCAAGTAAACTCCAAACAAAAATTATTTGAAAACATTCGCTGGATCATATATTGAATTGCATATCAGCGCAATTGTTTATTCGTTGTTTGTTTTTTTTTCTCAACGCATTTGCTCTTCCCACTTCCTCATTCACTTGTTTTTTTTAATTGCTTCGATTACTTGTTAATCCAAAGAACGCAAAGTTGCTATTTTATTTTGCTTAAATATACAATGAAAAATTATATTTATCGTGTTATCACACGAAATGAAGCTGTCCACATGTAATGCACGTGTCGTTCCTCAAAAATCATCAGTAATACTGTTGAAACTTTTTTTCGACCTGGTCGAATATCGTTGCACTTGAAGATAAAGGTTCAGAGTAAATGGGAAAAAAATGTTGCGAAAAACCATGATGGTTGATCAATCAAGGAACAATCAAATCAAGTTGCAATTTTTCACCTTCTCATGTCTCTCAAAACTAGTTGAGATATAGATTGATCAATTCCGCTATAATGTTAAATACGATTAGAGCTTCTACTTTTAGCCGCAAAATAGTTTAACAAAAGAAATATGACTGAATTTTTTTGTTTATCAGATGCGAAATTCTACAAAACGATACTTACTCCTATGACGTACTTCCTTCCAGGTAGCACGGCTTACATCGAATGAACGATAAGAGAGAATAATAATGATAATAAAAATACATAAATATGAATCATCATCTTGATCCTATCTGTGTTTGTAACCTTTGCAGGTGAAGGCGAACTGACCGGTGCGACCAACTTGATGGCACATTATGGCCTCGAGCATTCGTATAGTAAATTTAGCGGTAAGAAAGTGAAGGAGCAGCTCTCATCGTTCCTGCCGAATTTGCCCGGCGTCATCGACGGACCAGGACATCTCGTAAGTGTTGCATATATTTTACTGTAAAAGTATACCTATCGAAAAACATGTTCGCAGAATTCACCAACTGACATCATGTATGATGGGACCTTGACCTTCTTTAACTTTTCAGTTCATTCGCCTGTAAACTATGATGGGATTTGGAGTAACTTATTTTAAAGAGGGATATTCATTGTCGTTCCTGAAAACTAATACAAGGAACTACTTTTTATTTATTATCCAATATCCAATTAATCTGTATTGGAAAGGACCATAAGAAATACAATGAATGCCGACTGGTCATGATATTGATTTCCTTTACTATTTAGCTGAAACTTGAATGCAATGGACATTCATTTGTTATCAAAACTTTGGCCCAGAAAATTATAAAACCATAGAAAATTACGGTCGGCACTAAAATAGCGGTCACAGTATTGGTTATTAAGGGGGCTAGTGTAGAGACACGAAATTCGGACGTTTTTTCGAACTCCGTTAACACATTGCGGACCGCTCACGAGATTTCTCGTGTTTCGCGTTCCGTCTGTTACGGGTGGATCACGAAATAACCAGTGTTTTCTACACTTGAAGGTTAAATCCTTGGTTTCCCAAGAATCTAACAAGACCTACCGATGCCTCGCCTTCGTCTCATTCACATCGAAGGAAACGATCTCATTCATGAAATCCGAACAAATGAAGCGTTCAAGTTTGCCCCAAAACGTGCGGTCCTTAATGTGATAAAATAAAACAAATAGTATGTTTACTAACCATTATATCATTATTTGTTCATCTATCTTTTAATAATAAAACAAAAATTGAATGGAGAAAAATATTGATAACTAGAATACGGTAAAACCTGTTTTTGCGCGGTTTTTTTTTCGCTAATTTTTTTGTGCGATTTTCTGTTCTTGTGCGGTATATGGAAAGAAGCATATTTGGCGAAGTTATCGTCCATTTAGTTTTTTTCGATGGTTTATATGCATTTCTTTGCGAAAAAAGCATATTGGCGTCTCAATTATCCACTTCTGAAATCATTTCCCTCCTTCCATCAAATGCTCTAAGTTTTCCTAAGTTTTTGCATGACATGATTTCTAACAGCAACTCGTTTCGACATGCAACTAAAAGCACAAAACAGCTACTCGCAACCGAAAAGGCAAACTGTCCCATCGCAAAGCAGGGAAACAAAAGACAATTGAACGGTGAACTGCATGGATTTGAGTTATTTTCTTGGGGGAAACTTTTTTTATGCGGTCCCTATCTACCGCACAAAAAAGTTTTTTTCAAAATGTGTACCGAACACGATTTTTTAAAGCTACTGGTGAAGTTTTGCACGATTTTTTTCATGCGGTCCCTATCCCCTGCACAAAAAAACGTTTGCCTGTAGTTACAAACTGGTGAAGTGAGGGGATTCAAAAAAAAAAAGTTGCGCTATGGCGTACACGATTCCAGCCTTTCTGGTTATCAGAAACAAAAAAAAACCGAACAAATTCTGAATCAGTAAAGATGCCACTATCGCATGAACCTCGGAAAAGACAAAAAAATATTTTTTGATAAAACGGCGGCGGTTTGAAACAATTTCAAAATAATCACTTTTTGGAGGTTCATGCGATAGAGAGACGCATGCAAATTGTATTCATATAAATTCGACAAGAATCGGTTCAGTAGAACTTGAGATATCGTGTACGCCAGTTTGAAAAAACTAGTTTCGAGAAAAACGTTTAAAGTTCATTATTATGGCCGTACCAGGTTAGATACCGCATCACTAAAATGGCTCTTACTCGGTAAATAACGGGATTTTCGATAAGTCCTTTCTAGGGTATATTCTCGAATGTCTTATCTGCAGAAATATGATGGAAAAAAAATTGTAATGGGTTGTATCTAGGACACGACCGCAGTTTTCGACGTAGAACTAAGGAAATAAAATATTCAATTCACGTGTTTATCACTTCGGATTTTATTTTAGAATGCATCGAAAATTTAAAACCCTTTTATAAAACCTTTTAAACAGTCTTCTCCAGCTCGACGCTCTGCGGTAACCATGTTGCTTCGATGACCAACAAACGAGAAGTGGTGTGGCTTCAAATAGCGGATGGTTGGTTGGTTCTTTGTTTTTAAGAGGCTTTAAACTTTGCAGTTCATTCGCCTCTAAAATAGCGGATAGCTTATTTGAACCGAATATGTTGCTCGTTATTGACAGCTCTATTCGGGAATGCACACAAATCGGCAGAACAAATGTATGGGAAAATGACAATGCTTTCAGTTTTCATTAATTTGAACTGTTTAGGCATTAGCGGATTGTACTGTATGGTATATCAAACGAATCTTAGGGAATTTCCGATTCCATTGGTGTGTAAAGTATCAGAATTCGTTCGCTGTGAAAATAGTTATTAACGTTAACTTTATTTCACAAAAACGTGACCTGTTTTCTACGTCAAAAAAATTGTTTTTTTTCAAATTTGTAGATTAGAATACTGCCTCAAGGTAGTAGCCCGGTTTGACGACCGAAATTTTGACGTTTTTTCATGATTTTTTTTTAACAAGAAAATAAATGGGATCGTTTTTAAATTTTTACATCTTTTTATTAGTGTTTTTAAATATAGGAAAATTTTTTTTAGTTTTTTTTTTTTTTTAACCCATTTATTTATTTAAGGCTCATTAGCATTTTAGCTGTAACAGAGCCGAATTTTAATCGTGTACATGTCACATGGTTATCATATCTATAATTAGCACATTACACAGTTGCCGTTCGCCAGTATTCCTTCTATACCATTACATATGGTACATTCGCACAGTAGCCATTTAGGCGTAAGAGTATTCTTTCTGTTCTTCCATTATCCAGTTGGACCACCGGACAGCGGAGACAGTTGATTGATCATTGTTGAGTTATTTATAGAACAGCAGCCCGATGTATCTTGCAGAGCAGAGCAGTTGTATGGATGAATCGATCTTATTTCGACCGTGGATCGATCTCCATCGCTGATGATTGTTGCGTGGACGTAGCTATTCTGTAACAACACAAAGATGGTCAATGAGGGTCCTGAGTTTTGAACTCACGATCGATCGCTTACTAAGCGAACGCGCAACCAATGTGGCTACGGAGACCCCCTTTTTTTTTTTTTTTTTTTTAGTTTATTATACATAAATTTGTTTTTAATATTTGACATCAGAGTGGAGTCCTCGAAAAGAAGATGAGCTGATTCGGGGAAGCACACAGCCTTCCGAAGTAATCTGAAATAAATAATTCAAAAAAAATTATTCTGCATACTTTATTTTAATAAACTGACCTATAATATACAAATTATCAATTTCGTTACTTGAATTTCATTAAAAAATATTTTTATTTCTTCAAAAATTTTACAACATTTCAAAACTCAACTACAACCTTTCGATTTCAAATATAACCTAAGACTGAGCATCTCCTCAAATAATCTATCTCTTTTATCAATGTTATTCTGAGCTAAGCAAATTCCAACTATCGTACGATATTCCTTGTTAATTTCGTCGATCGTTATTATTTATCCGATATCTAGTGATGTCTAAATTTTTCATTTATTCAATTATCGATTAACCGTTGGGACATTTTTCAATATTCGATTCATTCGAATAATTTTCTTTCAATATTCGATTAATCGAACGAATATTTATTTCTCGAAATAATCACGTATCACGTTGTCATTCTGGTCGCGTGATGTTAGATGTTGGATATATTTCTAAGATGTTTTTCTTCCGAAAATGAAAAAAAATGATTTTTTGAACCTGTCACACCAGGCTACTACCTTAGTTACGACAAATTTTAAAAAGGAGGCCAATGACTCCGAATTGAAAATGAGAAAATGGTATTAACAAGAACTGTCTTCCCAAGAGCCAAAGCATTATCCCTTTTTTAATATTCTTTCATTCAAAGTATATCTTCAAAACAATAACGTTGAAAACATCTATAACGTAAAAAATTATAACTATTGTCCTGATTCTGTTCTGGGCCGCCGATTGTTAATGTTTGAATTACAAATAACTAGCTCTGCAATGTTGGAAAAACTTTACAGTTATTATTTTATATTCAAAATATCAACAAATCAACAATAATCATGATCGTATTTGGGCTAGTGGTCTCCATTGCAATTTTATGGTGTTGCAACTCTCTCTTAGTCTAATCCTAAAAACAGAAACAAAAAATTTCTGTTCATTCAAGACAATCGGAAGTAGACCTCCGCCATGTTTCAATGGGCCTACGGGAACTACATTTTTAATCGTCAATTAAATCCCATAGCGCATTTACCGAATCCAAATAAACAAATTTATGTCCTCTGGATATGTCAGAATTTCGTTTTAAAAGTGCCACCAGGCGGGTAAATTGCTGTTTGTTTATCGTTTGTTTCTTAAACAAAACAAGACAAGATCCAAAATGTTAGCAAAAAAGCTAAATAAATACGAAATTAAACTTATTCCATTCCGCGTGACTAGCTTTCACCATCTAAAACACTATTGACAAATTACCTGTTTTTCTCCGTGACATGACAGTATCGTCACCCCTATTCTGTATTTCGATCGATTCGAAATATTTCGAACGACTTGATAAAATTCCATTCTGTATTTCGTTCGAGTTGTTTTTGCATTCCGTTCGATCTGTTTCTCTTCGAACATTAAATGAACAAAACGTTCGAAATAGGGAATGCGAAATTATAACTCGAGCGAAATAACGGTTTCGAACGAAATGGAAATCCGTCGGAATACAGAATAGGGCTGCGTGGTATTCATAATAACACCTAGTTCATCGAAGTTGTCACGACGGATGAACTCTTCTGAATTCTACACACACGGTGACAGCCGTAATAAGGTTGTATACAATTCACTTCGTTTTCACCGTGAAGTTCGTGATCAGGCCAATTGAGTGGAAGATGAGGAAAGTATTCGAAGAGGCCGGAACGCACCATCCTCAATCGGCACTGGAGAGAGTAACACTACTGTCTGCGCTGTGATATAGAATACAGTGCTCCGCAATTGGCGCATGTACCAGTTCAACAGTGCAGTGTTGCAATTTCGATGTGGTTGACAGTACATGGTGCCCATTCCCATCAATGGAGCGACCGCGCGTTGATAGAGCCTCAACTAATCTAATGCTAATATGTGGTGAACTCTCTTCAGTAGAAGAAAACAGAGCACATTGTGCCTGGCTTCGTGAGAGAGAGATAAGTGTCTGGAAAATTCCAGGATAATAAATTTTAGACAATCTATAATACAACTTTCGGTTTCAAAAAAGGTTACGAGTGGAAGTCGAAGTTCAAAAAATTCTGCAGAATCAAAACCAAATCTCAATCACACTCTACAAAATTTTTCACTGAATTCAATATATTTTTGATCGAAGTTTAGAATTCACTCGATACAAGTTGGTTCTGATATAAAGCCGAAACATACATAAATTTGTATAACTTTATTTATTTATTTATTTATTCGTCTTCGATTTAAACGTACAGACTACTAATTACTCCTAAAAATCTTAATTCTATTTTTCAACACGCATCGATTGATTTCATAGTCAAAACAGTCATTAATATCGTTAAAAGCACGGAGAGCTGTGTCGAAAGGATTAAAGTAACCGTAACCGGTCCGGTGTGCGGGGACAGCGACAATTTGTGAATTCCTCAGTTGTCGTGGGGGCACGTATAGAGGAATGTCCTGCAAGAGTTGAGGACAGTCAATGTTGCCACGTAGAATGTCAAAGACCATTAGTTGCTGAATTGCTCTGCGCCTGGCATTTAATGTTTCCATTTTGATTAACATGCAACGGGCAGGGTAATCAGGCAGATTTGACGAGTCATTCCATGGTAGGTTTTGTGATAACTGTATAAATCCCGGAATGAATAAGAATATTCTATTACTGTTTATAACGCTTTATTGATTGCTCTCTGCTGCTAATTATATCCGCTGTCCATTTATTCTTATGTGTCATTCTACTGTCATCGCCAGCTATACCGTAGCCCAGCGGTTATATTAATTCACGGATCTTTAAATTTATCCGGAATCCGACGAACACGACGTTCCTGCTGCCCTGGAGAGATATCTTTCTGTTGGTCCTCTAGATCAAAACCTTGAAATCCTTGTTTGTCTTCATCGTCCTCCGAGCTTGGTTCCACGAACATTTGAGGATCCTCATTTTGGTCTTGCATGTTTCCTGGTGATCCGTTTTGATCACTTATCTTCTTCACGTGAGCCACATTTCGATCGAAGACTCTTCCATTGTCTTGGTCCTCAATTGTAAGCCGTGCTCCAGAACGGTTAAGTACCTTGAACTTCGTTGGATTGAACGTTGTTGTGAGTTTGTTTCCTGGAACGAGATTTTGCATAAGAACTGTATCGCCTACATCAACCGATGACTCTGTAGCCTTTCTCCTCGAGTCTTCATTATTCTTCTGATTTGATTTTATTATTTTATCGCGATCAGTGTACTCGGTGCTAATTGGTGTTGTTTCAACATCCTCCAATGATGGTATCTTCGATCTAATGGTTCTTCCGAAACACAATTCCGTTGGCGTCTTTCCCGTCGAAGAATGCGGTGTTGTATAATACATAATTAGATAATCTTGCAAATCCTGCTTCCAGTCTCGATCTAAAGCGTGGCTTATTTGTAAACGCTTCAATAAAGATCGGTTTTGACGCTCTACTAAACCGTTCTCTTGAGGCCAGTATGGTGTAGAATGATTTAACGTTATGCCGTGTATGCTGCAGTAGAGTTCAAATTCTTTTCCCACGAATTGCTTCGCATTGTCAAGCGTTATCGTACGAGGATATCCAAGGCGTGTGAAAATTCTGTCGAGACGAGTAACAGTATCCTTAGCAGTTATTTTAACCATTATTTCCACCTCTTTGTACCGGCTGAAATAGTCTACAATAACGAGTAAATATTCCCCTGATGGGAGTGGACCCATAAAATCTATGGCTACATCAACCCACGGTCTGTCAGGCATCATCCTACGCGACATTGGAACCGGTTTACTAGGTAATCCTACCAATCTACAACCTTCGCAGTTTTTTTACATATGTGCTGACGTCTGCATCCATTCGAGGCCACCAAACTCTATCTCGCAATCTACGCTTCATCAACGATTCACCAGGATGTCCTTCATGTGAAAGATCCAGCATTCTCTTCCGCAACTGTTCTGGTATGATTAGCTTGTTCCCACGTACTAACAGATCTCCAACAAGACCTAGTTCATTTCGGAAAAGCTCAAATGACTTTACTTCCTGCCGAGTCCATGATCCAGATCGCATAGCATTAACCACCAACTGTAATTGCTTATCCCTGTCCACTGCGCATTCTATCTCTCCAACATCGATTGCTGCCGATTCCGTAACTGTAAGAACAAGGAACTTATTATCTTTTTCGAATTCCACCGCGTTTTCCTCTACTACCAGTCGAGAGAACGAATCTGCTACATTGTTTGAACCCTTTCGGTATTTAACTTCGAATGTAAAAGATTGAAGACGTAAAACCCATCGTTCTGTTCTAGCGCAAGGCCTAGAATATGGCGAGAAAATTACTTCCAGCGGTTTATGGTCCGTTTCCAACTCAAATTTTCGACCTATAAGATAAACTGATAAACGCTCTACCGCCCAAACGATTGCCAGGGCTTCGCGCTCCGTCTGGCAGTATCGCTTCTCCGTTGAAGTAAGACTTTTACTTGCATAGCAGATGACACGAGGATTATTGTCATTTATACCTTCAAATTGCACCATCACTGCACCTAGAGCTACTGGAGACGCATCTGTTATAACGCTTGTTAGCAAAGAATTGTCAAAGAAATGCAGTGTATGAATATCACTGATCATCTCTTTCAATCGTTCAAATGACTCTTGATGCCTGTCTTGCCAAATGAAATGTTTACCGGATTGCGTCAATTCTCGTAATGGAGCGGTTGCTGTGGCTAAGTCCGGTAAAAATCGTCCGACGTATGTCACCAATCCAAGAAAACTGCGGACCTCCTCGGCAGTCTTCGGCGCTCGAAACCTTTGTAGCGCTTCCACTTTGCTGGCTGTTGGTCGTATGCCTTCTTCAGAGATGACGTGTCCTAAAAACTCAATCTCCGTCGTCTTGAAAATACACTTTGTGTGGTTCAACAGTACTTCTTTTTCTTTGAGAGTTTCTAAAACCTGCCCCAACGCTCTGTCGTGCTCTTCTTCTGTCTTACCAAAAATGACAATGTCGTCGATATAATTAATTGTATTTTCACAACCTGCTAGGATCTGCTCTAAGGTCTTCTGGAACATTTCAGGCGCACAGCTAACGCCGAACATCAACCGCTTGAAACGATGAAGTCCTTTATGGGTGATGAATGTCGTTATGTCTCTGCAATCTTCCTCGAGCTCTACTTGGTAATAAGACTCCTTAATATCAAGTCGACTGAAGAATATTGCGGCTTTTAGACGAGGTAAAAAATCTTCGATAGTTGGCATCATATGGTGTTCTCGTCGTATGGCTTGATTAGCGCGCCGAATATCTACGCATAGACGAAGATCCCCGTTATCCTTCACGATCGTGACTAGCGGTGATACCCACTCGCTGACTCCAGTAACTGGCTCAATTATATCCGTAGTCAGTAGTGTAGTTAATTTATCTTCAATACGCGTAAGAAGAGCGATGGGTGGCCGTCTAACATGTTGCACGACAGGAGTTATTGTTCTATCGATAGGAATTTTAAGCTTGACATCCTTAATCTTTGGAAAAGGTCTCTTTTCCTCCATAAGCTGGTTTACATCAGATTGTAAACTAGGTAAACCAATAGACAAAACTCCTAATTTTGTAGCAGTTAATCGCCCTAACAAGGGTTGCGATCCTCCCTGTACTACATAAACAATGTCGTGTGCTTCAATTCGCTTGCCGGCATCCTCAATAGCAATAACCGCCTCAAACATTCCACCTACAGTCAATGGTTTTGAATCGCGACCATAAGCACGGAAAATTTGATCCGTTTCTTTGCGAAAATTGTCAATCCTTGCTCCATGGATTCGCATGTAAGCCCATGTCCTGTCATCAATAATATTTTTGGCACTTCTCGAATCAATCAACATTTGGATCATTACTCCTCCAACTTTTACCCAAAGAAACTCGTCACCATTCCCAATATTGAAAATAAAATTAGGTGTTGGTATCTGTTCCTCGCTATTGTTGTCTTGAACTCGCATAATGCTATTTGGTTTCGATTTCTTCGGCCGCCACTCGATAGGGTTATTCGTGTTTCGTTTCTGAGGGAATGTTATTCGCTCAACAGTACGGCACCTTTTAGAAAAATGACCGATTTTACTACATTTGTTGCACTTCTGATCTCTAGCAGGACACTTAGGGTCATTTTCGTAATGATTCTTATGCCCGCATCGGTAACATTCACCAGTTGCGATTCACCTTGGACCTTGCAAATATCCACACTATTTCCTGGCCAATAACTAGATGTTTTACGATCTACACTCGATGATGCGATAGCTGTGTTCATCTGCTGTGATTGGTACTTCACAGCATCGTACGAACTGACCATTCGAGTTAAATCTTCTAATGTCAAATTTTCTTTTTGTAACAGCTTCTCCTTCAGCTCCGGTGGTGAAAACAAAATTATTTTGTCAACAACAGCGATATTACGACTCTCTTCTAATGTGCTCCCGAAATCACACGCGCTTCTGTATTCTTTCAATTCTGACGACCATGGATACGTGATAAGGTGCCCAAACAGGGGCCACGTATTCTAAGCCACTACGAATCAGGCTGCAGAATAATGCTTTCTGTGCGTAGATGTCGGTAAATTGCCAAGTGAAGCGTCGAATGAAACCAAGAATAGTAGAGGCTTTGGCTGTGATGAGTGCGACGTGTTCATTAAATCTAATCTTGGAGTCAAACGTGACACCAAGATCACAAATCGAGGTAACGCGCTCTAGTGGAGAAGATCCGATAGCGTATTGATGTTCGATGATGGTGTTTCTTCGGGAAAAATGAAATCACCTTGCATTTGTTAATATTGATGCTCATACCGTTTTCATTGCACCACAGTAGCAGTTCGTCGATGTCTTTTGTAGAGCGAGACAGTCGAGTGCAGTCATAATAACGCGGAAAATCTTCAGGTCGTCAGCACACATTTGTTTAACAGATGACAAACGGGGACACAAGTCATTGACGAAAAGAACAAACAACAGCGGTCCAAGCACGCTTCCTTGTGGTACTCCAGATGTGATTTTGAAAGTTGAAGAACGCGTGATGTTAATCGATACGGAGACCTGACGGTCTATTAAGTAAGATAAAATCCACTCAACCAGCCAAGTTGGAAATCCCATGGCTTTTAATTTTCCGATCGCATATTGGTGTGGCACGGTGTCGAATGCTTTCGAAAAATCAACGTAGATGGAATCGATCTGCCTACGGGATTCGATCTCACGGAACAACGTATTGGTGTAGCACATCAGATTTGTGGTAGTAGATCGGTGCTGGACAAACCCGTGTTGAAACTCGTTGTGGACTAAAGTTTCAAAAACTTTGCTCAAGCTGCAGAGGAGCGATACTCCACGGTAGTTCTCAACTTCATTCGATTTCCTGCTTTGTGAATTGGAACAATGGTTTTTTATGCTTTACTGTCCCAGCTCATTTATCAGCACCATTATTTTATTATCAGCTAAAAATTTGAATCGGACACTCGACGTAAATGGATTTCAGCTACATCATTGTCCAACGTTGAATAATGGTCTTTCTATTTTTTCTTTTTTTTTCACAGGACAACAGCTCACTCAGAAGTGTGATCGAGAAACCACCAATCGTTGGAAAGGAACTACTACCCCTCACAAGCGTACAATTGGCAGGATTCAGATTACATCCTGGACCGGTAAGGATACATTATTCAACATTTTCGACAACCATATCGCTCATTTTTAACACTCTTCACACAGCTCCCGGAACAGTATAAGCATCTGAAAACCGCCCCCACACGGAAGCATAAAAATAAGCATAAGAAACACAAATATCGGGAAGGGGCAGCGCCTCAGTCCGAGCAGTCCTCGCTGGAAGCGGCCGGTCTCGACACCCACGAAAAGAAGCACAAGAAGCAGAAACGCCACGAGGACGACAAGGAGCGGAAAAAGCGGAAAAAAGAGAAGAAGCGCAAAAAACAGCGCCACAGTCCAGAGCATCCGGGCGGCGGAACCACTTCGTCGCTGCCACCCCAAACGCAAGTCTTCTGAAAAAACAAAAAACAAAGTTGGAAAATCAAAAACAAAACAAAACAAATGGAAAATACCATACACACAGCTGCAACAAACAAAAAATAACGTCGTTAGTAGTAATAGTAAGCGAATTAATACATTTTTAAGTATACTTTCGGATGGCGACATCCGAAGCCACCCACAAAAAATACACTCACTCACACCTACTGAGCGAACTGGAAATGGATTGAAGAAGTACATATATATAAGAATTTACATTATAAAAGAATGGAAACAAGCAAACGGCAAGAGAAGGTAATCTTTGAAAAAAAGCATTGATATTTCTTAAGGAAGCACCCGTTTTCTCTGTTACGTTTTTATATAATTACCTTTTCGAGCCCAAAAGTGATCCCTTACCGTAAAAATAAATTAAAACAAAGACTCTCAATAAGTGCTTCTGGGACATGAAACAATACAAAAATGTACAATCGAAGAAAAATCGATTGGAAAAAAAATGCCAATTGTGAGGATAGGAGGAGTGTGTAAAACATGATCATTAACGCGTATCGTTTGCCTATTTCAGTTTTAAGGAGCAAGCAGCCTTATTTACGACGTAGTTGCGATGAGTTGAAAATAGAAAATGTGAACAAACAAAAAAAAAAGAATAACAAATCGTTAGCCATGTAAGTGGGAGGTGAATTATCGGTTCAGATCTTAATAACTAAACATTATTTTTCTCTCGTGCCTGCTCAGACAGAAAAGGGTTCCGCAAGATTTTCTCTGTACAGAACTAAATGAATTCTCGGAGGTTGTTGTGATTCGTCTGGTCGCCTGTGTGAAAGATTCAGGTCGATAGCTGGACGAACCTACGCGCGGTGCGTCGTGCAAGATGAAGCATGATTTATTTTTTTAAGTAATTTGTATTTATGATTATCGATTTGAGTTATTTAATTTTATTTTCTTCAATCAATACATTCAAATGCAAATGAATACGTGCCTGGAGAAGGTGGGTTTATTATAGAGAAAAATTCCCTGATATTTTTTTCGATCTGTCGTTTGTCTCAAAATCGGTAATAAAAAGTAGTAAAAGGAGTAAAAAAAATCACAGGAGGGTTGTGCCCGAGACACGACCGCATAGTTGACGTAGGATTCCGTTAGGCTATCTTTTGATTTTGGATATGTTTAAAAAATTACATAATTAAACTGTTTGATAATGATTTGGTGGCCCTCAAAAGAGCCGTTTTGTTTGGTTGTTGGGTATTGTTCATTCACTCCACCAGTGAATGGTGACAGCAATGATGACAGAAGGACGGAAGAATGCCGAAGTGGAATGAGATATGATGAAAACCGCCATCTTTGACCCTAGACGAGATGACCCCTGTGTTATGTATGGATGAAATAAAGAAAAAAAAACTCACCAATGAATATAAGATAATTACCAATACCGAACACAATTATCTTTTTTCACATCAGTAAAAACATAATACTTCAATATAGAGACAACATATTTGAAAAGGAAAAAGTAATTTTCTTTTATAATTTTAACTTTCTGAGTGTTTATTTAACCCAATGCGAGTTTTAGTGGGACTAACAACACCTAATACTATATGTAGAGCATATGGGAAATCACTTTTTCTAATATTTCTTCACTTTTCCAATTTTTCTCGCCGTATGAAATTTTCTTGGGTGAAAATGAACACAACAAAACAGACAGCATAAAACCAAACGACCCATTCTCGAGCGGGAACTCACCTTGATTTTTATTTATGAAAATTTAAATAAATCGTTTCATATATCATTTTATTTTTAACACAACTGATAGCATATATAATTTTACACTTACACGTGTGCTAAATTTCTCACTATACACGATCATGAAAATTTACGAAGCAACCAACATTAAAGTTGCAAATTTAAATTTTATTTGCTAGAACTAATCGTATCACTCACCTTACTTGCAATATAAATATGCCCTCGACTTGCATATATTTACAATGCCGATTTCTACCGGGCAGCTTGGTTTTGATGTCTCTGTTAGAGAACTGCCGCATGTGTCTTCAATTTCGACCAATCAGAAGTGGGTATGTCCGTTAGTATAGGGGTTGAGAATTTTCAATTGTTCGATAGTTAATTTCATGACATATATTATTTTATTCAATACTAGCTAACCCGGCAAACTTCGTCCCGCCCATTTACTTGATTAATTCTCGAGTAATGCAGAAATTTGTGTTTTATTTGTATGGCAGCCACCCCTAAGAGAGGGGGGAGGGGTATCTAACCACCATAGAAACAATCATTGCACCCTAAAGTTTCCATATGCCTAATTTGGTTTAATTTGCTTGATTAATTCTCGGGTAATGCAAAAATTTGTGTTTCATTTGTACGGCAGCCCCCTCTAAGAGAGGGGGAAGGAGTATCTTATCACCATAGAAACATTTATTGCATCCTAAAACCTCCACATGCCAAATTTGGTTTCATTTGCTTGATTAATTCTCGAGTAATGCAGAAATTTGTGTTTCATTTGTATGGCAGCCCCCCCTTTGAGTGGGGGAAGGACTGTCTAACCATCATAGAAACATTTATTGCACCCTAAAACTTTCACATGCCAACTTTGGTTTCGTTTGCTTGGTTAATTTCCGAGTAATGCAGAAATTTGTGTTTCATTTGTATGGCAGCCCCCCCCTTAGAGAGGGGGGAGGGGTCTCAAAATATCACGAAAACCTTCCCCGGCCCCAAAAACCATTTTCATGTCGATCGGTTCAGTAGTTTCCGAGTCTATAAGAATCAGACAGACAGACAGACATCACTCCATTTTTATATATATAGATAGATGGATAAAAAAATGTTATGGAATGCCGAAATCGATTGACGCAAAAATTTCATCAATCCATCATGAAATGACTGAGCAATAAGCGTTTGAAATTGGACAATTTTCACGATGCGCTCGATTTTCGATTTTTAATTTGTACCCCAATATGTTCCCGAAAGACGTAATCGTACGTAATCCTAACATTTTTGCGGCACAATGGCGTCAAAATGCTGACGGTTCCCTGTTAGTTGTTAGTAGAAAATGTAAAAATAAACAGTATTTTTTATCATAGTTTTATATAGTTTTTGTGGTAAGTGGAAAACAGTAAAATAAACTCTTTTGTTTCAAAACAAATTGATAGTCCTGAGAAGGACTGGAATGGTTAAATGGGTTGTACGGAATCTGCTGCGTTTCAGTCGGATGTAGCAGTTTAGTTTTGCCAGCGGTAGCTTTTACGGATTCGCATCTGCTTTCCTTGACTTTTACGTCATCGGCTTCTGTGCGTCGGTTTTCGAGGGTTTGATTGGCACCACCACGACGAGCTAAACGACGGATATCGGTTGTGATACGATGCGATGCACTTCGCATCCAATTGTTGATGTGAAGAGGAGCGCACCAGCAATGCACACTAGATTTAATTCGATGCACTTCGCTGCATCCTCTCCTTTGCTTCCTTTGCCGCACCGCATCCATCGTTGGTTGCCGATGGCTTCCTCCTCTTGCCGCACCGTATGGTGTTGGTTGATTTGTAGAACACTGCACACTAGAAGCCCAGATGTTTGCCTATCTGTGCGTTGAACGAGAATGAGAAATCGAAGGAAGGAAGGAAGGTATTGTATTATAGAGACTTTAAACTTTTTCAGTTCATTCGTCTCTAGCCTTGAGAAAGGCCCTTTGAAAACTCTACTCTACTCTATTACTCTACTCCAGCGCTACCACCTCCGCCCTCTTGCCTTGAGAAAGGCACTCGATTCCTCGCCGTCCAGCTCGTCCAGCAACGATGTTGTCCAGTCGGTGTCCACACAGAGAATGAGAGAGAGAGAGAAATCGAAAAATGCTACCGTCCTTTTATATCAGTTGGTATGTGAGAAATAGGCGCCCCCACTCGCTCGACATGCAAATATTTGACTTATCGGGGAACGAAAAAAGCAAAGTAGACGAAAAAGAAATGACGTCAATTTCGACCAATCAGTACCGTTTGGATAGGGTTTGAGATTTTTCAATTGTTCGATAGTTAATTACATGATATATATTATTTTATTCAAGGTGAAAAATTGTTATATAGTGCTGCAACGTTTTGATGTAAAAATCTCATCAATCCGTCATGAAATGACTGAGCAATAAGCGTTTGAAATTGGACATTTTTCACGATGCGATCGATATTCGTTTTTCGATTTGTACCCCAATATGTTCCCGAAAGACGTAATCCTACGTCAAAAAATATTTCCGTCTTTTTGGTGATCTAATGTGTTGCTCTTTACTTACGGCCGTTCTACGCATATTTGTCTACCAAAAGCTTTAAGCATTTCAATTTAGCAATACACCGGGTTTTTATAAGCACTATACTATTGTTTAATGAAATGTGATGAAATCCCCTCACTGAATCAATCATGCTTGATTACGGGTTTAAAAATTCATGGTGGGACTGTTATGCCTAGAATATCAACATGGGACAATTGAACTTGATGTTGTTTTTTGATATAAAGGGTGTGTCACATCAAATTGCATCACGGAAAAAACGTCGTATTAAACAACTTTTGGCATTTTCTTTTTATTCATACTTCGAGCCCAAGCCCGTTTGCTCGCACCTTCCTCTTTACCCCGTCCATAAGGTTCTGTACAACGTCAGGTTGTAGTTTTTTTTTGAACAGAAATCCATTTTCTCTTGAAGTCCGCCTCCGATTTGACAACTTTTGGGTTCTTCCGGAGGGCCTGCTTCATAATCGCCCAATATTTCTCTATTGGGCGAAGCTCCGGCGCGTTGGACGGGTTCATTTCCTTTGGCACGAAGGTGACCCCGTTGGCTTCGTACCACTTCAACACGTCCTTTGAATAGTGGCACGAAGCGAGATCCGGCCAGAAGATGGTCGGGCCCTCGTGCTGCTTCAATAGTGGTAGTAAGCGCTTCTGTAGGCACTCCTTAAGGTAAACCTGCCCGTTTACCGTGCCGGTCATCACGAAGGCGGTTTGTCCTCTGAATTTGTCCTCTGCGGAGAAGAACAACAGGCCCGGCAGCTGACGAAAGTCCGCTTTGACGTAGGTTTCGTCATCCATTACCAGGCAATGCGGCTTCGTCAGCATTTCGGTGTACAACTTCCGGGCTCGCGTCTTCCCCACTATGTTTTGCCTTTCGTTGCGGTTAGGAGCCCTCTGAACCTTGTATGTACGCAGGCCCTCCCGCTGCTTGGTCCGCTGGACGAATGAACTTGACAAATTCAGCTTATTGGCGACATCCCGGACCGAACTTCTCGGATCACGTCTAAACTGCTTAACTACGCGCTTGTGATCTTTTTCACTGACGGAGCATACATTTTTGCCGTTCTTCACCTTCCGGTCGATGGTTAGGTTCTCGAAGTATCGTTTTAGTACTCTGCTGACCGTCGATTGGACGATTCCCAGCATCTTACCGATGTCCCGATGTGACAACTCCGGATTCTCGGAATAAGTGCTCAGCTCTTTAAGCGACGCTCTTTTTCGTTCAACGACATTTTTCCAAATTTACGAAAAATTGACAGTGAAGCATGGCTAACGTAATCTATACACTCTTATCTGATTATAAGCGAAAGCTGCAGATATAATTCCTAAAAATTAAATTTATACAGCGTTTTCTCCGTGATGCAATTTGATGTGACACACCCTTTACAATATTTTTTTGTGTTTCTTCGAAAGATTATGCATAGAAACATCGTTTTATGAAGAATGAAGTTTTATGAAGTGAAAATCGTCAAAAAGTAACATGGGACAACTATGCGTAGAACGGCAGCTTAACTATTAACAATCTGTAGCCATGCTTTTGTTTACGCGTGAATCGTTTCCGTCGCTCCATTTAGGTAATCTTACCCTACGAGGGTTGTTCAATGATGCTGTTCTTCGTACACTTTTGACGATCTAAACACTGAACATGTAGGAAAAAATGAAAGATTTCGAATGCTTATTACTTGAGCATTCCTTAATAGATCGCAAAGATGTTTCTATCAATTAATTGGAAACATTTCTACGCATCTATCACGATGAATAACATCCAATTTTTCTTAAGATAAACAATTAAATAATTATGAAATGTCCAGCATTAACCCGTCAAATGCCAGATTTTGATTAATCCAATTCGTGCACCTCAAATGGTGCCGATTAAAAGGAGCAGCCAGCGTAACTGCGGAATACGGTTTCCCCAACACAGACTTGTAAACCAGGGGGAAATTACAAATACATGCAAGCTGCAGCTACTTTCGTACTCGCGTGCATTTGTACAGGCCAGAATGTGTTTCCCCAACACGGACTACAAAACTGAGAAACCTAGGGAATTCGTCATTACAGATACTAAAGGCGAATGAGCTATCAAGTTTGAAGCCTCTACAGTATAAAGATTGAAGTTGAAGTTATTGTTTCCCAAGCCAGGGGTACTTTTGTATTCGCATGCATTATTGTGCTCCGAAATGTGTGTAACACTACGGACTACAAAAGCGGGTACGAACACAAAACTCATTCAATCAATAATTTAATCAATACAAACAAATGATTAGTAAGCCAATGGTAGTCCTACGCCAACATTGCGGTTATATCATAGATATAACCCACCCATTATATTCATTCATCTATTTATCTACTAGCTGAGCCGGTGAACTTTATCCCACCCACAATTGATATATGATTTAAATCATTTCGAACATTCAAGTTCCCACAGAAATTATTTTTATGTACGTGATCTATACTCGTCGTAGATAATTTCTTTTTTGACGTATAAACCTGACGCAGACTAAGACACATCATACTTGATACTGACTGTTTAAATCCGTTACCCCGTTCTTGAGGTAAATTGTGATCCTATTGAGAGATTAGATCTTCTTCAATGTTTCGCCATTAAACCTGGTCCAACCACCTCGCTCCCTCAGCTCTTCTTTTTCTTGTCCCCACCGGATTCGATACCAACACCATCTTGCGGGTCTGCTATCCGGGAATCCTGCAACATTACCCGCCCATCGTACACTTTATGCTTGCTTAGGGCCGTATCTGACTCTCGTTCGAATGGCTTGATTCGAATAGTTTCGAAAAATATATTCTTATTTTCGTACGAATCCGTTCGAATGTAATGGGTCATGCAAAGTGTTCCCCGAAAATCGTTCGATTAATCGAATACTTCCTACAGAAATCGATTATTAATCGAACGAATACTGTGCAACCAATAATCGAAGCGAACGAATAATTTACGTCGATTAATCGATCCAAACCCAGAGAGGAAAAAAACGTACGGCCGCTTCAGTTTTATCCTAAAATCAATCGTTATATTTTACGCTCCCCGAAAGTCGTAAACGAAGCTCAACGCCGTCAATGCCGTAAAAGATAATAATTGATTTTCAGGCGGAACACTTTTTTGATTCCATATGGCTTTCTAGCAAAGGAGAAATATTAGTCTAACTAATTATTTCTCTCCGTGTGACGATCAATCGATTATTTAGGGCGATTAATCGTATCAAATACCAAACTGCTGAAAACTATTCGATTAGCTGATGAATGATTAATTTCAAAAATCGGGGATCACTAGTCATGCACCATGCTTGTGGTAAAAGTTTCGAACAGTCATTCATATTCGGGAATCCGATTGGTTTGGTCGAGTTACACGATTTGATCGAAGACGACTTTTGCATCCGTTCGACTCAAATTAAATCGTTCTATGCAAATGTGGCAACCTTGCCTTGTTGCAAAATAAACGTCAAAATAATTCATCCGTATTCGTGGATCAATTTACTCTCTATCAGATTGGCAGACCCGAAACCCATTTTGAATAGTTGAAATTTGAATGAAAATTATCACTTGATGACGACTCGTGATGTCATTTAAATACATAAAATACATAGTCCTAACCCTAACATAAATTTTTGTTCTATAAATTTCCTTGCATTTCCACCAAAACATTATCCATAATATAAAATCATCATTTGACACAATTTTTTGTTTTCCCCACTTTCAGAAGTTCACCCCTATTCTGTATTTCGATCGATTCGAAATATTTCGAACGACTTGATAACTTGATAACAATTCCATTCTGTATTCCGTTCGAGTTGTTTTTCCATTACGTTCGATCTGATTCTCTTCGAACATTAAATGGGCAAAACGTTCGAAACAGGGAATACGAAATTATAACTCGAATCAAATAACGGTTTCGAGCGAAATGGAAATCCGTCGGAAAACAGAATAAGGCTGGTTGTGTTACTTTTTTACATAGAACACATATTTGATATGTAGAATTAATTTTTATTTGATTTTTTTTTTGTTTTAAAAGCGTGTTTATAATATATATGTGTATCCAAACATGTCTTTGCCGAGTTGGGTGGCAAGTTTGCCATATTTGCACAACTCGATTTGACTTGAGTTGAAACTACAGAATGCAAAATTGTAATCCATTCGATTTTGAGTATACGGATGAATAGCTTATCAGCAGGCAGATCTGAAATTTCTGAGGAAATATTATGACCAAGTATGGAAAAGTTCCTTCGCTCATTTCTCCACACCTGATTATAAATCACTCTTGTATCTGTTTGGAATAAGCATGGCGAAAAGAATGCAGCAAACAATCGTGAGATTGCACGATGAATCATTTTACACTCCCCGACCATCTTCATTCGGGACTGATAGAAGACATAACAAAACAAAGAGTGAAAAAAAAACATTCAATGAATTCAATGAAATAACAAATGAGTCAAAATAGATTGAATCTGCGTGTATCTATGATTTTATTTTCCCTTGTACTCTTTTCCTCGTAAGCATTCAAGTGCACATGAAATCCACCTTCCCGCTCATCAATAACTTGCGTTAATATGGTATTTTGCGTTGGCTTAGATTGTTTCATACTAGAAACAAAAAAATGTCATTGATATTTTACCTATATTTTACTGCCGCGATCGAGGCTCAATGATTGCTATTTGAGTGAAAACCGAATGATTTTACAGAGACACTCGCTGGCTCAAGCAAAAATTTCCAGTTTGATTCTATCACCATCATTCCGAGAGGCAAATGAGGGAATGCAAAAATTTCTGAGAACAGATGAGGGGAATCGAGACAGTATTTTTCCGTTCTAATCGAGAATGAACTTTGCGAAGAGGATAGGTGAATGTTTTCTGTCTCAAATAAAGTGAGGCATAAACGGAGAATAGAAGGGTGAGTTTTATCTATGAATGAGTGTTGTTGAACGAATTTCGATGCGATTTGGCCCATACCTGATTATGACAATGGATTGCGTTTTGGTCTGACAATAGAAAAGTCTGCGCCTCGCAAGATACTGCCCAGCAAACATTAAATCGTATAATACGTTTATATACCATTATCAAATTAAGTCGCAATTCGGTATAATAAACATCAATTTTATGATGTACATTGTCGTAAAATATATTTAATCCGCATCATATGCGTATATTACGCTGATGCAGTTTGTGTGTCGTATAAGCGTATAGTTTAAATCGATTCAGTACTGTAGTAAATCGTGTTGCATGCTGAAGAAAATCATGAAACAGTAAATCATATTAGATCCTAATAAAGAACATATTACATCATATTGAAATGCCAATAAAATGCTGATGCACTCGAAAGTTTTAACCGCTGTTGAATTAAATTTCAGATAGCCGCGCGAGATAGCTGGTGAATGATCGACTCCAGACGACCGGAGTTCGAACCCACATCGGAGCAGTTTTCACCAAACATCAATCTGTGCAATTTTAAACATTCATATTCCACTCCCAACACAAGCCAATCAAACAATTATTATTTCTACTAACATAAATACTCATATATAAAAATGGCGATTCGTGAGGCTATAATAAACATTTCACGAAAATATTTTGCGCCATTTGTTTTTTTTCTATGTCTGTAATAAATCGTATATGAGTATGGCAAAAGTCGTATTTGGTGCTTTGACAATTCATCAATATATTCATATTAGATCGCAATCCAATTTCAACATAATCGCTATTATTGCCGGTCAAATTTGCATATTCATCCAAACAAATTCGGTAAGCATTTGCCATGTATGTATATGGCCTCCACTTTTGCATGCATATGCCAGTTAGGCGCATTATATGCCAACCAAATTTTAGGGCATATGATGTTATATATACGCTTGTTATGCGATTTAATGTTTGCTGGGTGTATTCTACCTCACACCGCTTCTGTTGATTGTTATTTGTTTTTCATAATTGTTTACATGGTTGCGGGAACAAGGGCGCCATATTTTTTCTTGAAAGCTGAAGTTTTTTTTTACATATAATATCAATGTCCTGGAAAAAAGGTAATGAAGATGGTCGAGTTTCGAGCGACACAACATGCGCTGCCATAACTATCTCGCAAATAGTGACGTCAGTCGTTGTGTTTATCTTTGATTGCCCACCGCATCCATGTAAAAATGCTATTTTCAGGAAGTAATTCATCAATTAAAAACGTACATTTTTGTAGAGCTCCCGCTGAATATGAGGCTAATGTGATAGCGTGGAGTGAATATTTGTGAAATCACATCGAAGAAGACGGATAAAAGTGATATTTTTATGTGCCAATTTAACTCCCTCACGTTCATAGAAACAAACGAAGTTTCATTATTTTACCGTTATGAAGTTGATGTTTCGAACGCTCTCAGTGTCGGTGTGTATGTTGTGAGATAATAATCGCCAATTAATCAAAATTTCACCGAAAATGTTACTGCTTCCGAGAACTAAGCATACGACTGCTCTCTGGACTTTTCTACCACATGAATAATCGAAATAAGCCACGATATAATTGTCATCTGTTAAAAAACAACCTGTTGAATGATTTCATGAGAATTTTGGCTCAAATTATCATGCAACCGTGAGTACTTTCAACATAGTTTTGTTTCTTCCATATACATTCCATATTGAATGCAAATAATTACGACACGATATTTTGCTTGCCAATACACATACACTTCGCCTACTACTCCACCTTTATATGTACCTCATTGATATCATATCAAAAAATCAGAGAAGCGTTATTTTTTTTTCTGGAGTTGTTTTTTCCCAAAACTAACCGATGGTCCGAAATACCATTTTCCCCCCTTTTTCCAAAAATAACTTTTTTCCAAAAATTCACAACTTGAACTACTAGGCCGATTCAGATGATCGATTTATCAATTTTATTGGAAAAATCATAACTGAAAAACGAAAGAAAACACCTCTCTGATATTCAGATATGTCATGTGAAGAAACCTCAGCTTTCAAAAAAAAAAACTTGGTGTAATATTTTTTCGAATAATTGCTCATTGGTTTCGATTTGATATGTCGAACCTCAGCTTCCAAGAAAAAAATAAAAAAAATGTAGCGCTCTTGTTCCCGAGACTTAAAACCAAAAACAATCAATAATAACAAAAAAAAAATAGAGGGGTTGTATCCGAGTCACGACTGCTTAGGACGTAGGACTATGCAACCTTTTTTTTTAATTGGTTTGGTTTATTATTTCGGATATTATTTGCGAATACCTAGAAATTTCATAAATAACTCTTTAGTGAAAAGTTTCGGGCCCTGAAAAGGTTTAATGGCTTGCGTGGTTCTATAGAATCATTTCTAGAAGCAACAATTCTTTTTTGCCTTTGCAAGAACAATACACTAATTGGAGATATGTCGCAATTTGTTTGTTTATTTCAATGCACGCATTGCACTGAGTACTTAACGAGCGGCATTTTCCGTGCATCGCCATTCAACGACCATCAAACACGCGTCTAACAGTTGCACACAGTTGCAGCGATAAAAATTAAACATCACGAGAATGACCGTTCTTGAAAAATCGTTTCTCCACTCTCGATCAAAACCGTCAACAAATGTTGTTGCATCAGACCCGAGCCGAGGCGCACGAGAGCAAACACGAATGGCAACTAAAAGTATCGAATGTGTGCTATTCACATGTACAGGAAATGAAGAAGTTCTAAGTTTCGCGCAACCGTTATTGATAGCTCTGTTCGGGAAATCACACAAATGAACAGAAGAAATGTATGGGGAAATGGGAATGCTTCCAATTTTCATCAATGTAAACCATATACAGACTATGGGATTGTAATGTACATCATATAAAACAAATCTTAGAAAAATTCGGATTCGATTGGTATGTAAATCGTTAAAATCCGTTCGCAGCAAAAATAGTTATTAACGTTAACTTTATTTCATAAAAACGTGACCTGGTTTATTATTTGGTACCCTTAACTTAGTCCTACGTCAAAAATCCAATTTTTCTCGCAAGTATAGTAAGTATCCGCTGCCGACGGAACAATAAAACAACGCCACCAAGAGGAACAATTGTACTTCGAATTAAAAACTCTTAAAATATAAGAAAAGAACAGAACACAACCATCAATGGCTACCAAATGGGTCAAGATCCTATCGACTTCCGTTATTCATCATGGGAATTTTTTCTCACTTTCTTCTTGTTTTCACTTGTTTGCACAGAGCACAACCTCGAAATGAACATGCACTATTCTTCAGTTTCGCTCATCCTGCAAATGTTCCGCATGATATGCGAATTCGGGACATCGAACCTGAGTTTGACAGCCAGTTTATATGAAGCAAAGATAAACAAAACGCAAAGCAAAAAGTGGTGGATTTTAACAAGTAGTTTCACAACTGTAATGAATTGATTTTGATAATGGTAAGCGTTGAATGGAAGAATAATGTTCTACAGAGCTGATTAGGTTGAAATATATACATTAGCAACATTAAAAAGAATGTTTTATTGCTGTAGAAAATGACGCTTTCTCTGCGGCGGGAAAAATAAACACAGCTTCAGGAACAAAATTATCAATGAAAATCAAATTGTCCGTATCAAATGAATATTCTCTTCTTTGTCTCCGTATCGCGTTGGGATGTATGCCCTCAACGCATACCATGAGTCTCGAGGTTTTGGCAGGCCTACTCCCACTAAAAGATCGCTTCAATTTATTATCTCTTCGGTTCTTCATCCGGTGTAAGGTCATAAACCCATTGGTGATCGGAAATTTTGAGCAGCTGATCGAGCTAAATTTTCACTCTGGATTCATGAGTTCATATCATGAATTCATCTCCATGCAGGTTGATCCTTCTTCGTATATTCCCAACCGTGTTTGTTTCCCTGACTACATCAATTCCTCTGTGCATTTTGATCTGTCCATGAAGCAAGATATCCATGGATATTCAGATTACCAACGATCGAGGATCGCTCCAACGATCTTCGATGAAAAGTATGGGGGTATCAATTGTGATAATATGTACTTTACTGATGGGTCCACTATAAACGAGTCCACAGGATTTGGAGTGTTCAACGAATTTTTTAGCACCTCACACAGTCTTCAGAATCCTTGCTCAGTGTATATTGCTGAATTGGCAGCAATTCATTGGGCGCTGGACAGCGTCGCCTCACGACCTGTTGAACACTATTACATTGTAACGGATAGTCTTAGCTCTGTCGAAGCTATCCGTTCAGTGAGGCCGGAAAAGCACTCGCCGTACTTCCTTGAGAGAATACGAGAAATTTTGAGTGCTTTATCCAGACGCTGTTATGTCATTACCTTTGTCTGGGTCCCTTCACATTGCTCAATTCCGGGTAATGAGAGGGCTGACTCATTGGCAAAGGTAGGTGCAATTGAAGGCGATATTTATCAGCGTCAAATCGCCTTCAATGAATTTTATTCTTTAGTCCGTAAAAATACCATCGCTAACTGGCAACGTAAGTGGAACGAAAATGAATTGGGTCGGTGGCTTCACTCGATTATCCCTAAGGTTAGCCACAAACCATGGTTCAAAAGTCTGTACTTGAGTCGAGACTTTATTCGCACCTTCTCTCGACGCATGTCCAATCACTGTTCGTTAGACGCGCTACTCTTTCGTTTTAATCTTGCCGATGGCAATATCTGTGCTTGTGGCCAAGGTTACCACGACATCGAACACGTTGTTTGGTCGTGCGAGGTGTATCTTGTTGCCAGATCGAATTTAGAAAACTCTCTTCGGGCCAGAGGAAGACAGCCCAATGTGCCGGTGAGAGATGTGTTGGCTCGGTTAGACCTTGATTACATGTCCCAAATATATGTCTTCCTAAAAGTTATCGATCTTCGTGTGTGATTGTCCTTATATCCTTATATTCTCCTTTTCCTTTTCCTTCGCGAGAAAGCAAATCCCTTCTTACTAACAATAGAATAAGGTGAAATGTAAATACGTATTAGATATAAGATAGGCTTAAGAATTAGGAGCTCTTCTAGTGATGATTATACACGGATCCGGACTATGTAACCTGACCATGCATGCAAAGTTTGGAATGTTACTAAAGGGCCCTATTCCAGAAAACGAGACGAGCAGACGAGTGCTCGTCTCGTTTGTTTTCATATTCCAGAAGCCGAGCTCGACTAAAAACAAACGAGTAGCTCGTCTGGCTAGACGACCGTTTGGTCGCGTTCGTCGATGAATCAGTCGAATCGTCTGGTTTGTTTGATGTGTTTGTTCACCTTGTTGATTGATAGCATCGGTATTCTTCTGCTCCGCCTTTAAATTCAAAAATTGTTTCACGACTAAACTAGTATTGCATAAGCAATGTATGTTTTCAACTGCAACCATCAAATTCAATTCAGTAATTGCAAGATTTTACAGATTTTCAAATAGACCTCTTCCAAACAACACAACCAAATGTACACATTGAACTCATATCCAGGGATGCTAGATGACTGTTTTGAATATATTAACACGGCACGACAAGGGTCTTCACATATTGAACGAAAATGAGTAATTCAAAACAACTACTTTATTTGAAATAAATCTATATAGATTTAAGACTTTTCTTGTTAAATCGTTGATTAGGTGGCCAAACACTGCCCCCGATAAATCCATAATAATAAAACGTCTGAGTGATGAAACCAAATGCTCGAGGAAAAATATCAATGAAACCAAAAGATATATGAAACTTATTCCTTTTTGTTATGTTTTTTTTAATATTTTGGCACTGAGAAAAGGGTATCGATTGATCAATTTTAAAACTGTTTGTTGTTTTTCTCAAAACAAAAACATGTCTTCTCATCTGACATCACTGATCATACCAAGAAAAACTGACTGAAGTCTCTCCAGTCTTTGTTCGTCTCGACAGTGACTGAAGCCGAGACGAGACGAATTGCTCGTCTCGTTTTCTGGAATAGGGCCCTAATGTTCATTCAATGTATGAAAATTTACAACTGCATTTGAGCATGCTAGTCTCAATGAAAGTACTCCTATTCGAGTCTGTATTGTATGTCAACGCAATAAATAAACGGTTCCTGAAGTAAAAACTGCTTTACTAAGCTTCACTCCCTATCACTACAAATTCGTTTTTTATAAGCTACAGAAGAATTCGATAAAAAATAGCACTCAAAGTACAGTTGAAAAACACACGGTTTGTTTACTTTTTCCACATACATTCATAGTATCCGCTAGATGGCGGCAGCGTACCTTCTATATCGCGAATTCCAAGATTCAAAAGAACTGACAGCGTCAGACTTTCACATCCGTCGCCTACGCTGTTCCGAAATGAGCAATCTTTTTGCGATTGACGGATTCTACTCTCCATTGGGTGTTCAAGTTTGCGCTAGTAGCTCCTAGGGTAAACTGACCAGACGCGTTACGCGGGACAGTCCCGCATTTCAACAAAATGTCCCGCGTAGGATAACGTTCCGCGAAACGTCCCGCATTTGGCAAAAGGAACGAAAATGTTCCGCGATATCAATATATTTCAGTATTACAATTAGATCATGTTGATTTTTTTAAATGGATGAACCTCAAAATAAAACTTATTTGTCAGACTGTTCAAGAGCGCTTCCAATGCATTCAACGATTAATACGTTGAGCTGGTTTCATCGCACCGACAGTGGACTTTTTGTTTAGAGAGTGTCAACAGGAAACGACAGCAACAAAATCGAATTTTTTTTTCTACATATTTGATTTTTATGAAGACATATTTTTAAGATGTTTATAAAGATTTATAATGAGTCCCCTATTGATCCGCAGAGACCAACGTGAGTCAAACGAAAAGTTCATCTTTGGCCCTCTAGCTTGGCCAGGGCTTAACGTGTCAAATAAGCCGGAAGAACTAGTGTATGCTGGACAGGAAGAGGCAGAGTTGTTTGATGAAGTATCGCAAATGAAGCAAATGTTGTCCGGAACCTCAATCATGGCTGATGAAAAGATGTATGTCGACATGTTCTTTTACCTTTCCGTGGTTTTAGCAGTCAGCTATCTCTCCATTTTGGCCATTCGCTTAAATGTTTTCTATAGGCCGCAGCTGTTAGTAAGGTTGGCGGTCTACGCAACAATGTTTATCTCCAGCCGATCCATTATCCATTCTCCAGTGATCTTTTGGCATAATGGGCTGATCCCCGTTTCGGCATTAAAAACACATCACCTTCCCAAGTTACGGTAAGCACTTCGTACTGGTTCCCCGTTCACCATATGACTTGAAAGAAGAGCGGCTTGGACATTCCCTTCTCGTCTGTCAGTGAAGGATCTTCTTCGAGAACTTGATGTGGATGATATTTTCGACGTCATCGCATACCATCGCTTACGTAAAGTACCCGGTCCCCGGCCATTTGTTGGATTCTAGCATCAAGCACGTCTCGTCTTCCATTATGAGAATGAAAAGAAGTTTTTCAATTCTTTCGCCGGAAAGAAGTATTTTCACCAGCACCTGAAGCTACTCCTTCTGGGTGATTGCCTGCTGCTCAGATACTGCCGGTCTCGTCTGACGCTTCCGCTTAAAAATGTCCATTTTGGCCAGATTCTCCTTCACCGTTTGGTCGATTGTTTCGATCTCCCGGCTTAAGGAGCGACAGGGAGAGGATGTTGTAAATACCAGATCGGCTATGTCTGGCGGACACAAAGTGTCTCAGGATGTCCAACTCCTTTGCTGTCGGGTGAAGCTGATAATATGAAAAAATCATGAAGTTGCTTGACAGTGCTGCTGCTGCTTATCCACAGCCTTGAATATTTTTAGTTGTAGGCCTAATAAACGTAATATTTAAGGAAAATGTGTTCCATTAAATTATTTTTTGTAGTTTTTTTTTCATCGCCATCCGAAAATAGTGCTTTTTTTTAATGCATACGTTAACACAAAATTGGATGAAAAATGGATTGAAATTTTCGAGCATTCCATTCGGTAATTTGAAGAAAATTGTTGAATTTGAATCGTGCTTGCCAGGCTCTAATTCTCTAACTGAGCGAATGATTTTCAGGCGTAAACAAAATTTAAACCACCGAAAAATCACAACTGAATGACGATACTTAGAAATAAATAATACAGATCAGGTTTGATTGCAAGGACACATGTTAAGTGTTTCACGAATAAATGAGACTCGCTAAACTATGGTTTATTTTCACATAACGTATATACATAACGTTTTGTTTTTTGTGTCTCGCGTTAGACCTTTGACCATCTGGTCACTTTATCCTAGCGGACCCGAAAAGCAACAAAGTGAGTTCCGGTTTCGGTGGAAAATTGCAATACACATATTTATATTTAAAGGCGTGGTTTTTCTTGTTGCGATGGTAACTGCAATTATCTTAAGTATGTCCCAGATCAAAAGGTATGTCATCAGATAATGAGTTCTTATCGCCATTGCGTTATTGATAAATATTTTAATATTTTTTGTCGTTTTTTTTCCTCATTGTTTCGTCAATTATTCTGCTGTGAACATAAAACAGCTTTCATTTTCCATATCTTCTGAAGTAAAATTTACGTAAAGTTCGCTTTTATCCAACTTTATGCGCAAAGTACGCAGTTTTGTCTGTCGTTACTCCTATATATACCTGCACTATCTGTCCTGTGTTTTGTCACAATTTCTCTTCTACTGGATGGCAACAGCCAGCCAGTGAAATCCTGGCCGTGCCTTACTGATAGCTGGAACGTGCAATAAACTAAATTGCTCCGCAATATACTTACTTAAATATCACGCGAAATCATTTAACATTTGTATGGCTGCAGTTTATAACATCATAATTCCACAATTTTGCATGCAAAAATTATTGAACGGAATCTTTGGAATTTGGAAACGAACAAACATATAGTTTTTAACGAGATCTTTGCATCTGTTAAAATCTAGAACAGATAGTGGTTTCTCTTTCGTTCAGAGAATTTAGTCGAATGTATTTTTTTGCTCTATTGTACCGAACGAATGTGAAGCAGAAGAACAAATGGCATACAATTTCAGCATTTCTTCATTTTATTATATAATAAGAATCTCAAAACTGGCGCACTTTATGACAAAATCACACAGACTTTCTTCAGTAAGAATGTAAACATAAATGAAATGAGCGTAAAACGGATATGGAAGAGTTACCTGCACTAATCATCGTATGTTTGTTATCCAGGGAGGGGGGTTTTAGTGAAAATCGTCCTTTCTTCTTCTTCCACAGCCAGCTTGCTTTCGATAAAATATTGTGCTCTGTCTTGTTCTAACTGCAATAACAAACCCTCGTCCCACTCGTCGCCATCCGCTTGTCATGGGAAGTTTCGAGTTTCACAATTCGTTCCCTCATCCGATTTTGCGTTACTTTTTGACTCACAATAATATAGCTTAAAAATAGGATACTCATTACTATCAATCTGAATGTAGGTTTTAAACTGCTGCTGTTGCGATCGCTGTCTAGAGGCGTTTTTGGCCACCGGTTGCTTGCCGTAAGTAACAATCACCTCTGAACCTGGAGAGCTGTGTAGGAATAAACGCAGGCAGTGCAGCTCTGTCCGGCAACTGCTAGTAGGGTGGTTGTCGAGTGTTTTTGCTACTCGCTACAAAGTCCTTAAATGCCATCTTGATTTCCATGTCCAGGTTGTCGTCATCCACCAACTCATCCGGGTCACTGTCGCTGTAAAAAAAATAATGATGAATTTGGTTGCGGGTATCGTAAGCATCTTCATCGCATACTCATCGAACTCCTCGAAGGCTACCGGTGCAGCCGTTTCCAGAAAATCATTCTCTTCTTCGGTCATCACTTGGCCGTCGGGACCGTAGAACACCGGACTGTCGGTGAACTCGTTCGAGGTTCCCTCGCCGAAGGACGGTTGCACAACGGCCACTGGGACTGAAGATAAAAGAAGCATATCCTTGGACATCAAATCGACCTTGGACACTAAAAGTGGAAACAAAACCACTCACCAACTTCCTCGTTGCGTCCCCAGGACTTTCGCTGTAATTCGAGCACAGAATGGATGAAGCGGCCAGTTGAGCAGTCAGTCGAGTTCTCCATTTGGCGCAGCGTCGCTAGGATGGCGTTCAAGTCAGCCTGGCGATCACGCTCGAGTTCAAAGCCACATAGCTGTTGATAAAGGAGTTGGGATTCCATTTTAAAGCTCAAAGCATATAACACTAAAGTTTTATTATATTACCTTGAAACACTGACAGACACATTTAATGTTCTCTGGGCCTTCTTTATTCAGCAAAAATTTTACTGCACCCAGTATTCGCAAGGCGAGTTCATTGTTTCTCTGGCCGTGCTGGAAATATGAGTAAAATAAACGGTGGTTATACCTTTTGATTAAGATGGTGTGGCTGTTGTGACGATTATTCTATGGGTTTTATTCTGTATGCCAAAACGAGCAAATGTCTTCATTAAAAAAAATTGACTAAAAAATAACCAGGTTAAATAAAGAAATAGGCGAGCGTCTTCGGAGCGCTGCACAGCACACGTATGTTCATTCACACGGCGCTTACAGTACGTATTTGTCTGCTTAATCTCAGGTGTGGACAAGGACAGGGATTTTGGTCTCTGCGCCCGCGCCTTGCAATAGATAAGAGATAAACAAGATAAAATAATAAAAGTAAAATCGAAAAAAGACGGAAGAGAATAGTTGTAACAGAATAGTCTGTAAAACGAGAGAGGAGAAAAAAAAATCGGGACTTCAACGAATTCTATCAACATATGTTTCATGATTTCGTGGACCTCTATTTGTCGGAAGCTGCGAGCAAATTCTAGAAAAACGTTTCAAAGCAAAATACTAATAACCGAGAGCTGAGAACAAATGACGCTGCAACTGATGGCCGAGATCATTCTCAGTGCGATCTAACAAGTGATTCGAACACCGCGAAAGTGGAACCGGATTCCGATGGCCTACAGGTAGAGTTTTACCAGCGAAAATTTGAAAGTAGTTTGTGCATTCAATTCTTTTTCATTTCTTTCATTTTTCTGGTTAAATGTGTTGTGTTAAATGTGTGATGTGTTTCATTAACGTAACTGACATGTTTGACATGTAAGTTAAATGTAAAGAGAAAAAAGTGATATAATTTTGTCGCAAAGTAGAAAAATGAAATAGAAAAAAACAAAATTAGTTCCGTTAAATTTCAAGATGGCCTAATTCATAACTGCTGGGTCTCGTTCATGAATTGAGAAAACAACTATACGCCAGTTTCTTCAACTTCAATGGAACTGATGTACCGGCTTTTTGGAACCGCGTTATTCCATCGTTGTCATTCAATCGAGGAGTATTCGGTATTCTAAGTATTCTAAGTTTGAAAATGCTCACTTTATTCACCGGCCTGCAAATGTTTTCGTTACTTTTCACCGATCTGCAGAACAGACCCGAACGCAATTTTAAATTGTTTAAATTTGCATGAAGATTATTATTCGATGCTGTTTGAATACTTAGTTTGTTTTAAAAGCGTGCACTCGAAATTTTTGCCTCACAGAAATAGAACATGGAGCTCAATGTCATCTATGTCGAATTTCATGACAAGATTGCCACATTTGCACAACTCGATTGGTCTTGAGCTGAACGGATTACAGAATGCAAAATGGCGATCCGCTCGGGTAATTCTGATTCGATCGGATTTTAGAATGCGGGTAATTGATCAGTAGAAATATCTGAAACTTCTCAGGAAATCACACTATCGATTTCTTCAGGACGTATTTTGTCGACTAAAAATGACCAAACTAAAAGTCGCTTTTTCCATTCAACCGAATACATCCAGCAATTTGTGGGGATGAATCCGACCGGATTAAATTTTTCGTTTGAACACACGCGCTGCAATGTGATGACAATTCATTGCGCTTTGGTCTGGTCATAACAAACGCTGTGTCAGCGTTGCTCATGAAAGTGTCTCGCAAGTGAATGTCTCGCGCCGCTTTTGTTGATTATGTCGGAAGAATAGCTCTCACTCTTTACATTCGCGTACATGTCGACCATAAATTGTTGACGCAGTTCACGACATCCTAGAATGACATTTATTGGCCATGTCGAATCATCATACGATACACATAAAAATCCCTTAAGCGCGCCCTCTGTTTGTTTCGTCTCCTATAACCGCATGTTCATAAATATTGGTTCAAAATGAGAAATGATGTTCATAATGAAAGAAGTATCTGCGGCGAGATCTCGTTTGTTTATGTTTATGCAATATTCATCTTGTCCCTTTCGTCGATTTTTCGTCGAAGAAAACCCTCAGACTTACACTGTAGTCACACATATTCTAGAGCTTGTCACTCAGAATATATTCAAGGCGTATTGCTCGACATAGAAATTTCAACAAAATACTAATTAAAATGATGCAAATAATGCTACGTTGAGGAGGCGAACGCTGGAAACGTTAGTGTCATAGAAGAAGAACATGGCGAGAGTCGTATGAACGGTGTGTGTCAACGATGAATTTCGGATTATTGTTTCTCTACAAACCGCAATTCCTCGCGTCACTGTGCAATCCATGATTTCAGCAACGCTTGCGCATTGAATCTACACACGTGCTCTCCAGCAGGTGTTTTATCAGGATTGACGAGAATAGCGTGATTGTAATTTTGTAATCTGAGGAAATGTGATTTGAAGAATTTCAATAATCGACTGTGCTCATTCAAAAAGGCTTCCAGCTTGCCGGAGATGCTCCTGGCTTTAGACGAATTGAGATTACTTGTGCATGTGTGGATGAAAGTTCAATGAAGCGGACGTTGCGCCATCAGTCATTGAACAACGTAGATAAATTCGTTCTGTTTATAAAACGAACAACGGTTCATTTATTTAAATATTGTTCATAAAAAATGCTAAAATCGCGAAAAAAAATAGGGGACTGGGGTTTAAATTTTAGGGAGGGTTAATGTATGAAGCCAAATTCAAGAAAAAAATTATTCAGAAAAATATTTTTTTCAGTATAGGGCCACCCTATCCTGTATCCTAGCGGTATCATATATAGTTCACAACCTATTCTCATGCCTACGTTCGATTAATTCAAATAATCGAATATCTGAAATTGTAATCGAGTAATGTTGTATCGAATAATTGAAAATCTGAATATAAATACATCGAATAATTGTCACTGTAAAGGCTATTAATGAAAGAAGGTATTTTTCCCAAGGTTAACGAATTTTTAGGGTAAGAATTAGGCTATATAATTTTTTTATCCAACCGTCTAACATCGACAACCCGATAGACCACGCGACCAGAATGACTACGTGATACGTGATTATTACAAGAAATAAATATTCGCTCGATTAATCGAATATTGAAAGACAATTATTGGAATGAATCGAATATTGAAAAATGCCCCAACGATTAATCGATAATCGAATACATGAATAATTTTGACATCACTAATCACACCGGGCTCGTTGGGTAACAGTAAATCTCGACGTTTCGTGCAATTTCAGGATATTTGACATCTAACTTATTTTTAAACCCCCGATTCCATGTACTCCCCCTTGAGTGATTTTTCGGTTTTCAAAAAACTCATATTCTGTCTGCGACACTGGGAAAAGAAGTTCGATTGAATTAATATTTTGCATTGGGTATTTTATCGTGTAAATCAACATTTCGCACGAAGTTCCATATAGAAATTCGAGATGAACATTTTCATTGGCACCCTAAACCATAGTCCCAGAGTGTGGATTTTTGACAAAAAGATATTCGATATGACAGTGGATATCGAAGTTTCTTGTAATTCGAAGACATTTGGTATCATTTTTTTCTGAAACACCATTTTCATTTACACATTTGTTTGCATCCAAATTACCTACTCTTTAAATCATTCCCACCCTTTCATCAAACGCAATACAGGCAGACTTGATTATATACAGTGCCCGATTCCTTTTCTCTTTACATAATCGAGTCAAACTTTTTTTTTATTTGTTTTTTATACATTTACTAGCTGACCCGACAAACTTCGTCCCGCCCAAAATTTATTTTTCGTCTTCACATTCACGTTTTCTTACTAAGCGCTGTTCATGGGTCCAATCGCAGAATTATTCATTGATTGATTTTCTAATCTACCCTTTAAAATTACCTTTTACTATAAAATTCCTAGTACTTCTACCAAAACTCGACATTATAATATCAGATTATTTTCAGACACAATTCTCGTTCAAGATTTTTCAACCGCTTACTTGCACCCTATAACCTCAACATACCTAATTTGGTTTCATTTGCTTGATTAATTCGCGAGTAATGCAGAAATTTGTGTTTCATTTGTATGGCAGCGCACCCCCCCCCCTTAGAGAGGGGGGTGGAGTGTCTAACCACCATAGAATTATTTATTGCATCCTTAAACCTCCATATGCCTAATTTGGTTTAATTTGCATGATCAATTTTCGAGTAATGCAAAAATTTGTGTTTCATTTGTATGGCAGCCCCCCTGGGAGAGGGGGGGGGGTGTATCTAACCACCATAGAATCATTTATTGCACCCTAAAATTTCCACACGGCAAATTCCATTTCATTTGCTTGATTAATTCTCGAGAAATTTAGAAATTTGTGTTTCATTTGTATGGCAGCCCCCCCTTAGAGAGGGGGGAGGGGTCTCAAACTGTCACGAAAACCTTCCCCGGCCCCAAAAATCCCTACATACCAATTTTCATGTCGATCGGTTCAGTAGTTTCCGAGTCCATAAGAATCAGACAGACAGAAAGACAGATAGACATCACTCCATTTTTATATATTGGGTTGGGGAAAAAGAAATGTCGTATATTGTCAACATATGGCAACACTTAAACTTCTCTTGTGTTGTACTTATCGCATCGGGTCATATATACGGCTATTTAAAGACGACAATCTGTGCTACAAGTGTCGTTTTGACAGTGTTGTGATTGTCCTTTTCAGTCTCAAGTTATAGCGCGTCAAAGATGGAGTCCACCAAGCAAGAAATTCGCCATATTTTACGTTTTTACTACCTGCAAGGTAAGGCGGCCGAAAAAATTCGTGTAGTTTATGGACCCGATACTGTAACAATTCGCACAGCACAGCGTTGGTTTGACCGATTTCGTTCTGGTGTAGTGGCTGTCGAAGATACACCTCGTACTGGTAGGCCACTCGTCGTAGAAACCGATAAAATCGTTGAAATCATCCAAGTAGACCGGCATGTGAGCACTCGCTCGATTGGCCAGGAACTGGGTATAGACCATAAAACCGTTTGGAACTATTTGCAGAAGATTGGATTCCAAAAAAGCTGGATGTATGGGTGTCACACAAGTTGACGCAAAAAAATCTTTCGGGAGCTCGAATGGGATGTTCTATTGCACCCACCGTATAGTCCGGACCTGGCTCCAAGTGATTATCGTCTCTTCCAGTCCATGCGCTCTTGGTGAAGTTGGCCTCAAAAGAGGCTTGCGAAAACTGGCTGTCTGAGTTTTTTGCAAATAAGGAGGGGGGGTTTTATAAGGGGGGAAAGTGGCCTTCTAAATGGCAACAAGTTTGCAAACAAAACGGCGCATATTTAACTTTTTTTATCCCATTTATTTATTTAAGGCTCATTAGCATTTTAGCTGTAACAGAGCCGAATTTTAATCGTGTACATGTCACATGGTTATCATATCTATAATTAGCACATTACACAGTTGCCATTCGCCAGTATTTCTTCTATACCATTACATATGGTACATTCACACAGTAACCATTTAGGCGTAAGAGTATTCTTTCTGTTCTTCCATTATCCAGTTGGACCACCGGACAGCGGAGACAGTTGATTGATCATTGTTGAGTTATTAATAGAACAGCAGCCCGATGTGTCTTACAGAGCAGAGCAGTTGTATAGATGAATCGATCTTATTTCGACCGTGGATCGATCTCCATCGCTGATGATTGTTGCGTGGACGTAGCTATTCTGTAACAACACAAAGATGGTCAATGAGGGCCCTGAGTTTTGAACTCACGATCGATCGCTTACTAAGCGAACGCGCAACCAATGTGGCTACGGAGACCTCCATATTTGACTTAAATTGGATAATTTTAAGTATGTTAAATAAAGCGTCAAATTTCGATCAGAAATACGACATTTATTTTTCCCCAACCCTATATATAGATTTTTCATTTTTCATTGTATAAGAAGAATTTAATTTTTGATTCATCCCTTTAATGTAAAGAAAGACTATTATAAAATAAGAAAATAATTGCATCCAGAATCTCTCAGATAGACGATCATATTTCATGAAAAATTGCTTCTAGGCGTATAGTCGAAAATCGATAATGACAGAGTTATAGAACTTTTTTCGTTTCGAGCTCTGAGGCAAACTTACTCTACATTAAAAAGTATGCTACGTACGTTGCATCCGTTCGAAAAACGAGAAAATTTTGTACAGAATATAGTTGGGAAGAACCAAATTAGTGGATTTAAATAACATGAAAACTTAAAAGATTTTATCTAAAAAAAACATTACAAATTTGATTGTTTCTATCAACAAAATTAATGATCTTTAACCACTCCACAATTTGTTTTATGACACCCAACTTATATCTTTCTTAATTTCCCTGCAATATCGCTACAAACAATTTCAGGTGAGAATTCAAGCGGCGGTGTCTCGCACGTAAACCTGTGTTCAACTGATTGCCCGGTTAGTTTGAAACATAGGATACGGTCCTTTAGCAATGTCCGACGGGCTTTAGCAAGCGTCGGACGGCATACTTTTGCGCAGGGCGTTACGTTTACCCGGTTAATTTTTGTTTTCCGGAAACGCAAAATTATATATAATCGACTATCCGACCTGTTACCTTACATGACGCACAACCGGAATGACAACAGCAGGAAAACAAAAGCAAATCGAATGGTGATTTAAATCGTAGTTATCAGAGTTTGGGTTATTTTCTACGGGAACCTTTTTTTATGTGATCTATCCACAGCATAAAGAAGTTTTCTTCATTAGAGGCGAATGAACTGAAAAGTTTAAACCCTCCTCAAGCTAAAAAGAAGAAGAAGAAGGTTTCTTCAAAATGTGTAGTGAAAATAGTTCTTGAAAGCTATTGTGTAAGTTTTGTGCGAATTTTTGAGCGGTATCTATCCCTCGCATAAAAATAGGTTTTCCTGTTTTTTTTTTGTTGTTTTCATTCTTTCATTTGACATCAAAATTCAAGAATATGTTAATGTCATTCTGCAAAAAAAAAGTAATTTGATTGTTCAGCGTATTGGAATGTCGAATTTTGTATCGAATAACATTTGCGGCATTCGCTATTTTTTTTCATTTGAAAAAATGCGGTCGAGCCATATCATTTGCTTATTATAACGTTACCGTTATGATGCCACCCATCAATTGCAAAGCCAAATTGTTTTGGCCGACAGATAATGTTCTGTGTGTGGTGGGATCAGAAGGGCATATAGGATGAAGTTGTACAACAATTCAATAAATGAAATAAGGTCCCTGCTTCGACGACTTCGAGATCAAAATTGATCCAATGATCCAGTAGCAAATCGTCGTAACCTTAAAATGTCTTGTGATGAAAATGATGTGATGAAAATATTTTCAAATCTTAAAATACACTGTTCACCGAATTCATTTTTACGTGATAGATGTATCTCTTATTAAATGCGTTACTGTGAAAGATACTGAGTGTGGTTTTGAAGAAAGTGAACAATGTATGTTTTCACTTACTTGAGGTTTCCTCAACTGCATGTACAACTCGGCAAGGAAAAGCGTTGTGCCCCGCACCTTTATCTGCTCGTTTTGCATGTATCCTTGCAGTTCATTCTCCTGGTATTCCAGCTTCATTCTTAGCAGCCGCCACAGTACACTATCGTGTCCATCGTCAAGGCTATCCAACAGTTGGAGTAGTCGGGCACCCATGTAGCGAAAATTCTGCTCTCTGACAGACTAGGTAAGGGGGAAAGAAATTCGAACAAAATATTAGATTCAAAAATTGTTCGAAATTTTAAACACTCTCACCTGTTCACAGATCATCTCCACAGCATTGCTTATTACGAATTGGTTGGCATGGAACTCGGCAAAAGTGCCCTTCAACTTTCGCTGGATATTCTCGAACATGCCGGGATTGTCGTACAGTTCGCTTATAACGTCCAAAAGGTAGTTCAATGCGGCCATTTCCGATTCAGAAACCTGTAAGTTCAAAGAAGCGTATCATCATCAATAGGCAAGTGGGTGGGAATGTATCCGAGGGAGAGAAATTGTAAGTTTGTTAACCGATCCAAACCTTCACAAAAGCATTCCATGACACTTACGAGAAAAAAAAGCAACCAAGGGGGAAACAATAAGCAACGCCACAACAATAACAAACGAACAAGCATAACAGCCCAATAAGCATTCGCCAATAGTATTAAATATATGTTACATTAAATTTAGCACTTTCTACTAGCTTAACAGTGATGTCATTCATGGATAGGTGTTTCCAAATTCAGCATCCAACCTGTGGACGAAAGTAGTTCGACAATCCATGGACGACATAAAGAGCATGCATGTCTCTAGAACGCAGTTATCCTCGCGCTAGAGTTGTGTGCGTGTGTGTGTATTCGCCTACGCGGTCTCCTACCTGTTCATCGCCCTCTTGGTCATCGTAATCATTGCTACAAGCCATCGCGCGCGGTGGCATTTGTTGGTGATGTTGCGATTGCTGCTGGAGATGATGCGGCAGTTGGTTCTGTTGCTGTAGGTGATGCATTTGGGAGTTTTGTGCGTTCTGTAACCTCGATCGAACGGACGAGTTATTCTTGTTGTTGCGATTATCGTGCGGCATCATTCCAGGCCCACCAGCGCCACCGCCGGCAACCGCTGCGGCTGCCATGCCTCCCAGAATCGGATGATGCAGGTGATTGTTGAGCGCTGTCGACGAGTAACCCATGCCGGCCATCGCGAATGGAAAGTGGCCACCGGCGGCGTTCTGAGGCATCGAAAGATGGGGTGGTGCCGACGTCTGCTGTTGGTGATGCTGCAAACGTTGCTGTTGAGAATGTTGCGCAAAGTGTTGGGTTGGATGATGGTTATAGTGTGGGGGGTTGCGCATCTGATAAGTCCACAGTTTGTCCACATGTTATTTTTTTGTGGTGATGGTGGTAACAATTTCCGTTGTTGACACACAAAATTTTGTTTAAGATACGAAGGTACGGAGGTATCGTATGTATTGTGGTGGTTTGTGCATACACGTTTAGTAACGATCCGTGCATTTTAATGACATTCGCAGAGATTGTGTACAATAGAATATAGATAATATATAGATACAGGATTAGTAGATTGTTCGATATTCGAATTTTTGGGGGTTATCTCAACATCCTTCTGTAACAGATGCTACATCCCAGAATTTTTAACATTCTAGGCATTCCACCAATCAACACGAATTTTGTAATTTCATATTTTTTATTTAGCTGGAACTTTGCCAACATGTTTGGCACTAGATACAATATCATTTTATGGCACGTAAAAATTAAAATTAAGTAAGAACAATAAGTGTTATGTCTTGTCTCGCGTCGCGTCTTATAAGTGTCGTGAAGTTCTTACGTTGCACAGCAATTAACCATTTCCCGTACAACATCGAGTCTCACTCGTGGGTACTTGAATAACATAGGGCGCTACAACGCTCAGCAGGCTAGTGAAATCACTTGATGTGTGACGTATTAAATAATACGGGAAGGGATTGAAAATAATAAGCTTATGCCAAAATGGTATCATTTCAGGAAATAAACTATAACACCAAAACGTGTTATTTGGTCCTAATGGTGTCTTTTGCAAAGTTATAGATTATAATTTTGCTGATCTGGAAAAGTACACAGTATTATTCTGTACATCTTTGTTAGAATTATCATATTGAACAAACATACCATTTTGGCAATATAATATTTCTTAGTATATGGCGAATTTCATGAATTTCAGGCAGCAACTTCTCACATGTGAAACGTTGAAACGTTGTGGGTGTAAAGACATTGGTCATTGAAGCAACTTTACATGCTTGAAATCTTCAAAAAGGAATCAGATTACTTTTTTGAAAAGGGCCAAATTTTTTCTTGATTGTTTTATGAAAAAAAAAATTCTACAAAATTATTTGGGTAATAGGAAGAATTCAAAATAGTTTGAATTTTTATTGAAAAATACTAAAAATAAAAAAATAATACTGAAAAAAAATTTCCAAAACTTAAATTCATTTTTGTCGAAAAACTATTTTTTTTTAAATTCTAAAACAAAATAATAGTCCTTACAATTACATCTGAGGATGGGTACTTTTTCTAACAGCAATTTCTTCATGTTTTCTCTGAAAAAATTACAACTAATCCTAATTTTGTTTAAAGTCAAGATAGTGTAATATGATTACTTGGAATCGTACACATAGTGCAGCTCACTAACAGTCATGGCCCCTAAGGCAATATACCTCCCACGAGGGCCCGGGCAATGCAATCATAAGTTTCATTCGACATCAAGCCTCATACTGGGCCAAGGGTTTGTTAATTATTTATGGTTGCGTAACCCTATTTACTTTTGTAGCTCAAAGATGATATCTTTCTCTGTTTTTTTGCAGAATGCGTCTAACCACGCCTTAAAAAAATTTGTGTGCTTATTCTCCGAAAACGCCATATGGCGACCGTGACAGGACTATATAGTGTATATATAGCGATATAGTGTATTCGACAAATTCGACTTATTAAAATATTAACTTTTGTCGAAGACTTCAACGATCTATCTTTTATAATTTCAGAAATATGTGGCATTTTTGAATGAAAATTCCGGTCAATATGTCAATCGCTATAATTTATACACTAAAATGTTACAAATTAAACATTAAAAGTAATTTTTCAAAGAAAACGTGACACAAGTTGTTGTTAGGATAACTCTTTCCCTATAGCAGTGCTCTTCTGCCGATGTATGGACGACTTGTTGGTAATTGTATGGGCTATCCATATAATTCTTATTGAGAATGTAAACAAAAATACCTTTTTGAGAAAAATGAATTTCAATTTTCAAAATATTTTTTTAATGTAATTCTTTGAAATTTTTGTTGTTTTTTTTTAATATTTAAACAGTTTCCTATATTTTATTCTTTGACTAAAATTTTGTAGGTACCGTCATCCCGGGGAAGATTGATCACCGGGGTGAGATTGATCAAACGTACTGATGAAAACAAACTTAATTTTTGAATTATTCAATTGAATTTTTTTTTATATGACAAAACATTTTTTAAATAACACGTTCAATAATCATTTGTAGGTTCTTCTCGTTAGGGGTTCTTATGGAATCGCTTCTTAAATTGTATAAAAATTAAACTTTTCTGATCAGTATTCTCGTTTCCTGTTTTAAACATGGTAGAGAAACATATTTTCACAACATCAAAATGATGTGGATAGACGCTAAGCATATTCATTCTCACTTGGCTGATTCTTTACGAGTTGAAATAGTAATCAGATAGTTACAATTAAAACAAGAGCGAAAAATCAATTTTGCAGAACAGCTTTTTCTCTTAACCAGACAACCAATGTTGCGGTTCATTTTTCTCGAAAACGGCTGAACCGAACTGTAGGCGACAAATTTCAATTGAAACTCTATTTTGTTTCATTTGAGAACCCTTTTTATTTTATCAGAATCGATCCACGGATTCCGGAAATATGCTGGAAACAAGTACAGAAGCCATAAGATCCAGAACCCAGAACAACGTAAAACCCGCCAATTGGAGTAACAAATATAATGATCTTTCAAAACTAGCTTATTTGTGATAAATTCAAGCCTATATGACCTCATTCCTGTAACTCGGATATGTTCTGGGTAAGGTTTACGAGCGACGTGATCACTTTATGACCAGAACCGAATCCCACCATGCAGTATAATGTACTTCATGGTTTGTCAATACTACCTCTTTGGTGATCAATTCATGGATTTTTGTTCAAATTAGGATAACCCAGACGGTCTTCGGATGACCTGCAGCTCAAACTTTATACCGAGATATGAGGAAGGCACGTCTACACCTTTAGGTAGATTGAATCCGATTTGTATCCTCAAACCCTAGAATTATCATTTATATTACCATAGTTAAAATAATGTGAATTTCTATATATTTTCGTGCACATTACACTAGAAAATAATGAAAAAAAGGCTGATCAATTTATCCCCGAATGTATATGTTTTGATATTTGAATTTTCCGCTGAAATTTTTTCAAACTAATGTTTAAAGGAATGTTTCAACTAAACATTTCATAACGTTTTGTGATTTTGGTACCAGTACTAGGTACTAGTTTGAAAAATAATTGGGTATAGATTAAACAAAATATTTTGGAAATATTTACATTTTTGTGAAAATCGTGATCAGTTTTCTCCCGGTTTACGTTACAATAGTTTTCGATATACACTGTTAAAAAATGGTTTTAGTAGAAATTTGGTGTATCTTTTCCAGAACCGCAAAGTTAAGGGGCTGTCCACATACCACGTGGGCAACCTTAGGGAGGGTAGGGGTTACGAAAATGTCCACGTTCGTCCATGGTGAAGGGTGGAGAGGGTACGCGATCTGTTCAAAAAGTATCGCGACTTTCGAATTTACGCGGGTTACGTATATTTGATTCTAGATTTTTTTTTGTGGCATTGTGTTAGTACTCATGTCTCTCACATATGCTGACAAGTACGGCTATTTTGTTCGTTAATTTTTGACAACCGCTTTTCTTACACGTGTTTTGGTCATCTGTCTTTATCTGCATAAGAGTTGAGAATCAGCTCTTGCAGTGGATCGTAGAAGCGAGCGCTACATTCTTTTATATATTTTTATTTGAAAGCAGAGGTTTTTTTTACATAACATATCCAAGTTTTTGAAAAAAAAAGGAATGAATTGTGAAACAATACAATATGAGAAATGTGTATGGTTGTGTTCAGTGTCGAAAATATTCAGCCTGCCTTGTATTGATAACCAACTGCTCAAGCGATTGTCGATAAATATGAAACAACACTATTGTTACGGACAGATGAGGCTTTTACGCGGATCGCTTTTTACTTCCGTTCTACGTAAAGATAGTCCCATTTGATATCTATCATTAGGTGACATGGTTTTTTTACGCGGATTTTCCAATTAACGCGGATTTTCGAATTAACGCGGTTTTTTTCCGCGGATTTTCCATTTAACGCGGTTTTTTTACGAGGTACGTATTCCTCGCGTAAAAAAACCTGGGTGTACATCACTTAGGATCAGGGTTGCCAATATTTTTCGAAAAACTGGAAGATTGCGCTTTAAAAAACTGGATCATGTAAAACCGTTTTATTTTGAAAAGATCGGCTTTAAAATGATGTTTTTGCCCATTCCAATGATTGAAAAATAGAATTTCCTTCGAAGCGTCGCGAATATGTAGTTCATTAAACGGCGAAATGAACAATTAATTAATATCATTCGAGTAGATCAAAATGCCATTTCCCACTACGCGAACATTACTGTGAGGCAATATTTATTTGAGGATCTTTTCTTCTAGAACATCTAGTAAATACTTTTTTTTTTTTGATAAAACTTCAAAAATATCGTATTTATTGCTTCGTGTCCATCATGGCATCCTTCATGTCATGTCATGCCCAGATCAATTGAGGTGCATGGGGTCACGGAATCTAACTTCAATCTTCTGTTCTTTTTCTTGTAACGCGGATTTTGATTGATGTAGTGTTCCTTTTCACAATGTTCGTTGTTATCTCACGAATAATGTAGAGCAAGAAAAATCGGTCTTCGGCTTGTCGCTTTTGCGTGGTTGGTTTCAGCTCCCACTCGTTAACATTTGAAAGCGGTTCTATCATGCATCAAATAGGAGAGTTTAGATCATGCGTAATGTTGATGCTATTTAGAACTGAAAATCCTTTGGGAGACCATGAGAAACTAATATCCCATTGATGTGAACGGAAACAATATTATTTGGGTTTTATGTTCATATCAATCAAAATTCAGAATGATTTGGAATACCAATAAAATTTGATGATTATATAAACTCAAAGGCAGCATAGCACACGGGCATTAAGAACCTATTTGGGTGAGATATTTTGCTATGAACATTGCCAGTCGTGATTGAAATCATAGTTCGAAACAGAATATTTTAGAGAACCTAGAACATCTGATATTTACATAAATTCGAAGACAGTGTAGCACGCACTGTGCGCTAACCGTATTGAATTCGGAAGTGTAAGCTAGAGAAAAAAAAAACAGTGAGTTGAAAAAGGTCGATCCAAGGTAAATACACATTGGATCGATCGAACGATGAATGTCAAAAAAACACTTGGTCAAGGGATAGGAAGAGTGAGTGAGGGATATTATGTATACATTATGAATTTATTTTACATAGAATGGGTAAAACTGAAGCACACATATAAAAAACTGGATAAAACTGGATGATATTTCAAAAAACTGGAATATTTCGGGATTTAACTCTTTGACTAGATCGAGAGGAAAAAAAACAGGAAGAATCCAGTTTAAACTGGAACATTGGCAACGCTGCTTAGGATGCAATTTATTGCCTTTTGCATCCTTCGCTGCGTGCACAAACATCTGCCAATGGTGCATCTACCAACGGGGTGGAATAAAACATAATGCATGTTTGTTTGAGTTTACACAGCCTATCGCTTGGGCGAAGGATGGGAAGGACCAACTCGAAAATAAGATAAGATCTATGGTGACCACGTGATCGGTACGAGTACACATAGGAAGTGGGTGACCTAAAAATAAAACCGATGTGTTATCGGTTTCAAGAAAGAGAGAGGAGATATTTCTCATATTTTAGATTAAGATGGTGTATATAAATATTGTACATATAGAAAATAAAGTAGTAGTAGTGTAGTAGTAGTCTGAAATCTCGAACTCACGCGAAAGCGTGAAATTTCTTGTTGTTTTAAGAAAGAAATTTTCAACTATCAATCAACACCAGTGTAATGAACATCAACATCAGCTTGAAGTTGAAGTTCATTTTTCATTTGCATCTTTATTTTCATCATGATATTCGTAACGTAGAAGTTGAAACTCATTGCGTGTTAGTGAAAATCAAAGCATGAAATTCAACGTCAACCAATTGAGAGTGAAATCGATGGTAAAGCATGGCCATTCATAACACAAAATTCTTGTTTTTGGCGACTTCGTCAATAGAATGTATAGATAACTCTTGCTATGTCTTATGAATTTACTCCCGATTGGCCGGAGATGGCATGATGTTTTCATATATTCAAATAACATCAATTAAAAATTTTCATTCAAAATTTGAACAATTTAAAGCTGCCTTCGGGCTTGGTAATCTGATAGAGTATAACTATGTATGAGCACTTTTGCTCCTATATCCCTCTTAACGTGGGAACGAACCTCATCACATGCCACAGTAAGGTTTTCCTACAGGCATTTGAAAACATACTTCCATGAAAGGTACGTTGTATCTAAATTTACAGTGCATGTCCACATTCCAAAATTTTGAATACTCTTCCATATCCGCACTGGCACCCTACTTGTCGTAGCACCCTTTGATACAGAGGGCTTGTTCAAGATTGTGAAGCGGATTCTCACTGCTTTTTCACAACATCTTCCATCCATCTTCCATGCATCTTCCATGCGGGACTTATTCCCGCATACCACTTCACGGTGTATCCGCGTTGACAACGATATGGTGTCGACATCTGGATACGAAATTAGTTTTCCACTAAAAGTTATCCTATTAAAAAAATTATCTTCAGATACAATTTTTGTAAAATATTATTTTACCACGTAAGTAAACGTTTTCCATTCACATTGAACACTAATTTGATACGGAGAAGTTAATTTTCATTCATAATTTCTATTTAAAAGATGTTCGTTCTGCCAGAAAACCCATTATTATCTTGGATGTTCCTTTCGTTTTCACCGTGAAGTGTAAAAGGGGATAAGCCCATCCATTATTGTATCGAGTAGGGTATATGTGAGTAAAATCAGCATTAGAAATAAATTATGTCTGCTGAGCTTGCTACCTCGCTGGCAAATTTCTGACTATTTTATATTTATACCATAAGTGTTTTTGGGAGCTGGGACCCACACTGATATTGCGCAAACGCTCTTAATGCGGGCTTAATGGAAAGCGCAGCAAGAAAAAAACACGTTTTAAACAGGGGAAAAATGGATGTATTAGTTGCTCGTTATTGACGGTATGAGTGAGTAAGCATACACATCGGTAGAACGTATGTATTCAAAATTGGAATGCAGTTTTCATTATTTTGAACCGTTTAGGTAATAGGAAATTGTAATGTATAATATATCGAATGAATCATAAAAAAATCGATTGGTATGCAAATCATCAGAATTTATTCTTAGCAAAAATAGTTATTAACGTTAACTTTATTTCATAAAATCGTGACTTGTTTTCTGATTTAGCTTTCTGAAAGACGTAGTTTTACGTCAAAAATAAATTTTGTTTTCGTAATTATTAATTGTATTTATTTTTTGTAGTTCACTCGGTTATATATTTTTCTTTAACCTTAGGTTTTTTCGTACATAATGAATCGTAAAATCAGAGGGGCGTTTCCTTTCTTTCTCAAGTTGTGATTTTTCAATGTTGACACTAAATCTACCACGAGGGGTCAAATGACCCATTTCAAACTTATAGTCAAAATTTTCTTGCAAATTACATTGTCACAACATAATTTGCCTACACTACTTTTGTTAAAACATATATCGAATGTATTACTCCTCTCTTGTTATTTCTTTTACTCAGAAATATATGTAATATGCCCTAACTACCGGGCTAACCATCCCAATCTACAGTGCTATTTTGCGTATCAAAAATTGTAATTTTTTGCGTATCAAAAATTGTAATTGTAATTGCTATTGATTGTTATCCTAACACATTAAGGACCGAACGTTTTGGGGCAAACATGAACGCTTCATTTGTTCGGATTCCACGAATGAGATCGTTTTCTTCGATGTGGATGAGACGAAGGCGAGCCATCGGTAGGCCTTGTTAAATTCTTAGCAAACCAAGGGTTTAACCTTCAAGTGTAGAAAACACAGGTTTCGTAATTTATCCGTAACAGACGGAACATGCCTTTTTTTTACTTTGAAAAATAATAACTTAAAAACGAAAGGAACACAGCTCTGATTTCGGGATAAGGTATTTGAATTTTAAATTTAAAATTTAAGAAAAAACCTTAGCTTTCAAGAAGAAATATAAAAAATATAGCGCCCCCTATTTTCAACCGAGTAAACTAGAAAAAAAACAAATACAATCAATTACGAAAACTAAAATCGTTTGTTTTTCGCAAGTTTAATATTTCTTTAAAAAAAACTATCTCATAGGCTTTAATTTGATATGTCAATCACCTGAATCGGTTCAGTAGTTTAAAAGTTATGAATTTTTGTGTTGCGAAAAAGGGGAAAAAATTGTTTCGGACCATTGGCTAATTTTGAAAAACCATAGCTCAAAAACCTAGAAAAATTGTTTTTGGATATGTTATGTTAAAAAACCTCAGCTTCAAGAAAAAATATTAAAAGTCCAAAGCCATGTAAACTGCAAACAACAAATACAATCAATAATTACAAAAACAAAAGCTTTTTTTGCAAATGTAATATTTTTGGCTAATTGGCTTTAATTTGATATGTCGAAGAATGTTCACGTGGACAACAGGGTTAGGGGTATAGGCAATGTCCACGCTTGTCCAGTTGAGGGGAAGGGGGAGTCTAAAATCATGCTTTTTCTGTCCACGTGGTATGTGGACAGCCCCTTATAACTATGTCTAAGACACCATTTCGATCAAATGACCCGTTTTGGCGTTATAGTTTATTTTCTGAAATGATATCATTTTTGCATAAGCTCTTTCCAAAAAAATGGTCGTGATGATTAAAAAAAAATAGTACCGTAAAAAGACATTGTACCTAGTCCCGAACAAGTTGGCAAAGTTTCAGATAAATCAATAATATGAAATTGAATTGATTTCCTGTTGATTGGTGGAATGCCTTATTTTGTGAGTTAAATTTATCGTCCAACCAAATGGTATGATGAAGTCTGGAAGATGAATACTAGCAGCACTTGGATGCAACATTTTCCTTTTATAGTGAATCAGATATCGTAAACCGCATCCATGCTCTCATTTTTATTGCTAGCTCTAGTAACCTACAATAGTATGATATTTACAACCGCTGTAACCAATCACTTTCTCTCCCATCCTCACTCGCAACACACTCCTCATCCATCCGTGTCGCATGACGCTTGTGTCCAATCATGCATGACATTAATTGGCTTCAGCTTAGAGCGGACCGAAAATTGTTCAACTTCTAATTGCAACATAGTTTCGATTCACTCGCTACCACTAGCACATCTCCAATGAAGCATTTTTTTAGTTAAGCCTATCTCGAGCGTCAAACTAATCCTGGAAACTCGCTCTAACTTTTGCTGATCGTTCACTCTCTCTCATACCGATTACCATAATAAAACAATGCGCATACCTTTAGCGCCAAATACTTACATCCTTGTTATCATACATGTGATGTCCTATTTGTTGTTGTTGCTGCTGTTGTTGTTGTTGTTGGGAAACCTGGTGGTTTAAGAGTCGACCCGCAATTTTCGATTTTCCCGCCATATCCGTTCCATTCATCATACCACTATTGCCCATGTTGTGATGATGATGTTGCTGCTGCTGGTGATGTTGTTGTTGTTGTTGATACATTGAGCCCATGCCGTACGAATTACCGCCACCGCCTAAACTTCCTCCTCCCCCGCCGTTATTGTCGCCACCACGATACCTATGGTGATGCTGCTGATTCTGATGGTGTGAGTTATGCATGCCATATTGTTGTTGCTGGGGCGGCTGATGGTTTGAGATCCGCTTCGGAATGAATTCGGGCGCGTTCGCCGACAAACCTGCGCTCCCACTAGCACCGATATTCACGTTTGCGTTTGCGTTTGCATTTGTTCCTGTGCCTGCACCTAGAAGAAAAGACGAAATAAAAAAGAAATGTTTTATCAGGCTTGAAGTATTCCTTGTTGAAATTTCGTCTTCTACAATATGTTTCTTCAGAGACTCTTGTCAGTGTTGTAGATCCTAACACTGAAGTTATATCAAAATCTAAGGAGAAACAGACGATTGATAATTGAGTTATTGACAGTGGAGTTTCCTGAGGAAGCTTTCGTTCATGATTCTATAAAGCTATTGTCGATTGATCTTATGCATATGGTGCATTGGAGCTTGGTTATCGCGGCCATTCTGGAAGATCTTGCAGAGTAAAAAATCAGAAGGGTTTTTGACCAACCCGGTATGAAATCGGCCTGAGAATACTCCAAAAATCTGCTTATTAGTAGCGATAGATGGTGGATGAGGATTTTGGAGGCTGTAATATATCAATACGGAATCAATCAGTGATGAAATATTATTAAAAAAAAACACTTCTCACTGTACCTCAGGCTCTTTTTACTCTTGTTCGGGAGCTTAAAACCACCATCAAAAATGTCTCTATGGAATCCAATACCGTTGGCTGTGTATAGCTCTTGACTGTTTGTCCTTAACGTATAACACAAGTCTTGAGGTTTTTCCAGGAAGATCACCTTTTCAAAATTGCTTCTGGAAGCTTTCTTTTCGAACTCTTGATACTCAACCTTTTTCATGTGGATCACAATAAAACTGTCGTGTTAGGTACGACGAGAAACGGGTTGAGGATAGCTGACTCAAACCTTAAACACATAGCGACGAGCACGATTGTGCTAGAAAATTTTCAATTGCAAACCTTTTGTATGGATATCCCAAAATTGCTCAATTCTGTTTTCTCAATCTCGTGTCTATCTCTCTCTTTATCTCACTCTCTCTCTTTCCCATCCCTCTCTCTTTCTCTCTCTCTTTCCCCTCCCTCTTTCTTTCTCTCTCTCTCTCTCTCTCTCTCTCTCTCTTTCTTCTCTCTTCACTCTCTCTCTCTTCTCTCTTCACTCTCTCTCTCTTCTCTCTTCACTCTCTCTCTCTTCTCTCTTCACTCTCTCTCTCTTCTCTCTTCACTCTCTCTCACTCTTTTCTCTCTCCACTCTCTCTCTTTCTTCTTTCACTTTCTCTTCTCTTACTTCTCTCTTTCTTCTCTTTATCTCTCTTTTCTCTCTCTCTTTCTTCTCTTTATCTCTCTCCCTCTCTCTCTTCTCTCTCTCCCTCTTCTCACTCTCTTCTCTCTCTCCCTCTTCTCCCTCTCTCTTCTCTCTCTCTCTCTCTCTTCTCTCTCTCTCTCTCTCTCTCTTTTCTCCCTCTCTTTCTCTCTCTCTTTTCTCACTCTCTTCTCCCTCTCTCTATCTCTCTCTCTTTTCTCACTCTCTCTCTCACTCTCTTCTCTCTCTCTTTTCTCACTCTCTTCTCTCTCTCTCTCTTTTCTCACTCTCTTCTCTCTCTCTCTCTTTTCTCACTCTCTCTTTTCTCACTCTCTCTCTTTCTCTTCTCTCTCTCTTCTCTCTCTCCTCTCTCTTCTCTCTCTCCTCTCTCTTCTCTCTCTTTTCTCTCTCTTCTCTCTTTTTTCTCTCTTTTCTCTCTCTCTCTCTTTTCTCTCTCTTCTCTCTCTCTCTTTTCTCTCTCTTCTCTCTCTTCTCTCTCTCTCTTTTCTCTCTTCTCTCTCTCTCTCTTTTCTCTCTTCTCTCTCTCTCTCTTTTCTCTCTTCTCTCTCTTTTTCTTTTCTCTCTCTTATCTCTCTTTTTCTTTTCTCTCTCTCTATAATACCTTAAATTTTTTGGACAAATAATGAAATGTAGGAAATTGTTTCAAAAAACGAAAAAAACGATTTTTTTAATTGAAATTTATTTCTTTCAGAAACGTATTTTTTGATTTCTCAAAAAAAAATATGAATAACCCTTACAATTTCCAACAAGTCACTCATACATCGAAAGATGGGCACTTTTACTGGGAAATGGTTTTGACATAGGACTATGTCTTTGATTTCTATATAGGGGGGTCACTCTACGAAAAATGTAACGATTTATTAAGAGTTTCCAAACGCATATTACTCAAAATGGTTATTGCGACATATGTTGTGTTATATATCATTAGACAGGAAATTTATCCAGAATTTTTGCTTGAAACATGAACAGTGAATATAGTAAAAAAGATAACAATTTGACGATTTAATTGGGTATGTTTTCTTTTGATTGCACTATCCACTCGCTTTTTCCCCGACGCAACGAGCAATCTTTTTGCCTAGATTCGGGCGTTAGCTCATAATGTGAGTTGATGCGTAAAATAAATCAATTCTTGATGCGCATCAATTCTATATTGTATTGTGTATGTCATCTAACCCGTTTGAAGGATACAAGTACATACAGGAAATGATTTTTCCAGGGCATCCATTTGATGTATCAAAAGAGAAAAAAATACAGATTTTGAACAATGAAAAACTCAATTTAAAAGCGATTACTACACACAATCACAGTCCTATGTCAAGATCCCGTCCGTGCCCCTAGCTCAGACCCATCAAGTTTTTCTAATAAGTTTTTCATGTTTTCTTTGAAAAAATTACAACTAATTCTAGTTTTGTTTGAAGTCAAGATAGCGATATAGTATATAGGACAAAGTTTTAGATCTTATTGAAATATGAACTTTTGTCGATGATGTAAGATTTCTATCTTTCATAGTTTCTGGAATATATGCCATGCTTGTATGGAGACCCCTGAAAGAATAATTTTCTACTCGTTTGTGTGTAAATTCTCGAAGTTTGAACAATTTCCTACATCTCATCCTTCGACTAGAATTTTGTAGGTATTATAGTTTTTGGGTTTTTTTTTTGTAAAAAGTTCACTCTTTTGAAAAAGTGCTCTATTTCTTTTTTGAAGTTTTTAAATATGCAAAGTTATGTAACACGTTGACTGACATGACTGACAGTATAATGTATATGATGATAAAGGTAGAAATTGATTTATTTTTTTTCGCAGAAATTTTACTACTTTCGAGAAGACATACCTTCTTACGATAAGAAACGATGGCCATACTACGTACAAAAATTTCCATCGAGTGAATTATAATTTTCCAGTATTAGAGTGACTTGGAATCTTGGAATCTGAGCGTCCAAAAAATTAGCGATCTATGGATGAAAAATAGCAAATTGCTGATGCAATAAAATAAGCAAATTGGAAAAACTTTTTATTACGTAGGTTAAAAAATACGAACGATTTTTCCAAAAATCATTCACTGTTTGCGCATTTTAAAATAGATTCTGAAAATGGTTAATAATCATCAAAAAATCGGTTCTAACGCAAAACAAAAGTTTATTGTATGTATTAGTTTTGAATGTTAATGGAAATCGCTTTTAAAATTATTTTTATTGAATTTTCATGAATATTCTTAGAGGGGTTAGTTGGTCACATAACAGTGGGACTAGTTGAGCATACGAATAGCACCGTTGTAGAAATTACTCGTTTGAGAGCAACGCACATAAAATTTTCAGGTATGCCGCGTTTCATTACGCAAGCTATAAACAAATATAGAAAGCATATGTTTTACTGCTAAACCCAGTGTATTTGAAACGAAACAACCTGATACCAACCGCCGCACAAACCACTTGCAATGTAATTGTCATATTTATATTTTTTGCTATAAAATTTTCATTAAATATAATAAACGCTAACATTGAATATCAGAACTCACAATAATGCATCGAGTAATGTAACATACCTGGAGGTTATTTTAATACACTTTGAAGCGAACGGTACAAATGTCATCAAAACAAAAGCAAGCAAGAAACCGGCTGTGCGCCGCGAGGATGCCATGTGATTTTTTTCAAATGTCTTCACCATAATATCGGAGGAAAGTTCTTCACACAAAAACGGAACTATGATAACTCTATTTGTTTAATTCAGCTTTGAAGTTTTGGTTGTAACTCAAACCATATCCATAAAACTACGAAAAACCTTCAATTTGTGAAGTGGTCGTTTGAAAGATCTAGGTTAGTTTATTGTATAGTATAGGCCCAAAATAATAGAAAAGCAATGTCACGATCATTCGTATTTTCGAGTGCAAATAAACTAATGTCTTCGTGAGACAATATGTATTCAGACCGCTTTATTCGCTGAGACTAAAGTCTAAAGACTATTTTTGACGATATTTTCAGCCAATAGTTAGAATTTCATGCAAATAATATCTTTTAAAAATTCAGTACGCATTCATACTGAAATGTCTTCACATATTTCATAATGTGTTCAAAATGTTTTCACAAAAACAAATATCTTCAAAATGAAGACATGTCTTCAAACCTGGCATCTCTGATGCGCGGCAAAGTAGAAGAGAGACGAAATCGCTAGAAAAGACCGCCTAACTAATTTTCCACAACGATGAGAATTTTCAATTTTCATTATTTGTTTTTTTACTTGACTACATGATATCTGTTAACTGTTTTTGTTTTGATTTGATTAATTAATTGAAATCAAGGAAACTTCTGATGGAAAAACGCTTATTACTTGCTCAAAAAGAACATGCCTATTATTGACCAACTTACCCCGTGTGTGGGGTTAGCTTAACAATTTATTCTTAAATATAAAGACGTTAAATGAAAGAAAAATGTCAAATAAATGTTTCTCTAGTTATTTTTTATTGGAAGGGTAAAAGATAAGCTTCATTGTGGTACATAACATTCTAACGCAGAACTTCGTACTACAAAGTTATAGCCAAATTTATTCAAAAATGACCAACTAGTCCCGTCCTACCCTACCCTTCGCATTGCTGTTCTACGATATCAGCGCGTGGCCTGACGGGAAAGTCGCTATAAAACCGTGTGACACTCAACGTGTTAAATGACCGATTCACTTCCACAATGTTTCACTGGTATCTGAGATGGTGCCTAAGACGAGTTGGCATGGAACTCGTCAATGGCAACAATAGTTGGCATGCCTTCTACTCACTCCGATCATGATAAGATTTAAAATAACAATTATTGAATAACACAATGCGGTTTAAACACCTAAAATAAGAAACCCGACACTCCTCATGACCTCTGGAGATCCAGCTATGCAGAGCCTTTCCTTTCGACCGCTTACGTAACAAAAACTTCAAACAATTTTTAATCAGCTACAGAAGCAACAGTGAAAGGGAGATGATGATACACGAAAAGTGTCATAACAATGGCAAACAGTAGCATGTTACAAAATTTAAAATCGATTGTATGAACGTTATCGAACAGTGCGCTTTTGTTCAAAACTAGATCAAATGGATTCAGAAAGGAAAGCAATCATAAACAACAGCTGTACTTGTTGTCTGGCGAGTTTATTCAGCTCCAGCCACCGGGACAGAGAGACTCACCCGAATAGCGAGCCGATGAATTTGTTCACGAGAACTTCTTTCTCCACACTGTTGGCCGGCTGTATCCCACTGAATAAATGTTGTGTAAGGTTTACTTTTGTGGATCCCACTAAAACTCATAGCAAAGGAGCGAGGGGTTTGATTTTGCCATCTGATGATTTAAATAAGTTATCTGAGAAGCATGTCCACATACTACGCGGGTAATTTAGACCGGTGTGAAAGGAGAAGAGGTAGATAAGTACAGATAATAACCACTTAGATAAGTTGATTAATATTCAAGAAACTTTTCATTTTTTGAATGCCAATATAGTGATTATTATTAGTGATGAAACGGATAGTAGTTTGGCCGGATACCGCGCTCCATTCCTTAGAAGGGAGGGGTGTCATACCATCATAGAAACATTTATCGTACCCAAAAACCTTCACATCCCAAGTTTGGCTCCATTTGGTTGATTAGTTCTCGAGTTATGCAGAAGTTTGTGTTTCATTTGTATGGCAGCTCCCTACCCCCTAGAGGGGGGGGGGATGGAGTGTCTATACACCATAGAAACGTTTCTTGCCTCCTAAAACCTCTAAAAATGCCAAATTTGGTTCCTTTTGCTTGTTTAATTTTTGAGTTATCCAGGAATTTTATGCTTCATTTGTATGACCGTTCTTGATTTGGCGAGAGATTTGCAGGTGTGAACAGGAAATCAAGGTTCTCGTCACAAACAAGACACTGGACTCGGTAGAAGGTACGAAAATGTCCACGCTTGTCCACTGTGAGGGGCGTGGGGTTTAGGTAATGTCCACGTTGACATGCTCCTTTGTTTAAATAAAACATTCACGCTTACATCCAAGATGAATTAAATGTATTCTGCATTTTCAACATTTTTGAACTTTACGCCCATTCTAAATAATCTATTTTGATCAAAACAAGGGTTGAGCTGACTGGTTAACAATCTAATTTTTTTATAAAGCTGAACATCTTCCCCGAAATTGATTCGTGATCCCAGAGGACTTGTCCAACTTTCATCATATATACGCATAAATTCGAGCTTGTCACTAGCAAACACATCCCAGGCGTGTGTCATTCGGCGTCGAATTATCAAAACATGAAATATATTTAAATATCCTGTTCTAATAGGAATGAATTTTTAAACTAAACGCAATTTATTGAAAGTTGCGCAGTATGAGTCGATTTATCCGATGTGTTCTGAGATTGAGTAATACTATTTGGTCGGGGTTCTGCCAAAACGAACCAAGCGCCAAAAACATTATTTTGAGATATTTCGATTTGAAGTTTGGGCTCCCACTAATTGACTGTGTCTGATCCGCTCACGTGTTACAAACAGGGTGTCAAACATAATACTCCCTTTCATGCTGTAAGCACACAACTTCGTCAATTTCTGATTCAGAACCTTTAGGAAAGTGAAAGAAACAAAATTATGTTGTTGCTGGATACGCAAAACTTCGTTTTCCTTGCAGCCAGAGCGAATCAAGTACATGCTAGCTATTAACATAATATCGTTACACAACACATTAGTATTTTATTTATTTATTCTTAGTCTTCGGTGTTAAATCGTACAGACTGTGACTTAAACTAAACTAAATTTCTAATTCTGTTAACGAACACATCCTTGCTGATACAGAAATCAAAATTGTCATAAACTGCGTTAAAAGCACGAATACATGCACTAAAAGGATTGTTGAACCCGTAGTTTGTTCTGTTATCTGGTAGTCGAAGAGTGCGAGACGGGACGTTTATGTAGATAATCTGAAGTGCCGGGCAATCCATACGATTTGTGAGAATGTCGAAGATAAACACTCGCTGCAGCTTCAGGCGTCTGGCTGATAATGTCTCCAAACCAATCAGCAGGCAGCGTGATGTGTACGGTGGCAATTCGGTAGGGTTAGCCCAGGGAAGCTGACGAAGAGCGAATCGGATGAAATGCTTCTGTACTCGTTCAAGTTTCAGACCATGTGAGACGTAATAAGGTGCCCAAACTGGCGCTGCATATTCCATAACACTGCGTACTACGAAGCAGTATAGTGATTTAAGAGCATATACATCAGTGATGAATGCTGTGTGGCGACGGATGAATCCCAGTGCAGAGAATGCCTTGGCTGCAGTTGACACAACATGTTCACTGAATCTCAGCTTACTGTCCACGGTCACACCTAGGTCACGTATGGAATTAACCCGCTCAAGAGCGGTCGAATTAATATGGTAACTGAATTTAATAGCGGTTTTACAGCGGGTAAAAGAGATAACTTTGCATTTTTTGATATTTACAGTCATACCATTTGCATCGCACCACAACAAAAGTTGATCTATATCAGTTTGCAAAGCTTCACAATCCAGGACGGATGCAATCACCCGGAATATTTTCAGGTCGTCGGCAAAGAATAATTTTTTCGATGACAAACGGTGGGCGAGATCGTTTATGTATAGAACGAAGATAAGAGGCCCGAGTACGCTTCCTTGAGGAACTCCAGATGTCATGTTAAACGATGCCGAGACTTCGTGATCAACTTGTACGAAAGCTATCCGCCCGGTAAGATATGACTTCAGCCAATCAACTATCCAATTTGGGAAGCCTAAATCTGAAAGTTTGTCGACAACGAGGATGTGAGGAACCACGTCGAAAGCCTTTGAGAAGTCCACGTAAATCGAATCTACTTGGCAACGGGATTCTACTGCTGGAAACAATGTGTTACTGTATTCCATCAGATTGGTCGTCGTTGAACGACGCTCGACGAAACCATGCTGGAATTCGCTGATTAAAGGCTTGGCAGCATTATTCAGAAAACGATGGACGACTGTTTCGAAAACTTTGCCCAGACAGCAAAGTATCGATATTCCACGGTAGTTTTCGACGTGATTCATGCTTCCTGCTTTATGGATTGGGACCATTTTAGCACTTTTCCACATTGACGGAAACGTACGCTCGGCTAATGAACGATTAAAAATTAACGTTATAGGTGAAACCAGTTCGGCTGCGCATCCCTTGACGATGAATGGCGTCAATCCATCCACACCAGGTCCTTTGGAAACATCCAGATCGTTCAGCGCTTCGAAAACGTCTCTAGTAGTAAAACGGAAATGAGGAAGATACACATCATACGAAGGTGTGAGACGGAATGTTTCCGTATTCGATGCTGGAGATGTGGATCGGAAAACAGTTTGAAAAAATTCAGCAAACAGGTTGGCGGCTTCTTTGGCTGTGCTTGCTCGGCGTCCTTTATATTCCACATTGCATGGAATGCGTTTCGATGATTTTTGAGCTCTAACAAAAGCCCACAAAGATGAAGGATTCAACTTCAAATCAGATTGGAGCTTATCTACGTACGCTGCATATGTTGTCTTAAGCAGAACATTATATTCACTTTCAATGTGTCGTAGGATGTTGCTGTTTTCTTCAGATCTGGCACTAAAGAATCGATTGCGGGCTTTACGAAGCTTGTTGCGCAAGTGACGGAGCTCGGGCGTCCACCAAGGTTTACGGATAACAATGAAAGTGCCAGTGTGGCGACGTGGAACTAGCTTATCGAAAACGTTATGTAGCGTAGCATAGAAAGCAGCCACAGTTTCATCCAGTGGAGTACAGCTCAAGCGTTTTGTAACGGCTCTTGACTTATTTCACAAATGGTATATATATTGCCTCACATTTGCTGATTTTGACAAAATAATATCTCAATTAATATAAATAAATTGATTGAGGAATGCATTACACTTGGTTCGTTGTGATAGAACACAATTTTAAAAAATGCAGATCAGCGCTTCTACACTTTATGGCAGCCCTTAGACTGTCTTAAGGTTTATCTGTTCTAATGTTTTTGTTTTTATGATCAAACATTCTGTTGTTCCATTATTATGGTGAGTTATGATTATCGTCAATAAATGACGTAGTTGCTCCAATATTGTCGTACATGTTGTGCTTCACACGCCGCACCGATCCGCAGGCCATTGGATAATGTTGGCCTTATCAACGACAAGACCAATTATGTCGTCAAAAGAGACATTCCAATAAGCAAGAGCCATTGACTTGTAGCATGTACCATGTTGAACAGATGGAATTCCGCCTTTACTTACCAAATCCCGACGACATCTGATTCCAGCAGCTGTCCGAAACAGAAAAATCTGTTAAAGATCTGGATCTGCCTTCTTGAAGAACACGATCTCTAAAGTCCGATGCCATATTGTGGGTTTATGGTATGGATTGCATTACCGTGCCAAAATTTCAATAACCGGTAAATTACCGGTTAAAAATACTTTAAGAAAAACCATTTTCTTGAAGAAACGGCTTTTACTTATAATGATTTGTTCACAAAAAATTGCAAAATGTTTTTTTACTACTTAGTTTGTTGGTTAAAGTAATACTAAGTTTTACTATACTCACGTATACTGCCGTTCTACGCATAGTTTTCCCATGTTCCAAAATCAGCAACTGAGAAAAACGAAATCAAAGTTTTCTCACATATTTGTCTACCAGAAGCTTCAAGCATTTCAATTTAGCAATACACCGGTTTTTTAATAAGCACTATACTATTGTTTAATGAAATGTGATGCAATCCCCTCACTGAATTTATCAAGCCTGATTAAGTGTTCAAAAAATCATGGTGGAACTGTTATGCCTAGAATATCAACATGGGACAATTGAACTTGATGTTGTTTTTTTATATACTGGGAACAAACAATATTTTTTTGCGTTTTTCCGAAAGATTATTCATAGAAACACCGTTTTATGAAGAAATGAGTGACAAAATTCGAACTTTCGGCAACTAAAGTATTCTTCTAAGGAAGACCAGCTAATTGTCTTCAATTCGATATGTCGATCGTCTGAATGATCCAGTAGTGCAAAAGTTATGAATTTTTAAAAATTCATTGTTGGGCAAAAGGCGAAAAAATGGGGTTTTCGGACCACCCTAAAATGGAAATAATAAAAGACGGGTGGGTAATGTCGGGGACATAACCGGAGTGACGTAGGACTATACAAAGGGGACAGCTTTTGTTAAATATATATATTAAATATATTGTTTTATTTTCTTCTCCTACGTGAATACCTACCTATCTACCTGAAAAATGGATTAGTTTACTGTTTACTCTTTATGAATATGTTGATGGTTCTGAAAAGAACCTTTGATGTTGTGTTTTTGTTATCACTCGATATTCCCATCTTGTTCGGTTAAACCTTCCTGTTTAGCTATTGCGTTTGCCACTCGCCACAGCTTTCACAGTTGGAAAATTTCTTCCCATCCAGCTTGTGACATGTTGTTCAGTAAATTACATTTAATGCGACGTGCCGGAGAAACACTTTGCCACTCACTGAAACTAATTGTTGCCTTGATGAGCGCCGAACCGAAGCTGCTCTGTTCTTGATGCGGGTTTTCTGATTGTCGTGAGCAGCTTTGCAAGCCAACTCGAGCACTCCGACGGCCGAAACTCTATAATCGCTGTTAGGTATACTGGTGCTCCGGCACCAATCCGTTCGGCCTAGTTACCCTTGCGGAGCAATCAGTGAATGCGACCAACAGGGAACTGGAGACCTGCACGGTTCGAGTGGGACTTTGCCTTTCCCTTAACTTGTCCTCCTTTGTTACGTCCACGATGCCGATGCCGTACAACCACACGGGTTTACGGTTTGAAAGAAAATAAGATATTTTTTTGGGGTACGCGTGTTTTATACTCTAGCGGTACACACTCACAGGATAGAGACAAATCGGCAGACTCAGCCAGAGGGGCGAGTCCCACGAGACGAACGAATGAGCGTTAAAAGGGAGCGATGGCAAAAAAATACAATAGAGGCGAATGAACTGCAAAGTTTAAAGCCTCTTAAAAACAAAGAAAGAAGAAGAAAAATACATTCATTACGATTTGTTCGCTCGTTGGATTCACATGCAGGCTAAAAAGGGTCCTTTTCAGGATCACAAAATTATCTTCAATTTAAAGAGTTTATTGTTTTGTTATCACTCGATATCCTTCATCTTGTTCGGCTAAACCTTTCTGTTTAGCGATTGCGTTTGCCACTCGCCACAGCTTTCACAGTTGGAAAACTTCTTCCCATCCAGCTTGTGACATATTTTACAGTAAATTACATTCAATGGCACGTCGCATTACCACCACTCAGTATCGGATTGGAGGTAATTTTAACCTGTAATTGAACATTTGCGATGACAGCGGTACAGTGTCGACTTTCAATGTGGGGTCATAATTTGGACCCCGAACTCTATGTTTACAAAAATGTCCAACTAAATATGTCGCATTACTGGTCCGTCCAATTAGCTACATGTCGATATAAGTGTAAATTACTGTACTTTCAATCTAGAAGCAATTTAAGAATTGGTGAAAATCAATAAGCTCAGAACAACTGCCAAATTCACATACTCATCATATCCTGGCAAACAAATTATGAAAAAATCAATTTGTGTATTATTATTATTTTGGATATTGTTTTAGAAAGCATTGAACTGTATTTCCTAAACTCTTTTTTTGAAGGTTTAATGGCCCTGAAAAGCGCCTTGTTTTATGGAATGGTTCCAATTTAGAAAACTTAGTACTCGTGGTTTTGAAAAAAAAACCATTTCGAACGCCCTCGATGTCGCCTTGTTCTGGATTTGCCACCAAAGCAGTTTGTATAAAGAACAAACTTTTTTCTTCTGCTACCTGATGCCGTTTTGCGATTGCGTTTACCACTCGCCACTCGCTGCAACTGCCTGTTGTCTTGATGTCCACCGAACCGAATGTGTTCTGTTCCGAATGCGGGTTTTCTTATCGTCGCGAGCAGCTTTACCAGCTAACTCGATCACTTCGGCGGCCGAAACTATATAACGCCGACTAGGTGGACTGGTGCACTGGTACTAACGCGCTCGGCCTAGCTACCCTTGCGGGGAACTCCAGATCAACACGGTTCGAGCGGGATTTTGCCTTTCCCTTCACTTTTCCTCCTTTACCATGTCCATACATGGCTGCTTGGGTTGGTTTGTTGATGTGTTGTGATGCGAACCGATGTGGTGTACGGTTTGAATGAGAATGATCGTTACGGCAGCGGAGCGGGGATTTTTAAGCTGACTGGCTGGCTCGAGAATTACGCATGTGTGAGACTGCGACCAATGTTTCGTTCATTTTTTTCTTTTTCCTTTCCAATCGTGGTTCATTCTATTTCGCTGCTGCTCTGGTTGCCCGTTTAGGTCGGTTCGATTTGAGGAGCACAAAATGGACCAATCAAAAATGGGCACATAGTGCATTTTTACAATGCTTGATATTTCACAATTATTCAATTATTTATCTCAAGAAAAATGAAATGTTATTCGTTATGATAGATGCGTAGATATATTTCCTATCGATTGATGCAAAAACCTTTGCGATCTATTGAGAAATGCTCGAGTTATAAGCGTTCCAAATCTTGCATTTTTTCCTACTTGTTCAGTGCCTAGATTTCCATTTCACCCCCTATATCTTCCGGTTAGACGTAGTCCTACGTCAAAAAAAAAAAAAAAAATACGGGTCTAATGTTTTGCGTTAAAGAACAAAGTTACAACTTTTGACAAAAATCTGAGAATTCCTATATCGGTTTGGCATGGAATGGCCGTAAAGACTTTTTAAAAGTATTTCTTTTAACCCTTTTCCGGGTGCTATATTACCACCAACGATTTCATAGTTTTTCTCTTCTTTAACAATAAATTATCACTTCTAACCTTATGTGGTAAGGTAACAAGCTCTGATGTGCCTGATTTTTTTGAACGCGAAGAAATCAAAAGCTATTCATTTTGGAGCCATTTTCGTGTCTCTAAACTCCCAATTTAGAGTAGCAAGGGCAAATTTCCCTAAAGTCTTTGAAAAACAGTCAATTTGTTGAAGTTTTCAATACATATTAACTGTTTATGACAAGCTGAGTCTGTTCATGATTTTTGTTCAAAACGAACATAAAAAATTCAAATACAAAAAAAAAGAGTTTTACCATCAAGTGTTTACCGCAAGACGGACAGGTGGCAACTATATTACCACCAAAATAAATCAATGTTTTTGATTAAAGGATTAAAGTGTTAAACCAAAACTTGATTATAGCGTTCAGTGTGTGATTGAGCTTTGCCCGTTGGCTACCTTTGATCTGAATAAGGAAACCATTTGGAAGAATCGGCTAGCTAGGCCTGTTGAGATGTCGAAATGTTGTGATGACTCACATAACATTTATTACTTCTAATAGCACAATGTCTTCACTATAACAATATATATATAAACAATCAATGTTCATGGTGAAGAAGACTAGAAAGGTCTCAAAATATTCAATAAAAACATTGCGAGCGACAGGCAGAGCCACTGTTGTAATAATCCAGAATCGTATTGAGATTATGATACGTCATTGCTGTTTTGAAGCATTTGCGCAATGTTATGAATGTTAGCTGTCCTATCAGCTATTCCAGTGTGACAGGAGAGGAACATTAAAAACATTTGAGATGTTTAAAATTAATGACCAACAACCGTGTACCAAAAGAAAAGCTTCACTCGGTCGTCAACCTAATAATATTGGGAACGTTATTCGTTACCACAGAAAAACCTGTTATTGCTGATTCGTTTTCTTCTTTTGTGCCCTCACAGAAAAAGCTCACTTTATTTTCTCTCTTTCTCATAGTGCAAAGAAACTCCATTTTCTAACCTCATTGCTTCGTAAATAACTTTCGGGAATGCTGTTGATCACAGAGAATTGTAAATCTCTCCCAATTGTGGCTGTGCAATTCAAAACACTTACTTCTGGGCGCCCTCAGCTTCTGATGGTTCTCCTCCGGGCAGAACTGCCAGCTTCCGCTTCCTGCCTGCTGATCCATTTGACCGGACTAAGCTTTTTTATCCCTCGGTCTGTGTACTTCTGTTATGATTGGAGAGAAAGTTGGTTTCAGATAATTGCAGTTACACTTGGGTGTCACTATTATTCCTTCTTTTGAGTCCACACTATCGGTATGTTGGTCAAAACGAGCCAAGCAAAAGCTTGCCTTCACGTTTGCTAGTGCTTCCGGCATGAGCAAACATCTAAATGTTATCAGCATGCAACATGTTGAATTTTTTTTTTCTAATCAGAACCAACTAAACTAACGCAAATAACACCAACTTTCACCAGGGCAAAATCCTCTATTGAACCGCTAGTTTTAGCGATGGTGGACTTGATTAATCTTCTTTCGCTTAGTGTTCTTGCTGGTGAGGAAAACGGGAATCACGATTGCTGCAGCCGAACGAATTGGGAAGGGAAAAATGTCTTCCCGTTCTGCTGCCAAAATGGATGATCCCGCTACCTTCAGCCAAATAGCAGCGTATTTGTATCACTTATGGTTTAACGTTAACGCACCTGTCAGCGACTCGCGATCGAAAACAATTTGCACAACCCGGAGTGTGGAATGAAAACTAAAGAACAAATTGAATGGTTACAGAAATTCTACGGTGTATTCCAAACACAACACATTCGCGACGACGACAAACGGGATTTGACTCCGTAGCAGAGTGGCCTTTTCTTGGAACCCAGGCTGACAGCAGACGTCAAAGGTCTTTACTGGGATATGTCACGCGTACAAAATTTCTTTATCAACATCTCAATGACGTGCTCTCAATACGCAAAAGGCTGTATGCACCAAACTCTTTGTTTCATACACTAATGTGTCGCCATTTAAATTCGTGACCAAAATTTGGATCTCAAACTCCAATGTCTTATCTCTATAAGGTTAGAAGGCTCGAAGCCAATTTTAAAATGTTAAAATTTGAATGATGATTTTTACATCATATCATTAGTACTTGATGTTACTTGATGCTATGATCGCTAGGAAAATCTCGAGCAGAACTGTCAGTGAGGAACTCAATCAGGGGAACACAAACGGAAAATGTCCGTGAGGAACACGATATGTTGTCTGCTGTCAGTTCAATAGGAGTTCAATTTGAACGTTACTTACGAAAAATAGTGTTAAAAAAGGTTTGATTTGGAATTTTACAGTTGGACTACAATAATTTGGCTAATTTTTTTTTTGTAATAATACACATTTGTAGCTTTCCGGAACAGCCATTCCAGATTTCCGCGAAAATTGGTAGTTTTGTTCTTTATCGCAAAATATTAAACCCATATTTCTTATATTTTTTATTAGGGTGACCATATCTATATTAGGTTGGTCCGAAAAATAAATGTTTACTCCTTTTCACCAATAATGACTTCAATAATTCAAAACTTTCGAACTACTGGACCGATTAAAATGATCGATATACCAAATTAAAGGCAATGAACTAAATTTTTTTGGAAAAAATATTACACTAGCAAGAAAATAAATATTGTTCCCGTAACTGTGGATTATATTTGTTTTTTTCATAGTTTCCATGATCTCGAGACCAAGGGAGCTCTCCTTTTTTATATTTTTTCTTGAAAACTGAAGTATTTTTATATAACATATCTAAAAATCAGAGTGGTGTTTTTTTCGGTTTTAAGTTCTGATTTTTCAAAGTAAACCGATGGTCCAAAAAATTTAATTTTTCCCCTTTTTCCAGAAATGAAAAATTAATAACTTTTGAAATACTAGACCAATTCGTCGATTATTGATTGTATTTGTTTTTTTTAATTTACATGGTCTCGGGAGTAACGGTGCTATATTTTTTGTATATTTTTCTTGGAAGCTGAGCTTTTCTTACACAACATAAAAAAAAGTGATGTTGTTTTTTGTTTTTGTGTTATGATTTTTTAAAGTTCACACATTTTCAGTCTTTGTTCAATATTTCTATGCAACTAGACTAGATCTATGCTACTAGAATCCAATTTTTTCGCAAGTGTAAAATGATGGGAAAATGATTTTTCGGACTATCGTTGAACTTTGAAAAATCATAACTCGAAAGCGAAAAAACACCTCTCTTATTGTTGTATATGTTATGTAAGAAACCTCAGCTTTCAAGAAAGAATATAAAAAAAATATTGGGCTCTTGGTCTCGAGACCATAAAAACCATAAAAAACAAATACAATCAGTAATTACGAAGACATTGAACATTGACATTGAATTGAATTGCGATCTAATATGAATATATTCATGAATTGTCAAAGCACCAAATACGACTTTTGCCATACTCATATAAAATTTATTACAGACATAGAAAAAACCAAATGGCGCAAAATATTTTCATGAAATGTTAGCCTCACGAATCGCCATTTTTATATATGAGTATTTATGTTTGTAGAAATAATAATTGTTTGACTGACTTGTGTTGGGAGTGGAATATGAATGTTTAAAATGGCACAAATTGATTTTGGTGAAAACTGCTGCGATGTGGGTTCGAACTCCAGTCGTCTGGATTATCATCCACCAGCTATCTCGCGCGGCTATCTGAAATTTAATTCAGCAGCAGTTAAAACTTTCGAGTGCATCAGCATTTCATTGACATTTCAATATGTAATATGTAATATGTCCTTTATTAGATCTAATATGATTTACTGTTTCATGATTTTCTTCAGCATGCAACACGATTTACTACAGTACTGAATCACACAAACTGCATCAGAGTAATATACGCATATGATGCGGATTAAATATATTTTACGACAATGTACATCATAAAATTGATGTTTATTATACCAAATTGCGACATAATTTGATAATGGTATATAAAATCGAGTTTTCACATTTTATGCGATTTCAAATATACACGATACATACTTTGATTGATATTATATGCGATTATAATTTATTCGGATTTCTTGTAAGACTAGGCACGTGTAAAATTATACGATTTAATGTTTGCTGGGTACCCAGCAAACATTAAATCGTATAACTTTGCGCATGATAAGTTACATATAAATTCGTATCAAATCACAATCGCATAAAATATCAATCAAAATATCGATCATGTATATTTAAACTCGCATAAAATGCAAAAACACGATTTTCCATGTCATCGATGGATTGAGTGGTAATATTGTCGGATCAAATCGGATATCAGTCCAGAAAACATCGCATATCGTTATATACGGCTTTATATGCGTACAAAATATGGCATATACGTATATCGCCTCCACTTTTGCGTGTATATGCTAGTTATATGCATCATGTATCATACAAATGTGTCTTGGTTGTATGTATATCGCCTCCAATTATAACTATTCATACGACTTAATGTTTGCTGGGTACCCACCCAGCAAACATTAAATCGTATAATTTTGCACGTGCCAAGTCTTACAAGAAATCCGAATAAATCATAATCGCATATAATATCAATCAAAGTATGTATCGTGTATATTTGAAATCGCATAAAATGTAAAAACTCGATTTTATATACCATTATCAAATTATGTAGCAATCCGGCATAATAAACATCAATTTTATGATGTACATTGTCGTAAAATATATTTAATCCTCATCATATGCGTATATTACACTGATGCAGTTTGTGTGTCGTATAAGCGTATAGTTTAAATCGATTCAGTACTGTAGTAAATCGTGTTGCATGCTGAAGAAAATCATGAAACAGTAAATCATATTAGATCCTAATAAAGGACATATTACATCATATTGAAATGTCAATGAAATGCTGATGCACTCGAAAGTTTTAACCGCTGTTGAATTAAATTGCAGATAGCCGCGCGAGATAGCTGGTGGATGATAATCCAGACGACCGGAGTTCGAACCCACATTGGAGCAGTTTTCACCAAACATCAATCTGTGTCATTTTAAACATTCATATTCCACTCCCAACACAAGTCAATCAAACAATTATTATTTGTACAAACATAAATACTCATATATAAAAATGGCGTTTCGTGAGGCTATAATAAACATTTCACGAAAATATTTTGCGCCATTTGTTTTTTTTTCTATGTCTGTAATAAATCGTATATGAGTATGGCAAAAGTCGCTATTATAGCCGGTCAAAGTTGCATATTCATCCAAACAAATTCGGTAAGCATTTGCCATGTATGTATATGGCCTCCACTTTTGCATGCATATGTCAGTTAGGCGCATTATTCTTCTTCTTCTTCAGTGGCACTAACGTTCCTAGAGGAACTTCGCTGTTACGGACCCAATTTAGATAGCAAGGCCGGCCAATAAACAAAATAATGTTATTGAAGTGCAAACGAGCGCATAGAAAATTTATAGCCCAATGAATCACCAGATACGGCCATGTGATTCATCCCTTTCTTATTTTTCTTTTCCTTTTGTATAGCTTCAGACAAGCGGTGCATGACGCACCAGAAAGTAGGGACAAATAAATAAACAAATCTGTGACCCGCACGATCCTCTGAATAGATCGTATTACTCATAGTGTAGCGCAGGCATACAAGATAGGAAATCACGTGTTCATTTGAGACCGTGAGCAGGCAGCATAGACAGATAAGGCGCCTGGAATACACAAAGACAACAAGGCACCAGGCGAAAGATTATTGCTGGTAATAAGCCTGGCCTCGCCCATTATCGAATATACGAAGGGCTATAAACAAAAATAACATTTTAAGCCGACGATGAGTAATAAACTTTCTAAATTGTACCCCTCTAGCGAGAGCGACAAAGGTCCGCAGAGATAAGCGGGTAGTAATAACATGTAGGGAAATAGCAGGCAGACAATCGATATGGGCTCGGTTGTCTGAGAAGGAAAGAGAGATCTCTTCTCTCCTTTATAGTTTTAACGCCTAGGAATGAATTCTTGGGTATATATACTGGGGATTCTGGCCTAGGAAGTCAGTTCAATTTCACAGTTCAAATCAAACAGTTCAATTTCACAGTTCAAATCAAACAGTTCAATTTCACAGTTCAAATCAAACAGTTCAAATCAAACAGTTCAAATCAGAAGTCTAATTCGTTAGTTCAAAATCAAAGTTCGTAGTTCAAAGTTCAATTCGTGATCCGAAAATCCACCAAGCGTTGACAACCAGGCGTCACGCATCAGAATCCGGATACACCCAAGCGTTGGCAACCAGGCGCCACGCTATAAAAGGTATAACCAAAAGGAACAAATCCCAATCCGAAAAGCAGACCATTTGCTTCGCTTCACCGGACCGCACTGGAGCCGGAAGAGGTTGAAGTTTTGTGGCTGCCCTAGCCGGGATTTGTTCACGCAAAGGGGCTTAGCCCATAAGAGACCAACCAAGTCCAGGGAAATAGATCCCTGGCTTTAATAAATTTAAACCGTGATTCTCAGGCCTCAATTGCCGACATCTAGGGAAATAAGTTCCCTAGATTAATCACGAAGCGCTCGAGAGAGGACGAGCGAAAAGTCTTGCCTTCATAGCAAGCATCTAGGGAACTCCAGTTCCTTAGATTATATTTTGGTGGCTCCAGAGAGGAGATTTAAAACTCACACCTTCGCCAAGACAAGAACCACGATCCCTCGCGCAAGAGGAGTAAATCGGGAGGCTCAGAATCACGCCTTTTTGAAAAGACTAAGAAGTCAAGAATTGAAATTTGAACTCTCGCGCCAGAGAGTGAAATTGAACTCACGTGTATTCAAACGGGAATCACGTTGTAAGAGGAGATAAGACTTGGAACTCAAGCACTCATAGAAATTGATTTGAACACACGTGCATTCAAAAGGGAATCACGTTTATAAGAAAGAGATAAGACTTGAAAATTTAAGCACTCAAAAAAGATCTGAATTGAACTCACGTGTATTCAAGAAGGAATCACGTTAATTAAAATGGCTACATATGCATATAAAGCCAACCCTAATGGGCACTGCCGTCTGTGTACGGACAAAGACAAGAAAGAGGACATGGTCGCATGCGATGAATGCGATCGGTGGTTCCACATTTCATGTGTGGGACTCACATACCTACCCAAGAAAGATGAAAGGTGGGTATGCCCTAAGTGCATGAGCACAGAAAGGGAAATGATGGAACTGAAAGTCAAAGTCAGACAATCAGTTTCCGGAGACAGCTTGCAAGAAATTTTGCAAGAGAACAGAGCAGCAATGGAGGCTCTGGTAAAGTCCATGAGGACAACGAGATTCGAAGCTGAACCAGGTACAAGTTCAGCACACAATAATGACAGCATCGAAGGTCAAAATCAGGAGGCAGAGCCAGAATGGACTGTCTACCTAAAGCGACAAGCACTCATGAGCTTGCCAAAATATGGAGGTGCGGCCAGAGAATGGCCGAAATTTAAAAAGGCCTTTGATGAGACCACAAAACAAGGTCAATTTAACAGGCTTGAAAATTTGAATCGCCTGCAAACAGTGCTGTACGGGAACGCAGAGAGGAGCGTCCGACAGTTAATGATGGATCCAAATAATATGGACCAAATAATTGATAGACTAGAAGATAATTTCGGAAGACCCGAACTAGTCTATAAAGAACTACTAGCCGAACTCACCAATATCAAAAGGGAGAGTCGGAATTTGATTACCGAGATATCCGAAGCACTGGATAATCTCGTCTGTAATGTTTCTCTTATGGATAGAGAAGAATTCCTGATTGACCACCGATTGGTGGAAGAGATCATAAGGAAAATGCCCTACGGTCTACAGGTGAAGTGGACTGAAGAAATGTACGACGGGGCAAAGACTTTAGCTGATCTCAATGAGTGGCTGAAGCCTCATTCGAGAACCAATAGACTGCTGAATGGCACCAGCAGGCCGCAGCCGCGAGAAACAAGCAGACCGCAGCCGCGAGAAATTAACAGATCGCAGCCGCGAGACACGAGGCCTGAGCGTCGATTTAACGTAAATACGCATCAGGAAAATAGATCGACAATAATAAAACGCAATTGTGAAGCATGTCGGGGAAACCACAAACTCCTCGAATGCACCAGATTTAAGGCTATGAAGCCTGAAAAGCGAAATGAATTAGCCTTTAAGGCAAAGGTATGCTTGAGCTGTCTCGCATTTACAAACCATATGATGCGAGACTGCAAAAGAGCAAAACAATGTGGAATTAATGGATGTAAGTTCAAACATCATCCATTAATTCATAAATCTCATGAGAGAGAATCAAGTGATTCAAATCAGTCGGAAGGACAGCATAGTCCAGATACACAAGCAGATGGTGAGATACACAATCACCAACAACTAACAAAATCCAACGTATTCTACCAAATAGTTCCTGTGACGTTGAAAAATAATGACAAAATCATCAACACGTTCGCTTTCTTGGATGCGGGGTCATCACTCTCTCTAATAGACGAGGAGATTGCGAACAAGTTAGGGCTCAACGGAAGAATTGATCCGTTAATGCTAAAGTGGACGCAGAACGTCACGAGAAACGAACAAAACAGCCGTAGAGTTCAGGTACGAATCAACGGCAACAATGAAAAAGAATACGTCATGAAAGGAGTGAGAACGATAAAGAATCTCCAACTCCCAGAGCAAAGCTTCAACAAGGAGGTGATGGAGAAAAGGTATCCATACCTCAAGAATCTGCCGTTGAGCAGTTACAGCAGTATACGCCCGACGATATTAATTGGACTGAGTCACAGTCACTTGTTAATTCCATTCGAAAGGCGAATGAGAAAACCGAACGAGCCCACAGCGCTACGAACCAAACTTGGATGGTTCATGTTCGGCAACATATCGTCCAATGTGCAAGGCGGACACATCATGGTCATTCAGCAAGAAGATGAAATGAACAAGGCTTTGCAGAAATATTTCTCCACCGAAGACTTCGGCGTTAAGGTAGTCAAGAATCTACCAAAATCAGCTGAAGAAGAAAAGGCTGAACAAATTCTAAGAAGTACTATGAAATACAAGGATGGTAGATACGAAGTTGGACTTCTATGGAAAGATGAGGAAACGAAATTTCCAAATAGCTACAACAATGCAGCAAAGAGGCTGACAACGAGTGAGAGAACGTTAAAAAAAGACCCAGAGTTGAAAAAATGGGCAATAGAAACATTTGCGGATTACGAGAAGAAAGGCTACATCCGCAAACTGTCAGAGGAAGAAATTATGAAGCCGATATCAAGAGTGTATTATCTTCCACACTTTATTGTGCACAACAAAAATAAGTTGCCACCTAAACCAAGGTTGGTTTTCGATGCGGCGGCAAAGACACAAGGTGTATCGTTCAACACGGAACTGTTGTCAGGGCCGGATGCTACTACGTCATTGTTCGGTGTTTTAGTAAGATTCCGAGAAGGAGCAATTGCTGTATGTGGAGACATCAAAGAGATGTTCCACCAAGTACGAATCCGAGCTGAAGATCAACACGCTCAGAGATTCTTATGGAGAGATTGTGATAGCAGTAAGAAACCTGATGTATACGTAATGCAGGTGATGACATTCGGATCAACCTGTTCACCGTCATGTGCACAAGCGGTTAAAAACCACAACGCAGAAAAATTCAGAAAATATTGTCCAGTGGCGACTGAAGCAATCATCAAGCAACACTACGTCGACGATTATTTGGATAGTTTCGAAGAGCTTGATAAGGCAGCAGAGATAGTACTACATGTTATGAAAATTCACGATCACGCGGGTTTCCACATCAGAAACTTTGTGTCAAACAGCAGAGAACTTCTGCAAAGTTTACCCTCGGAACGTGTACAAATTTCCGGAATCAAAATGTTCGAAGAAAAGGATTCAATGACAGAAAAGGTACTTGGTGTATATTGGAACACCACGTCTGACACACTCGGCTATCAAATCAAATTAGACAAGCTAGGAAGTGATGTTACACAAATGCTACGTTTACCAACAAAGAGAGAGGTACTAGCTTTCGTGATGAGTGTCTACGATCCACTTGGACTCATCTCAAATATAACTGTGCATGGAAGAATCCTCATGCAAAGGCTGCACATAGAAAATATAGATTGGGATGACGAAATTCCCGAGAAGTTGCAGTCAGACTGGCAACACTGGTTAGAAATTATTGAATCTGCTGATAGCGTAACGATACCAAGATACATCCTCGAAGAAAGAACAGGTGAAGTAGAACTACACACCTTTGTAGATGCTTCTGAGAAAGCATTTTGTGCATGTGTGTACGTAAGAAGTATATCTGGAAACACACCACACGTAAGACTTCTATCAGCAAAGTCTAGAGTAGCACCAGTCAAACCATTGAGCATACCACGCCTAGAGCTACAAGCGGCCGTGTTAGGAAGCCGATTAACCAAAACGATAATAGATGAAACGAGGTTGAAAATCGTCAGCAAAACATTTTGGAGTGATTCACAGACCGTATTGTCATGGATCAAGAGTCCAAAACGAAGAAGCGTATTTGTGATGCATCGAGTAGGTGAAATCCTGGAAGATAACAGGAAAAATGAATGGCGATGGGTGCCAACAGATGAAAATCCAGCCGATGAAGGCACAAAGGAAAAGCTAGGAAAATCACAATGGTTTGAGGGACCTGATTTCCTAAAGCTCTCAGAATCGTCATGGCCTTCCATTGAAGAGAAGGAAACAGACGAAGAGTTGAGAGAAACAGTGCTAGTTCACGAAGAACTAAGCAAACTTAGTTTCATCGATAAGTACAAGGAATACTCAGATTGGTGGAAATTGGTGAAGAACCTTTGTGTATTAAACAGGACAAAGGAAAGATTACGTCGTGGATATATTCCAGACATTGAGTACAAGGACTACCAAAGAGCTGAGAACGTGCTCTATAGAAAGATGCAATGGGAAGCATTTCCAACAGAGATGGAAACTTTATTCAATGGCGGAACAATATCGTCAGGACCATTGGTCAGTTACGCACCCTTCCTAGACGAGGCAGGGGTAATGAGAAGTGGAGGACGTTTGAAGAAAGCCATGTCAGTACCATGGACTACAAGAACGCCAATATTGCTCCCACAAAAGCATCCATATACATATTTGATCGTGAAAGCAACACACGAAAGATATTTCCACCACGGCGAAAACACCGTCATAGCAGCATTACGGCAGAAGTATTGGATACTGCATATAAGAACAGTATTAGCAAACGTCAAGAAGAATTGCAATAGGTGCAAAATACGACGTGCAACTCCGGTAGAGCCGATGATGGCAGATTTACCACATTTCCGCACAGAAGCGCATATACCTCCATTTACAAACTGCGGAGTAGATTACTTCGGACCTTTCGAAGTAGCGGTAAAGAGATCGCTCGAGAAGAGATGGGGCGTCATATTCACCTGTCTCTCAACAAGAGCAGTACATATTGAGATGGCAGAAAATCTCAGTACTGATGCGTTCATGGTCGTGTTAAGGAACTTCCAGAACCGAAGAGGAAAGGTCACCAGTATCTACAGCGACAACGGAACGAACTTCGTTGGAGCAGAGCGAGAGTTAAAGTCGCTAGTCAATGAAATCAACGAGAAGATGGGCAAAAATGAAGCAGCAAAAATGGAAATCCAGTGGAGATTCAACCCACCTTCAGCACCACATTTTGGAGGCGCTTGGGAGAGATTAATAAGAAACGTCAAAGTAGCACTAGCAGAGATCCTGAAAGTTTGGGGTAGGAGCAAGCCATCAGCAGCAACGTTGCAAGCTGCATTCATCCAAGCGGAATTTTTAGTCAACTCTCGACCGTTGACACACATACCAGTCTCCTGCATCGACGATGAAGTGTTGACGCCATTCCACGCGTTAATAGGAAGAGCAGGAGAGTATGCCCCACCGTATGCACCAACGACCAGTCAGTATGACACAGCGCAATGGAGACGCATTCAACATTATTCCAAGTTGTTTTGGAACCGATGGAAGAAGGAGTACTTACCAACTCTGTTAAAGCGTAATAAAAATACGCAGAAAGTAGAACCGATCAAAGTCAACGACATCGTCTTAATCACGGACGACGACACACCACCAGGAAAATGGCTTAAAGGACGAGTCATCGAAACGTTTGTGGCGAGCGACGGGCAAGTTCGCCAAGCAAAGATCCAAACCGCGAAAGGTGTCCTGAAACGACCGGCAGTTAAAATTGCAGTACTGGACATTATCAAGGGAAATGATCCAGCCATCAACTAATCAGGAAGAAGACGTCAGTGCTCGCTACCAGAGCACCAATATCCGAAAGATGCAGCCAACTGATGTAAGCTCGCGTCAGAGCTAAGATGTATGATCCATGGACCAAGCATTGAAGAGGACATCCTTTGGAACCAGGCAACGTGCCGAAGAATTGAAATTTAAAAGTGTTTTTAAACTCTGTTAGAATATAAGGATGAATGTAAAATAAATGATGCTCCGAAAACATGTAAACAAATAGAGATATAAGTAACACAGGTAGCATAGGGTCCGTTCAGGAATTTTATAAATCGAACAAGTAGATTTATCAGGGCCGGAATGTTACGGACCCAATTTAGATAGCAAGGCCGGCCAATAAACAAAATAATGTTATTGAAGTGCAAACGAGCGCATAGAAAATTTATAGCCCAATGAATCACCAGATACGGCCATGTGATTCATCCCTTTCTTATTTTTCTTTTCCTTTTGTATAGCTTCAGACAAGCGGTGCATGACGCACCAGAAAGTAGGGACAAATAAATAAACAAATCTGTGACCCGCACGATCCTCTGAATAGATCGTATTACTCATAGTGTAGCGCAGGCATACAAGATAGGAAATCACGTGTTCATTTGAGACCGTGAGCAGGCAGCATAGACAGATAAGGCGCCTGGAATACACAAAGACAACAAGGCACCAGGCGAAAGATTATTGCTGGTAATAAGCCTGGCCTCGCCCATTATCGAATATACGAAGGGCTATAAACAAAAATAACATTTTAAGCCGACGATGAGTAATAAACTTTCTAAATTGTACCCCTCTAGCGAGAGCGACAAAGGTCCGCAGAGATAAGCGGGTAGTAATAACATGTAGGGAAATAGCAGGCAGACAATCGATATGGGCTCGGTTGTCTGAGAAGGAAAGAGAGATCTCTTCTCTCCTTTATAGTTTTAACGCCTAGGAATGAATTCTTGGGTATATATACTGGGGATTCTGGCCTAGGAAGTCAGTTCAATTTCACAGTTCAAATCAAACAGTTCAATTTCACAGTTCAAATCAAACAGTTCAATTTCACAGTTCAAATCAAACAGTTCAAATCAAACAGTTCAAATCAGAAGTCTAATTCGTTAGTTCAAAATCAAAGTTCGTAGTTCAAAGTTCAATTCGTGATCCGAAAATCCACCAAGCGTTGACAACCAGGCGTCACGCATCAGAATCCGGATACACCCAAGCGTTGGCAACCAGGCGCCACGCTATAAAAGGTATAACCAAAAGGAACAAATCCCAATCCGAAAAGCAGACCATTTGCTTCGCTTCACCGGACCGCACTGGAGCCGGAAGAGGTTGAAGTTTTGTGGCTGCCCTAGCCGGGATTTGTTCACGCAAAGGGGCTTAGCCCATAAGAGACCAACCAAGTCCAGGGAAATAGATCCCTGGCTTTAATAAATTTAAACCGTGATTCTCAGGCCTCAATTGCCGACATCTAGGGAAATAAGTTCCCTAGATTAATCACGAAGCGCTCGAGAGAGGACGAGCGAAAAGTCTTGCCTTCATAGCAAGCATCTAGGGAACTCCAGTTCCTTAGATTATATTCGCCGTCTCAACGTAGTATTACTTGCGTCATTTTTATTAGTACTTAGTTGAGATTTCCATGCCAAATAACACGCCTTGAATGCATTCTGAGTGGCAAGCTCTGGAATACGCGTGATCACAGTGCAAGTCGGAGGAAATTTCTTTGGCGAAAAATTCCCCCGACCAGAACGGGAATCGAACCCGAACACCCGGCATGTTAGTTAAGGTGGCCGTACACTGTTTGCCCGGAGGTCAAATATTTGATATTTTTTGACAGATAAGGTTTGATTTGATATTTGTACAAACACTATTTTGTTTGCCACTCTTCAATTTTAAAAAGTAGTAAACAGTATCAAACACCGAACATGGAAAAAAATCAACTGAAATATCCAAGGTAACCTAACCATGTACCGACAGGTTCGAAGAACAGACTGAAAAAATATTTTAGGCATCCAATAATTGAATATTTGCTTGTCGTGTTTTGTGTAGAATATATTTGATCAGTACACGTTGACCAAATTTTATCTGTCAAAAAGAGTCAAATATTTGGCTTCGGTCAAACAGTGTATGAGCACCCTTATGACGCTAACCACTCGGCCACGGGAGGAGGCGCATTATATGCCATCCAAATTTTAGGGCATATGATGTTATATATACGCTTGTTATGCGATTTAATGTTTGCTGGGCAGCAAACATGAAATCGTATTTTTTGCATATTCCACGTCGCATATAAAGGGGGATCGAATTATAATCTTATATGATGTCGATCGAAGTAGGCATCATGTATACATAAAACCATAAAATATGCGAAAAATGCGACATTACCTATCACGATAAATCAAGTCGTAATCCGGTATAATAATCATCGGTTCTATGATATACACTATCGTAATATAGAATTAAGCGTAACCGTTCAACAGTGAATCAATTAAATCAACGATTTCAATCATTGAATTCCCCATGCTGCTATCAATCTTCCAATATTCACGAAAATATTTACAAAATACAAATAATTATCAATGCCGATAATAAGTTTTTTCACTCGTGACATACACTGAGTCACAATCATATTCGTAGCCCACTATGCAGATCTCTTTCCATTGCTTTTTAAAGTTGCAAACAAATATCCGAAACATTCTATTTAACGAAAGTTATAGTATCACACGAGAGTAAAAAGGTATGTTATCTGTTTTTAAAAAGATGCTTTGTATTTCTCAAAAATGATTTTAGACTACCGATTGTATGAAAATTGACACAAGCTGATATTCGTACGGTAGTTAAAATTCCAATCCGATTCCGAAGGCGTTGATCAATTACAAGATTTCAATTTCAGTATGGTAAATTTCGTTCATTGCAACTTTCGTAAGTTGCATTTAGCCATTATCCACGAACTTTCTTGTGTGTTTGAGAGAAATACTTATCCAATTATCCATCGAGTAGTTTTTAAGATTCTTACTGTTAGAAATTTAATGATTTTTTATGGTTTTCAAGTTTGCTAATCTACCATATTTTTTTAAGAAATAAAAAGCGTTTTCTCTAAAAACAGATGGTATACCTTATGACTCTCATGTGCACTATGACTTTATCTAAATAGAATGTTTCGAATGTTTGTTTTCAACATTCGAGATCTGTATGGTGTTATACGAATCCGAGATTGAGTCATTGTATTTATTATTACGACCATTTCAAGTGCGACTGTTTCGAGCCGCCCTGTCCAGTTAGGAAAGAAACTAGAGATGGGCAAGCGCTCACGAGCTGCTCAATTGAGCCGGTTTTTCAGAACGAGCGTACGATCCATGGTTCTTTACAAAAAAAACCACTGCTCAGAAAAGAGCAGCGGCTCAAAAAAAATTGCTATTCAAAAGAATCACAGCCGAAAAAAAGGCCGCGGATCAAAAGAGTCTCTGCTCAAAAAAGAGCCGCTCAAACGAGCCGGCTCTGAGCTGCTCACTGAAATGAATCGTTTTGCCAACCTCTAGAATAAACGCACAATATAACTGTATAAATCTGAAAAAACAATGTTTTATAATTGATATTATTTTTTTAAATTTTGTTTGTGCTTTGTCTTTCCGTTCGAAAAATATTCTTATGGCATCCCTGGTTTATCTGTTTATTTTTGCAGATACGTGACTGCCGAAGCTGTCAATGAAACAATTCATAGATTCAAATTATACAAGGATTAGCTTGTTCCGTATGTTCCTGAAACATAAAGTTTTAGCATTGCTTCGTTATTACTGGACTTATAAACTATTCATTCGGATAAATAAAATTTCGCTGGAGGAGTGAGATGGCATTTGTTAGTAACAATGTGTAAGTTGTGTTTTTCAATGTAATTGGAAAAATGATTAGGAAACCATCATTGCTATATGCATGCATATCGTTTTGCATGCAGATTTTGGTCTAATTACCGTAATATGAAACAAGTGTAAACGCCTGATATCGTGGATATCTGGATGAACTCTGGAGCCTTCTACGAGTATATGACCAACATAGTCTATCCTTGGATAGCCACGAAAAAAATTGAGCTTCTGGTCGTTTTTTTGTCGTTGTGCAATGCTCCCATGCGACATACGGCACGATTCAATTCTGTAAAGATCGCGGCATTATTTCTATCAATACTTCACTCATTTTATTCAATCACTAGACTTTTCATTTTTCAAACCAATGAAAGCTGCCTGGGATACTGCACTCGTTAAGTGGCAATTTGATAATGGAGGTGCAATGGTTTCAGAACGAGATTTCACTCCTCAGTTAAAAGAAACTTTATAATCAATGGATTAATACTGGTCAATGGATTTCTAAAATGCGGCTTGCTCCCATGAATCTCCAAAGCCATTGATTATGAAGCTTCTCCAGATCCATGTTCAATTTCCAAGAATAAACTGCAAAATAAAAGTCCTTCGTTAATTCCCGCAGATCCTGTGGATGAGACTATCTCTGCCACAGTATTCCTGAACGTTAGCGTGTTCGGAATTTGAGTCAAATATAATTGAATCTGTTGTTATTTTTCGGTCATGAATAGAGCTTTGCACACCAATTTTACTGTGTTCAAGTGAAGAGAAGTCTCTTTTGTATTCGAAAATCAAATTATTCACGCGAAACAGTGCCATTTTTGGTAATGAGACGCTAGTTAATGGTCAACAAAGTTCGAAGTGTTCGAAATTTAAGACAAAACGATGAATGACACTGATGTTTGACCACAATTTATTTCATCAGTGACAAATGCAGCTTTTGCTCCAACACATGCAATGAGGAATTTCGTCACGCGCTGGTTCCCTCTCACCATCAAGAGCAGAAGCTGAAAATTTTCCTGCAGAAGTTGAGCAGTTTCACTACCCAATTAAGCAGTTATCCTACTTGCGACAAATGCCACCAAGAGTTGATAACCGTCCACAACTTTCCCAAGAGCTGCTTTCTAATTTCGCCCAGCATTGAACCGACGGCCATAAAGATGGAGCCAGAGTTAATGGTTGATGACCACAAGCAGTCGGATAATGAAAACATTTTAGAGACGGACGAAATTGAAGACGAAACCGAATCGCAAACGAAAGACCAAAATGGAGAGCTATTATCCATCAACGAAATAGACGGCGAAGACGACAATAGTTTAATAATTCCAGTTGCAAGAACGAAAACACAAAGAAAAGGTGATTTGGATGCTCTGCAGAGAAAAAAATGAGTTCTATTCAATAAATCATTCAGCAGGATCATACTTTTGTAGGCGAACGTTCCCATCCTTGTCCACATTGTTCGAAGGCCTGTAGCAATATTGCGAACCTCAAACAACACATTCTAACTCACACTGGTTGGTAAGATGTGTCTTAATACAGTAATCCATTCAGCAGAGTAATTCCATTGCAGGTGAACGACCCTATTCTTGTTCACAGTGTCCAAAAGTGTTTAGGCAATCTTCATCGCTCAAAAAGCACATTAGAACTCATACGGGTTGGTAAAACACGTTTTATTGCAATTAACCGTTCAATAGAATCGTTCCTTTGCAGGTGACCGTCCCTATCCTTGTTCACAGTGTTCGAAAGCGTTTATATGTTCTTCAGCGCTCGACAAGCACAATCAAAGTCATGCGGGTTGGTAAAAAATATTTTACTATTATGAACCATTGAGTAAAGTCAATTCTTAACAGATGAACGTCCCCATTCTTGTCCACACTGTCCGAGTGCATTTAGGAATCGTTATGCGCTTCGAATGCACATTAAAACTCATACGGGTAGGTGAATAATGTTTTCTACAGCGAACCATTCAGCAGTGTTGTATCTTTGCAGGTGAACGTCCATATCCTTGTCCACATTGTACGAGAGCTTTCAGTGATAATTCGAATCTCAAACAACACATACGAACTCATACTGGTTGGTAAAATATGTTCTACTACAGTGATTCATTGTGCAGAGTAATTCATTTGCAGGTGAACGTCCCTATTCTTGTTCACGGTGTTCAAAAACGTTTATGCATTCTTCAACGCTCCAAAAGCACATTCGAACTCATACCGGTTAGTAAAACATGTTTTATTAGAATTAACAATTCAGCGGAGTCATTCCTTTGCAGGCGAACGTCCCTATTCTTGTTTGAAGTGTCCTAAAGCGTTTACGAGTTCTTCAAATCTCTACAAGCACATTCGAAGTCTTCATACGGGTTGATATAGAATATTTTATCTGCGATAATTTCATTTTTCTATTATAGAGGCTTTAAACTACAAAGTTCATTCACATCTTCACTATAATGAACCATTGAAAATGGATCATTTCTTCCAGATGAACATCCCTATTTCTGTCCACATTGTCCCGAAACGTTTAAGGAACCCACAACGTTACAAATGTACATTAGAATACACGCCTAGAAGAAATCTTTCGTTTGCGAGTAATGTAAACGAACTTTCACACAGTCCTACAACCTTACCATACACCTCCGCTGTAAGCGCAGCCAGATCAAGTTATATCGGGACCACGACGATGGTATTATTGCTCACCATCTGAGCAGTAAGCACAATCAGATCGTTAAGATACTCGTAGGAATAACGTCTTTTATCAATTTTTCATCGATAATTTACCAAATAAATTTATATTCATATTGATGTAGCTCATCCGTTTCTTTCCAAAGTACTTCCCACCAAGGTTTGATGGGTTTCGTTTCTTCACGGAAAAGAAGTCTATGGTTCCCCTATGCGAACACAATTTCATACCCTACTTGCAGTTATTATATTTAAAATGAAAATTCATGGCATACTTCAACAGTCCGACCAACTCGAACTGGCCTGGTCAGTTCAATAGGTTCAATACTATTAATTAACTAGGGAGCTTAAAGTCAACTTAAAGTTTTGTTTGGTTGTTGAGTATTGTTTGTTCACTCCAACAGAGTTTACAACCGAGTGATGATGACAGAAGGATGTTGATAAGTCGTTGGATGGTGCGTATCACGAGAGAAGATGCCAAAGTGGAATGAGATATGATGAAAGCCGTCCTCTGTGGTCCTAGACGAGATGACTTCTGTGATTTGTATGGATTAAATAAAGAGAAAAATTATCAATGTAATATAAGATAATTGACATTATCGAACACAATTATCAATTCTTCTCACCACAAAAAAAAACATGTTACTTTATTATTAAGAAAACGTATTTGAAATGAAAAAGTGTTTATTCAACCCATATCCATTGTCACTTCAAACACAACGGAACACGATGCTAACGGGTTTTTCAATAAGAGCGCTACAAAAGTTTTTTTTAGATAAAACCAGAATGGTTTTGGATGTCAATGAAATTCTTTATTCATGTGAAAGTACATTTGATGCCATTATGTTTGGAACTCGATTTCGTTTGCATGGCCACCACGGGCACGCTTGCTGAAGTCCAAAAGCTGAACTCAATTTTCGATGATTAGAGCCCCCGCATACTACAGACTTTCTGTCAACCAACAGTTTGGTCGGGTCGGCCTTCTGGTGCAAAAACGGACCCAACTGAATCGGCGTAATGTGCGCACATGCATACCTCTCCGTACTGATTAAGAAGCCGACCAAACTATCGGTCGACAAATCAGTCTGCAGTCTGCGGGGCTTTTATGCTTGAATAATGTGCGATTCATATAGAACGTTACGGAACGTTCCGTCAACGTCTCCACTAATTCACACACGCAGTCTACGCTTGTAGCAGCACCGTCACATCAAATGTCAAACGTGTGACAAGTCACTTGTTGGGTCTTGCTGCCTGTTGAAGCTTGCCCGCCCTTGGTATTTATTAAGAACAAAAAAAGGAGAAAACACACATTTATAGAAAAAATAGCTAAATAGGGTCCTTCGCATAAAATTAAAAAACATATACCTATTTCCTAAACTATATTTCGATAAATAAAACCTAAAACAAAATTGAAATGACAGATTAAAAAATAGCTATTTAAGGGTTAAAAGAAAGACGGCACAAAGTCCTACACAACACGAATTAAGGATTATATACAGCACAAACAACATTACACGACATATTAAAACATCGCTGCGGTTGGTAGTGCTGAAGGGGATGAAAACCAACCCGGATGTGGCGGGTCGTAGAGGTTCCGGTTGGAGCGAGTCGGGACTTGTCTGAACCACGCGATAGAGACTAGACGTGTCCTCAACTACCAACGGAAAGTAAATCCGCGACGATTCGGTGGAATTGTAGTTTCTACGAAGTCCTTTCACAAAGAAGGAAGTATCATTCCGCACAAACCTATACCAAACTAGCGGTTTGTGGCGGTCGCGTACAGTGGCGCACAGTGGTGTCGAAGAGGTTAAGACCCCAGAGCACGATGTGGCGCGTAGCGTGGCCGATGATTAGTACCGGCATCCTGAACGACGAACGAGAGGACAAGGCAGTGAAGATCCGAATCTACGCCAAACGGGAGAACCAACGCCGGAACGAGAGACGATCAGCGGCAATCAGAATCTACGCCGAAAGCCGAGGCAACGCAGGAGCGTGGCAGAACCAGCGGCGGGTCCTGACACGACACACTACACCAGTGAGTACCTGTAACAGTAGTAGGAGCTAGGGAATTAGGGCAGCAATAAACCGAATAAAAAGACCGTCTCTTTAGGAATCTATAATTGGTGTTTTCCCTTTTCCGAGAAACCTAATTTGGGTGGAATTGAGCCGACCCTGGGAGGGAAAAGTAGGAGTACATGCGGGTAGCTGGGCGTAGCAAGCCTTTGTTAAAAACGAATGATTTATTCAATGTCATTCATGGTGTCACCACTTACAACAGTATTAAATTGCAATGCCCTCTTTCGAATCAGCATGCCTAGAACCAGTTCTAAGTTTAGAAAGATTCAATGAAAATCATTGAGCTATATTATTTAAATGCTTAAACCCCGTAGTCCCAACCCTTATTCAACAACAATCATATATAGACTATTTTCCTCAGCTAGTCATGAATGATTTTGACTCCGAAATTCGGAACTAAGAGATTTGTTGGCATAAAAAATTGTAATGGGTTGTATTTAGAACAAGACCTCGACGTAGAACTACGGAATTATATTATTCAATCCACTTGTTTATCACTCCGGATATTATGTTAGAATGCGTCGAAATTTTTGTAATATCTTTTTAGCTATTTAATTTTTTATTACTTCAGTAGACTCGAAAGAGTCGAGTAGAACCGAAAGCTATCAACACTTCTCGTTTATTTGGTTCAACTCGCATCAGACTATTACAGACTAGTACAAAAAAAATCTCGTATGCCGCTCTTCTTTGTCGTAGCACACCTCGATACAGCGGGCTTCCTCTCCTTGTATCGAGCTGTGTGTTTATGTATGTGAAATCAGCATTAGGCATGAATGATATCCGCTCGTTGTGTTAGACTAGCTCACTCGCATCTTTGTTTTCATTCTATTATATTTTTGGTTTCCGCCCTCAGAAGGGCCCTTGTGGAAAGAAACTATTCCATACTCCTTCACCCGACAAGAAAACAATCCTCTCCCGCTCGACGCTCTGCGGCAACCATGTTGCCTCGATGACCACCAAACGAGAAGCTTCAAATCGCGGATGGCTTATTTAAACCAAATATAAAAACGGGCAGAAACGAATATATCAGTTGCTCGTTATTGACAGCCCTGTTCGGGAATGCACACAAATCGGCAGAACAAATGTATGGGAAAATGAGAAAGCTTCCAGTTTTCATTAATTTGAACTCTTTAGGCATTAGTAGATTGTACTGTATAGTATATCAAACGAATCTTAGGGAACTTCCGATTCTATTGGTATGCAAAGTAGTAGAATTTGTTCGCTGAGAAAATAGTTATTAACGTTAACTTTATTTCACAAAAACGTGACCTGTTTTCTGATTTGGCACCCTCCCTGAAAGACGTAGTTCTACGTCAAAATACAACCAAAATCAAAACAAAAGCCGAGGCACAAAACCCAGACAAAACCACAACGAACCGTCCGTCTCTGTCAATCCGCGTTGACGGCATTGAGCTTCGTATTACGGAATGGGGGAGCAGGCATGACAACATGGGTTTGCAGATGAAATGAACACACCTTCAAAATAAAAATTATAAATGAAAATTATTTTTCCCAAATCAAATTAGTACTCTATGTAAATGAATATCTCTTACCATTTGCAAGTAGTGAAAAAATATCATACGAAAATGGTGTCTGAAGATATTTTTATATTATAATGGTAAGTTTTGGTGAGAATATCTGAAAATTCATAGAAAATAGTTTAAAATAGGGTCTGAATAACGTACTTCTAGTAGGTGAATAACGCCAAGAAAAAAATTTCATATAAATTTAAGCAATTTAAAACTGCCTTAGGGCCGACTAACCTGATAGAGAATAGTTTGCCTCATATAAACTAATATCGTATCCAGATGTCGACACCATTCCGCCGTCAACGCGAATTATTCTTTTCTACAAATAATGCCTGTCGTTTTCGTTTCGGGTTTCGGGGTTAACCATTTGAATGATATAATTCAATGAATTTCATTGAATCTTTCTAAATTTAGAGCTGGTTCTAGGCATGTTGATTCGAAAGAGGACATTGCAATTTAAAACTGTTGTAGGTGGTGACACCATGAATAACATGAAATAAATCATTCGTTTGATATTTGACGTGACGGTGCTGTTGCAAGCATGACTGCATGTGTGAACTGGTGGAGACGTCGACGGAACGTGGACGTTCATTTTCGTAACGTTCTATGTGAATCGCACATAAATCGACCTGTACTGCTGCAATTTCACGTTCGATATTTGTACCAAGGCGCCTAGAAGTATATCCTAAGGTAAAGCCGTTTCGTCACTAAGTTGGTTAGGGGAGCGGTATATGAAAACAGTAAGGAAGAAAGCAGAAGGGAAATTATTAGCTTGTAGCGTGAAAGAGACAGACTGATCACGAGCGAGCTTCGACACTAGCGTATTGTGTTTTGTTTACAAACAAAGCACTGTAGACTTCCAAGATGGCTGAAGAGTGGTTTTAGGAAGTTGGCCCACCTTAGGATATACTTCTAGGTGCCTTGATTCGTACGAAGTTTATCAATCGTCGATTGCTTGTTGGCATAGACCTTAGACTTGACGTAGCCCCACAGGAAATAGTCTAACGCCGTCAAATCGCACGACCAAGACGGCCAATTTACTGGGCCATTTCGTGAGATAACACGCTCACCAAACTTGGCTTTCAATAATGGAAATAGGAAATATGTAATTATTTTCTGTATATCCTCTTCAACGTTCGCTGTGTAGCTTGTGGCGCCGACCTGTTAAAATCACATATTGTCCAAATCATCCAATTCTGGCCCAAAATATTCGGTTATCATTGAGCGGTAGCGATTCAAATTCACAGTAACGTGCCAGTCTTGATCATCACGGAGAACGGCCCAATGACGCCACGCCACCAAACCGTATCTTTTCCGGAATGTAATAGATTACGTGTGGATTGCTGCCTGACCAATAACGCATATTTCGCTTATTGACGAAGCCATTCCGCCAGAAATGAGCCTCATCGCAATCTTTCGATGAAAATCCGGATTATTTTTAAGTTATTGCTCAGCCCAATTCACGAACATGCGAGGCTTCTGGTGGTCAAGCGGCTTCAGTTCTTGCATCAATTTGATCTTGTAAGGATATAGGCCAAGATCTTTTCGCAAAATTCGCCACAACGACCGCACAGAGATGCCACGTGCTTGAGAATGACGTGTGAGAGACTGATTAGGGTCTTCCTCAATTGATGCGCTAGCGGCAGCAATATTCTCGACACTACGGGAACTTCTTTGTCTCACTGGCTCGGAAACATTTTATACTGTGCCTGTGGATTTAAATTTTCCCACTAGACGCTCAATTGTTGATCTGACAGGACGATAATGACGACCATAAATTGGACGTAGTGCTCTTAATGCGGGCACTACACGATTCGTTCAACGTTTCGCTCGAATATTGGATTCAAACATTTAACTCGATGAATCGACAAATGTTGTGACGAATGTGCTGCTACACGGTGAAGTAAATGTTCGATTCAATGCAATCGGTCCATGCAATCGGCGAGTATTTGAATCGAATGTTCATTGTTTTTATTTACCATCAAAAACGTTTGGAAACTGGATGACGATGCGAGTATGGAAATTGCTGCCGTAGCAATTGTATTGATATCGGGCTGTAAATTAAAAATGCTTGAAATCAACATTATTAAACTGAAATATTTTTAATTTTATGAATCAATTTTGTAGTTCCTTCATTTGCAACTTGTAAACAAACCAATATGTCAAAGATAGATTCGGACGAATTGTGTAGCGGTATATCGAATGTCATCAAGTGTCGAATCAACGAATGACAAAAATCCTTTGACTTGTGCTACTGGCGTTGGAAGGTAATCCGTACGTTGTTCGACGCTCGACATTGGAAGCTCGTAGCTCGTCCATCGACTACACGATGCGTCGAACCATCGAGCATCCAACATTCGGGGTTGTTCGTAGCATCGTATAGCGCCGGCATAAGTTGAGGCCATTGACTCCGAATTTCGGTAGTGAATTTTAATAATCATAACTCGTTGGATCGTATATCTTTCCATTATGAAATGGCAAACCTTACTGAAGAGAAATGTCAAGAGAGCGGAAAAAGTATGGCGTCGTTTGCTGTCCCTATCGGTCTACTTCTTAGCGTCCCTATTGAAATACCCGTTAGTAACCCTAAAAAGGGTCGTTTGTGGAGGCGACCTGGCGTAGTGGTAACATCCATACCTCTCACGCAGAGATCACGAGTTGTATTCTCACTCCCGACATTCTCCAAAAAAAAAGGAAGTTAAAGTGACGAACCAGCCGAAATTTGTTGAAAGTCACTATAATAGAGGAAAAAAAGGAGTCGTTTGTTATATGTACTTATAACCAAGGCGCCTAGAAGTATATCCTAAGGTGGGCAAATATTCTAAAACCACTCTGCATCCATCTTGGAAGTCTACTGTGTTTTGTTTATAAACAAAAAACAATACGCTTGTGCACAACCTCGCTTGTGATCAGTCTGTCTGTTTCACGATTCAAGCAAATTATTCCTCTTCTGCTCTCTTCCTACTGTTTTCATATACCACTCCTCTAAACAACATAGTGACGATTGCGATCACCAATCATCATCAATGAGCTAGATTATTATGATTTCTATAGCTTGCTTTCAAAGCAATTTTTAAGCTATAGAACTTACACCCCGGTACAGAAATGAAAAACGTAGTCCTGGGTCATAAAGAAAATAAGCCTCTGGCAGGAAGTTCAACTGTCTAACTGAAAATGATTAATGAATATCAGTGTGATATATAACAAAGTGGAATGGTAGTGGATTGGTAAACAAAAAACACGTATATCACGCGATCCCACCAGGCGTATGACGTGAGAGTTCTCAATTGAATGAATTCTCACCGTATTCCCGCTCTCTAATCTACGTGACATGAACTGGGATTTCTAGGTGACAATCGTCGATATGTCTTGAGGTGTCGACAGTGCATAAAAACAAATGAAAAAAGAAAAAGAAATAGTAAGCGTTGATTTTGATCTTAAACAAGCGATAGTAATGGTATTGTATGTGTCAATAAAATCAATTTATCTTCAATTTTCACAGTGTGAGTGACGGGAGGCGATCTGGCGTAGTGGTAACATCCATGCCTCTCAGGCTAAAGGTCACGAGTTCAATTCTCACTCCCGACATTCTTCCAAAAATGTAAGTAAAAAGTGACGAACCAGCCAAATGAGTTGAAAATCACTATAATACAGATTAAAAAAAAAAAGTGTGAGTGACGAATTGAAAGTAGTTTCTCGTGAAATCTGTTGTCTCTCGATCGGACGAATAAGCAAGCACTCTGGAAATATTTCCACATGAAATCAATTTATTTTCTCTTAAATATATCTACTACATGGATTTAGTGTTTCATCTATCTAGCCGCGAGTCATCATCACCGAACTACATATACATTCCAAAAGGTGTGGTAAACGCCGGAGCCGGAGCCAGAGCAACAACTGAGAGCGCAGAGAGCAGCAGCAGCTACGACGGTACTGACTGTAGCAAAACCAATATCTAACCTCTCTGAGCGAGACCAATGAAATTCTGGGATGTCAGATGTTTTCTCCTCAAATATATCCGATAACAAATCTGAAATATCTGTAAATATGTACTAATGTCTATAAAACTGGCCTGCTTCGTTGATCATTTGGAACCAATAATGTTTTGTCATTATTTTAAAAAGCCTGCGGCAGGAATAAAAGGTTATGACAAAATAAAATGTCTGCAAATTCGTGACCATATGTGCAAATGTGGCATCTCTGATCTGATTTGGCAACCAGCCGAATGAATACCTTGTCACAGTTCATCCTTTCACATACATGAAATGAACCTCTCACGGCATCCGATACGGCTGTAGGAATAGAGTGACGAGAACTGCGTGATGGTGATGTGACAATTGTCATCTCAGGCCATCTACACACTAGGCAACCTAAGTTGGAAAGCAACTTAACGAATCTGTCAAAAAAGTTGAGAACATGTGTAATCAAATGGGAGCATACACACTAGGCAACTGGCAACTTTGGTCGGATCAACTTTTTCGATTCAACTCAGCATGTCGAGTCGCGCGCGATTTGTGTCGGCAACCTTTTCGTTCAATTGCTGTTGACGTTTTGATTTCTGCGTTCATTGAATTTCAATATCTGTCAGTGGTGATACAAAACAGTGTTTACAATATTGGCGCATCTGTTTCTATGAACGAACGAGATGTAAGTATTTTGCTACTTTGGTTTAGTTTATATATAATATATATTCGTTTGACGTTAGGAAATGCCATCAATATGCAAGTTCTCTTGATATACCGTCCGGGAAAAGTGCTGAATTGGTCAAGGATGCGTATAATATTGGAGATTGAGCAAGAAGCACAGAATCCGCTGGATGTGTTTTTTCCAAGTTAACAGCAATTGTTGCTGTCTGTTGTTATCAGCGAGCCGAAATAAGTATGTTAGGTAAATATGTCACCTTTAGCTTGATGCCGTCGGCTATAATAATGATTCAACAAATACCAACAGATAGCCTAAGATTGGATAATTCTGGTCAGATTTCCCGGGAAACCGTTATCATCCCTGATTCTCGATTGTACCATGTGCGAAGGTGCGGTCTGCGAATATGTGACCCCTGGGAGAATTTTTCATATTTAGCGTTAGTGTATACATAAATCATTCTTTAGAAGAATTGTTGAAAATTTTTCTGTTTTCTTTATATAATTCTTTTCGGCTGTATTCTTATTTCAATGATTTTTTTATGTTTGTAAATATTGTTTGCTGGTTTGTGGTATTACTCCAACGAAAAATAAATATATACATCCATTTTTTAGAAATATTTAGAATTTAGAAAAAAAGCAGAACCCAAAAGAAATTCTGAAATCTATTGTACACACGAAGGAATATTAACACAACGGTACATTTTTTAAATAAAAATGGTATTATTGTTTGATATATGAGATGAAACACCTTCGAAAAAAGTACATCCAGGAATGCCAGATAAGCAGATTTTTTTTCTGCTATAGTGTAAATTGTATTTCAAATGTGCCCTTTTGATTCTATTGTAGTTTTAAGAAGCCGCGTATGCATTCAATTTGATTCGATGATTTGTGAAATTAAGTTTTTATTTATTTTTTCTTTGCCTGGTGTCAAGAAAAATCCCAAGTAAAGTAGTTTTTTTCAAACCAATTTTTCATAATTTGCTCTCCGTATGATTTTTTCGGCAGTTAAATAAATGGCATCTCTGCCAGCGATTAGGCAGTTTATGATGACGGATAAAAACTTAACGAATTCATCGCGTTCGAGTTGTCTCAATGTGCAGAGCTGAGTTGGCGATGCGATTGACATCGCCAACATAGATCGGGTTGCTGTTGCCTAATGTGTAGACGGCCGAAGAAACAAAAAACAAGTTGAAAATACTTATGAGTTCGTGATATTTTGAACTAAAATGCACATGAAATCATGAAGTTGCTTAATTTTTAATGGACAGCTATGGTATTGTGACTTCTTTCCATTGTTTTATTCTTAATATTAGTCTTATTCTAAGGTATTAGCTTTTTCGGTGAAATAATGTTCGTTTTCAGACTATCGCAATCAAGTCCTATTGGTTCTACTACTCAATCTATCATAGAAGGAACTGAGTCATTGAGAATTATGAATACGAGTCATGAAGATTATTAATATTTCATTTCGTTTCATTTTTGTGATGCGATGTAATGCCGAATATAATAATATAGTCCTCGCATGATAATCGCTGTCGTCCTCCTAGTATTGATATCATGTTTCGCTGTACAATTGCTCATGTTGCCGCAGCCCGGAAGACACTATCTTAAGATGTCCATTACCCCGTCATATACAGAAGTCATTCGCTAACTGGACTATATTTAACTGGACTTATCCATAACAGGGCGTATGTTAACTAGGCTGCAAAGCAAATATGTATCAATAATAGATGTCATCTTCAATTTGAAGTATTGCATTTGCTATTTTGTAGACCAGTTAGCGAGTAAAATTCGATAATTATATTGATTTTCCGGCCCAATTAACGAACGATCACTTTCCTTGCTTTGATGAAATTTAAGTGATGCATGAAATCTTGCATCTGATAACTTCAATATGTTTACATTCGAAAAAGATCTAGCTAATTTGTTTGATAAAACGAATTATTGCACACAATTTTGTGTTGCATACAGCATTCATGGGAACGAAGTTGAAAGAAAGTGTACTCACGTATTAGCATCACCGGAGCCGAAATTCAACAGATAGCTATTTTATTATTCGCACAGGCACTCAATTATCTTTTGCATTGCTGTTGCCTTGTTGTTTGCAGTGTTTCCTTATTTTTTGGTGCAACGAAAATGTGTATTTGGAATTTGAGGTATTCACGTATTAACGTCGTTTGAGCCCAATTCTCATTATGAATAAATTTTTTAGTAATGAAATTTATTCTAGGGTCAATGTAATGGTGACGAAGTCTCCATCTAACAAGATAAGGCACGCAATCCGAGTCGACCGCCGACCCGCCGTCGAAAGCGACGGTCTCTCACAAGCAAACCTGTGTTCCACCGATTGCCCGGTTAATTTGAAACATAGGAAACGATCCTTTAGTTTAGTCCGATCGAGCGTTAGCGAGCGTCGGACGGCATACCTTTATCTGGTGCATTACGTTTGCTTGACTAATTTGTGCTTTCAAATATGATCAACGCTCCGGTGGTGTTCATACGTAAATACCGCAAATCCCAAATACCTATTTTCGTAGCACTAAAAAATAACAAAACAGTGCAAACAACAAGGCAACAAAAATGCAAAGGATAACTGAGTGCCCGTGCGCGAAATAAAATTGTTATCTATTGAATTTCGGCTTCGGTAACGCTAATACGTAAGTACCAAAGAAAGAATGCATAATACATGATCTACCTTCGCATCCGCTCGCAAAACATACTACTTTTTATTTCTAAATTGCTCACTTGTTTCATTATATCCAATATTGATGTCTCAGGCGAAAGAAATTGCTGGATAAATTTGCTGTCTAATGGTATAGATTATAACATATATCGTAAGAACGATTCTTCGGAATATGCTTTTGCACTCTTAATAAACGTTACATTTTTCGTAGAGTGACCCCCCTATATAGAAATCAAAGACTTAGTCCTACGTCAAAATATTATCCTGGCATCCCTGGTTAAACTGTTTATTTTGCAGATGCGTGACTGCTGAAGCTGTCAATGAAACAATTCAGAGATCCAAAATATACAAGCAACAGCTTGTTCTGCTTGTTCTTAAAGCATAATGTTTTAGCAGTTTTTCGTTATTATTGGACTTGTGAACTATTTGTTTGGATAAATAATAATTCGCTGGATGAGAGAGATGGCGTTTGTTAGCATTAATCTGTAAGTTTATTGGGAAGATGATCAGGAAGTATTTCAAGCAATATTTGTTATTCGTATGCATATCGCAATCGTTAGATTTTGGTTTTATCGCAAATGACACTGATGTTTGATCATATTTCATTTCATTCAACAGTGACCAATGCAGCTTTTGCTCTAACACATGCAATGAGGAATTTCGTTACGCGCTGGTTTCCACTCACGATCACGAGCAGAAACTGAAAGTTATCCTGCAGAAGCTGAGCAGTTTCACTTCTCTATTGAGCAGTTATCCTACTTGCGACAAATGCCACCAAGAGTTGATAACCGTCCACGACTTTCCCGAGAGCTGCTTCCTAATTTTGCCCAGCGCTGAACCGACTGCCATCAAGATGGAACCAGAGTTAATGATTGATGACCTCAAGCTGTCGGATGGTGAAAACATTTTTGAGACAGACAAAAATGGAGAGGAAACCGAAACGCAAATTAAGGACCAGAAAGGAGAGCTTTTCTCTGTTAGCAAAATAGAGGAAGAAGAAGACAATCCATTATTAATTCCAGTTGCAAGAACGAAAACACAAAGAGGATGCAATATGGATGCTCCGAAGAAGAAAGTCCGTCTTGAATGTAAGAAATGTTTCGCGGACGGAGGTTTGATGAAATATTTGATGATTATTCCTTTGTAGGTGAACGTCTCCATCCTTGTCCACATTGCCCGAAGATGTTTATTCGTCCTTTAGCGCTCAAAGAACACATTCGAGTTCATACGGGTTTGTAAAACAGTATAAAACTATAATGTATCATTTAGAAATGTTTTTTCTTTGCAGGTGAACGTCCATATCCATGTCCACATTGTTCGAAGGCCTTTAGCGATGCTTCGAATCTCAAGCTACACATTCGACTTCACACGGGTTGGTTAAAAAGGGGCCTCATTTCCGTTCCCACTTCACGATGAAAACGAAATGAAATGTGTATCCGCGATGACAAAGATGCGGTGCCGACATCTGGATACGAAATTAATTTTCCACGAAAAAAATTGAATAGATAAAAAAATTATCTTCAGATACAATTTTTGTAAGAGATTATTTTCTTATATGAAGAAAACAAAGTTTTCCATTCACATTGAACACTAATTCGGTGCAGAGAAGAGAGAATTTTCATTCAAAACTTCTATTTGAATGGTGTTCATTCTGCCTGAAAACCAGTAAAACCCGTGCCGCTCATTTCGTTTTCACCGTGAACTGTGTACGACAATAAGGCCCCAGATTTTACCATAATTAACCATTTAGGAGTGTCATTTCATTGTAGGTGAACGTCCATATCCATGTCCTCATTGTTCGAAGGCCTATAGCGATCCTTCGAATCTCAAACAACACATTCGGGCACATACTGGTTAGTAAAATATGTTTTAATACAGTGATTCATTCACCAGGGTAACTCATTTGTAGGTGAACGTCCCTATTCTTGTTCCCAGTGTTCAAAAGCGTTTGTGTATTCTTCATCGCTCCGAAAGCACATTCGAACTCATACGGGTTGGTAAGAATGTTGTTACTATAATAAGCCATTCAGCAGAGTCATCTCTTTTTGCAGGTGAACATCCCTATTCTTGCTCGCAGTGTCCGAAAGCGTTTGTGGATTCTTCATCGCTCCGAAAGCACATTCGAAGTCATATGGGTTGGTGGAAATGTTGCACTATATTGAACTATTCAACAGTCGTTCCTTTGCAGGTGAACGTCCCTATTCTTGTTCACAGTGTCCAAAAGCGTTTCTGAATTCTTCAGCCCTACAAAAGCACATTCAAACTCATACTGGTTGGTAAAATATGTTTTACAACAGTGAACCATACAGCAGAGTCGTTTATTTGCAGATGAACGCCCCTATTCTTGTTTACACTGTCCGAGTGCGTTTAGGGATCGTTATACGCTCCGGACGCACATTCAAATTCATACGGGTTGGTAAAGAAACATTTTTCTACAATGAACCATTCAGCAGTGCTATTCCTTTGCAGGTACACGTCCCTATCCTTGTCCACATTGCTCGAACACCTTTAGCAACACTTCGAATCTGAAGCAACACATTCGAACTCATACTGGTTGGTAGAATATGTTTTACTACAGTGATTCATTCAGTAGAGTTGATCCTTTGCAGGTGAACGTCCCTATTCTTGTTCCCAGTGTCCAAAAGCGTTTGTGCATTCATCATCGCTCCAAAAGCACATTCGAACTCATACGAGTTAGTAAAGGAAGTTTTCTACAATGAACTATTCAGCAAGGTTCTTTCTTTGCAGGTGAACGCCCCTATCATTCTTGTCCACACTGTCCGAAAGTGCTAAGGAATCCTTCTACGCTCCAGATACACATTCAGACACATACGGGTTAGAAAAGAATGTTGTCTAGAATGAACTATTCAGCAGGGTCATTTCTTTGCAGGTGAACGTTCCTATTCTTGTCCACATTGTCCGAAGAAGTTTAATCATCCTAGATGGCTCAAACAACACATTCGAATTCATACGGGTTGGTAAAACACGTTTTATTACAATTAATCATTCAATAGAGTCATTCCTTCGCAGGTGAACGTCCCTATTCTTGTTCACAGTGTTCAAAAGCGTTTACGAGTTCTCCAGCGCTTTACAGGCACACTCGAAATCGTCATACGGGTTGATATAGAAAGGGTTGGGTGCAATAATTTCCCTTTTTCCTATTATAGAGGCTTTAAACTTCAAAGTTCATTCGCCTCTTCACTGAAATGAACCATTTGGGATCATTTCTTTCAGATGAACATCCCTATTTCTGTCCACATTGTTCCAAAATGCTTGAGAAACTCACAACGTTGCAGCTGCACATTCGGATACACACCAAGAAGAAATCTTTCGCTTGCGAGTTATGTAAACGAACTCTTAGGGTGGGTTTAGACTAGTGATATATTCATATGAAGAAATATGATGAGATTTATAGAAATCGCATCAACCGTTTACACTAGCGTGAACTTCTATAATGAATATATTCATATCTTCGGTGAATTTATTCACCTGAAGTAAAACTGCATCCAACTTTAGTGATATCTCACCAGTGAGAAATTCACAAGCGTTTACATATGCTGAATTTATTCAAGTTATATATACCTCGAATAATTGTATCATATTTATTCTCACCCGTTTACACCTATTTCACGTGAATAAATCCATCTATAGCTATAGATCTCCCTAATGTAAACCCGCCATTACCCAGTCCTACAATCTTACTATTCACCTCCGCGGTAAGCACAGCCAGATCAAGTTATATCGGGGCCACGATGTAGGTATTATGGTTCACCATCTGAGCAGCAAGGACAGTCAGTTCGTTGACGATACTGCCAAAAATCACTGGTAACCGTGAAGGGAGAGATAACAAGATGCTGAAGAATCTTTTAGTCACTTAACGTTGTAGACAAATAAACTTTGGGTTAGCTAAGACAATGTGTTTTTATTAAGTGTTTCGGTAAGTTTCTTCGGTTTTACAACAGATGACGTTTCCAGACATTCGTTGGAAAGCTACTGTCATTGTGTGTTATTTTCAGTATATGTCAAAAAGTTGGAGCGTAAACAATATAGTTTTCTGCCATTTCGAATATGTCGAATTTCGTACCAACGATAGTGTTTTTGCGGGGATTGTTACTTCATTACTTCAATTTGAAGAAAAAAAATGGGGAAAGTCATCGCATTTTGGTGCAAATTTATGGTGACCATGCTCCAACTGAGCGAATGTGTCAGACGTGGTTTGCACGGTGTAAAGTGGTAATTTTGACTTGGAATACGAAAAAACGTTCCGAACCGCCAAAAAAGTTTGAAGATGAAGAATTGGAGGCTTTACTCGATCAAGATCCGTCACAAACGCAACAAGAACTTGCAGATACACTTGGAGTAGCTCAGCAAACCATATCCGATCGTTTAAAAGCAATGTGAATGATCCGAAAAATAGGATATCCTTTACCGGTGTAATAGGCAATGTCAGTATCGTTCTGGCCAGCCGTTGCGGAGAAGGTATGATGTAGGATTTGTTCAACGATTATCGAGATTATGTCTATAATTTTTTTTCTCCTAAACTCTTCGCGTGAGTAAAGAACCGTCAGCTTATTACAAAGCGCTTCATCGAATTTCGAGAGGTATGAAATAAGCATTTTCTAATTCTCAGGGAATGCGACATCGAAGTCGGCAAATTTTTCGTGATTCAACAAAGCGACGAATTTGTATTCATCTAGTTCCCTAAACCGTTTCGTCATTTCGTAAATATTTTTTTCTATAATCTATATAAACGGCGACAATTGAGAACGTTACTGTCATTCATAAAAACAAAAAAATACAGTAAAGACGATTTTATGTAGCATCATGCTACCGGTTTTGCAGCACATCATGGTTTTATAACGCGTGTTTTATAGGTGCTGTGTCTCACTACCAATAAGTGGAAAAATGTATCTAAGGCCTAAGAAAAAACGAATTTCTCAAACTTGTGGAGTTGACCGGTTTTGCAACTAAGCGACACAATTGCTTTTTTGAGCGCACTATCGAAATGATGATCTGCTTTGAGCTCCAAGGAAGCAAAGCAAGCTTTGGCGTTACGCACGCATTCTACTACGTATTATTCCTTTTTAAGCAAAATTTGATAATGCACATACGGATGTTGTATGTGCAAAAATATTCGCAAAAAATTTGAGCAAGAATACAGTGTTGAACTCATGCATGCATGCGTGAAGACCTCTGGATGTTGTAAAAGTTTTAACCAAGGCGCTTGTATAAATGTATAACAGGTGAAGCAACATCATCACTTCCAAGAGAAGGGGATTACGGTTTGTGGAGCGGGGGTTGTTTGTTTTGTTATTGCTAGGATACGCCATTTTTGCATTTTCACATGCGAGAGTAGTGGATGAACTGGATGAGAATGAAATTCTACAAAATCATCCCGTCTTCTTCACATAAATTCGCGAAAGCCGAACAAAGTAGGCATCGTTCGAGTAAGCGTCGCAGCAGTTTGTAGAGAGCCGCCGTTTGCGCAACCGTTATGGCGTCTGCTGATGCTATTGATTACCAACAGTCCTCAAAGACACCATGGGTTGTTTTCTTTCGGCCCAAGGAGAAATCGTTGAGAACTCTTGACATTTCAAGAGATTTGCTGCGTAAGTATCCGGATGTCTTGATACGTAAAGAGAGACCGGACAAACTGCGTGTAGAAGCACCGACTTTTGATGTGGCGAACAAGATTGTTGACCACGAGATTTTCAACAGGGAGTACCACATTTACATCCCTTCTCGAGATGTGGAGATAGAAGGCGTAGTCTCCGATGCGAGTCTGAGTGTTGAAGAATTGAAAAAAGCATCGGGTTGTTTTAAAAACTCCCTAATTGGTGAGCTTGTGAAGATTCTGGATGTTAGACAACTACATGCAGCATCTTTGGAAGACAACCAAAAAGTCTATAAGCCTTCACACTCGTTTCGGGTGACTTTCGCTGGTTGTGTTCTCCCGAACTATGTGAAAGTAGATAGTGTTTTTTTTTCCGGTGCGCTTGTTTGCACCGCGGGTCTATAATTGCACCATCTGTAAAAATTTGGGACATTCTTCCAGCCATTGCGGCAACAAGTTCCGCTGCGGTAAATGTGGTGAAAAACACAGTGAGGATTCTTGTACACAAACAGTGGAAAAATGTATCCACTGTGGCGAGAATCCTCACGCACTACAGGAGTGCCCAAGGTACAAACAGCACTCCGATAAAGTGAAGCGTTCTATCACAGGACGCTCCAAGCGGACTTATGCTGAAATGCTCAAGGCCGCATCAGCCGCTCATGATGAAAACCAATTTTCGGTTTTGTCAACTCAAGAATTGGACTCTGATTCTGATGAGGATCACACTACGGTTGCACCAGAATCTTCGACAAAGGATGATTCTCAAAAAAGAAAACTCTCTTCACCAATGATGCACCGTAAGAAAGCTAAAATGATCCTCAGAAGATTGTCTAATTCCAAGGATAATGGTAAAAAAACTAATCCGAAGATTCCTTCTCAGCCAATTCCTGGTTGCAGTAAGCATTATACGCCGTTACCAAGAAGAGAGAGAAACAAAAACGCTGCCCCTCGATCTTCTCGTAGAAAATTCGCGTCCAATCGAGGATTGATAGCTTTTTCGGACATTGTGGACTTTATATTAAACACCCTCAATATTCAAGACCCCCTTAGAAGCCTTATTTCTGCCTTGCTTCCATCTCTGAAGTCTTATCTTAAGCAATTGACTGTTTCATGGCCCCTCCTTGCATCAATCATATCTTTCGATGGATAATTCACCTAACGTAGTAGGAGATATGATCAATGTGCTACAATGGAACTGCCGTAGTCTAGTGCCTAAACTAGACTCGTTCAAATTTTTACTTCAAAATTATGACTGTGATATATTCGCCCTTTCTGAAACATGGCTTTCTTCTGATACAGAACTCAACTTCCACGATTTTAACATTATTCGCCTGGATAGAAATGATTCTTATGGAGGAGTACTTTTGGGGATCAAAAAGTGCTACTCTTTCTATAAAATTCCTCTCCCAGCTCTATCAGACGTCGAAATTGTCGCGTGTCAAATAACGGCAAAGAATAAAGAACTTTGCATAGCTTCAGTATACGTTCCTCCAAATACTAACATTAGCCGTAGTCAACTTTGGAATCTAGTCTCGATTCTCTCATCCCCAGTTCTAATACTGGGTGACATGAACTCCCATGGTACTGGGTGGGGTGATCCTTATGATGACGCTAGAGCGGCTATTTTTTACGATTTATGTGACGATTTCAATTTGACTATCTTGAACACTGGTGAAGCGACACGAATTCCAAAACCTCCGGCTCGAGAAAGTCGACTCGACCTATCTTTTTGCTCAAGCTCGCTATCATTAGATTGTCAGTGGAAGGTCATCAATGATCCCCATGGTAGCGATCACTTGCCAATCAATATATCAATCAAGTGTAGCCCGCAATCCACTGAACCATCTCGAGTTCCATTTGATCTAACAAGGAACATCGAGTGGCAAAAATTTGCAACGGCGGTAACAATTGGTGTCGAATCAATAGATATACTTCCACCATTGGAAGAATATCGATTTTTTGTAGATTTGATGTATAAAAGCTCATTGGAAGCACAAAAAAGAAAAGTTCCAAGTGCTCCGTTTAAAAGAAAACCAGCCACTCCTGGCTGGGACGACGAATGCACAAAATTGTATTTGAAAAAATCTGATGCTTTCAAAGCTTTTCTTAGACATGGAACATCCACACACTTCGAGGAATATTCAAAGCTTGAAATACAGCTGAAACAATTAATTAAAGCAAAAAAAACGCGGTTACTGGCGCAATTTCATTGAAGGTCTTTCTCGTGAAACCTCAATACGTACCTTGTGGAGGGTAGCTCGCAACATGCGTAACCGCTCATCTACTAACGAGAGTGAGGAATACTCCAACCGATGGATATTCGATTTCGCTAAAAAGGTCTGTCCAGACTCACTTCCAGCCCAACATATTCTTCGAGAAACGTCTCCAAGCGGTGGACCTCTGGACAGACCATTCTCAATGCTGGAATTTTCTATGGCTCTTCTTTCATCGAACAACTCTTCAACCGGAAGCGATATGATTAAATTCGTTCTTCTAAAAAATCTTCCCCATATCGCGAAAAGACGCATGCTAGACTTATTCAATACCCTACTAGAAAACAACATTGTGCCACCCGAATGGAGACAGGTCAAAGTAATAGCAATTCAAAAACCTGGCAAACCAGCGTCTGACCATAACTCATACCGTCCGATTGTTATGCTCTCGTGTATTAGAAAATTGTTGGAAAAAATGATCCTTCGAAGACTCGATCAATGGATCGAGACAAATAATTTGCTATCAAGTACACAATTTGGGTTTCGTAAGAGCAAAGGAACAAACGATTGTCTAGCGTTGCTTTCTACGGATATTCAACTGGCCTTTGCGCACAAGGAGCAATTGGCTTCAGTATTCTTGGATATTAAGGGAGCTTTTGATTCGGTTTCCATAGAAATTCTGTCAGACAATCTGGACAGATGTGGACTTCCTGGAATTTTGAATAACTTTTTGTACAATTTGTTGTCAGAAAAGCGAATGAACTTTACCCTTGGACAACTGACAACTTCCAGAAATAGTTATATGGGTCTACCCCAAGGCTCATGTCTGAGCCCCCTTCTTTATAATTTTTATGTGAAAGATATTGACAGTTGTTTGGCAGAACAATGCACGCTTAGACAGCTTGCAGATGATGGTGTGGTTTCCGTCAGAGGTCTCCATGCCGAAAATTTGCAAAGACCATTGCAAAATTCCTTAGATAACTTGTCTTCTTGGGCAAGGAACTTAGGGATCGAATTCTCGCCGCAGAAAACCGAACTGGTAGTGTTTACTCGAAAGCGGTTCCCAGCCCAATTGCAACTTAAGCTTTTGGGCAGAAGCATTACCCAATCATTGACTTTCAAGTACCTTGGTGTCTGGTTTGATTCAAAATGCACTTGGAATACCCACATTACGTATTTGAAGCAAAAATGTCAAAAGAGGGTCAACTTCCTCCGCTCGATTTGCGGCACGTGGTGGGGAGCTAATCCGGGAGATCTCATAACACTTTATAAAACAACTATTCTATCCATTCTGGAGTATGGCTCTTTCTGCTTTCTCTCAGCAGCTAAAAGTCACCTTCTAAAACTGGAACGAATTCAATATCATTGTCTGCGTATAGCTCTTGGCTGTATGCACTCAACGCATAACATGAGTCTCGAGGTTCTGGCAGGAGTAACTCCTCTACAGAACCGATTCTGAGAACTTTCTCTCAGAATACTGGTGAAATGCGGAGTCACGAACACACTTTTGATTGAAAACTTTGAAAAAATTCTTCATCTAAATATACAATCTCGGTTTATGAGAATTTATTACCACTATATTTCGTCAGATATTTGTCTTCCATCGTTTACTCCAGACCGTGCTCACTTCACCATCAGCAGTTCCTCAATTGAATACGATCTGTCGATGAAACAAGCTTGGGATTTCAGCAATAATACTTGGGATTTCAGATCAGCTTCGACCAACTTTCATTCCCCGTATTTTTAACTGAAAGTACCAAAAAGTCAATTGCATGAAAAGATACTTCACTGATGGGTCTCGCCTCAATGGATCCACTGGCTTCGGTGTTTTCAATGAAAATTCGAGCGCCTTCCGTAAACTGCAGGAACCTTGTTCCGTTTATGTTGCTGAGCTGGCAGCAATCGACTTCGCATTGGGGATGATCTCCAACAAGCCTGCAGACCATTACTTCATTTTCTCGGATAGTCTCAGTTCGCTTGAGGCTCTCCAGTCGATGAAAACTAGTAGGCACTCATCTTATTTCCTCACAAAAGTGAGGCTGCAGATGAGTGCACTGATCGAAAGATCTTATAAGTTAACCTTTGTATGGGTCCCCTCTCATTGCTCAATTCCTGGCAATGAGAAAGCGGACACTCTCGCAAAGGTGGTTGCCCAGGAAGGCGAATTGTTTGATAGACAGATTTCATACGATGAATTTTTCCAATTACTGCGTCAGAGTTCCCTCTTGAGTTGGCAAACTGATTGGAACACTGGAAGTCTTGGGCGGTGGTTATATTCAATTATTCCAAATGTTTCTTCGAGAGCGTGGTTCAAAGGTCTGGACGTAAGTCGTGACTTCATTCGTGTAATGAGTAGACTTATGTCCAACCACTACTCGCTAGATGTGCATCTCCACAGAATAAATCTTGTTCAAAACAATGTCTGTCGGTGTGGAAACGGTTACGATGACATCGATCACGCAGTTTGGCAATGTACGGATAATTACGCAGCCAGAGAGTACCTTTTGAATGCCCTTAGGGCCCAAAGAAGACAACCCTATGTTCCTGTTAGAGACGTGTTGGGAACTCGCGACATCTGCTATATGCAGTTGATCTATATGTTTGTGAAACGGACTAGCATAAGAATTTAATGCTTTTGTGTGTTTTTTTTCTTTTTCGTTATTAGTTTGTTTGTCTTGTCCCCTCATCTCACCGTCGCCCACCCTCGACAGATAGTCGAACACCAGATGCTATCCCTGGTCTTTATGTACAATGCTACAGTGCGTGCGGCAACTCTCGGTTGAGACAACGATACCTCATATCCAAATCCCTAACCTGATCCATCCCACAAAAATTGTTGCCCCTCTAACCTCGAGTAAACCGCGAGTAATCGGTCGAAACCTACTAAACATAGATTTAAGTTGAAATTCTGTAAAAACAAATCATGAATTAGTGGCTCCGCAAAGCTCATGCGATTGAGCCTTACAAATAAATGAATTGGAAAAAAAAATCCAGCTTTTCGAAACCGTTGTTTCACCAATGTTTGTACACCAGATTTATTTCCGGACATTACAATAGCGCCATCATAGCTCTGGCCACGATTTTGTCAGCATTAAGACCAAAGTACGCATCTCTTTCATATGTAGTTCACTGTGTTTGCTCTGTTCCACTTGAAGATAGAGAAAAGTATTTGGATGATTGCTGGTTCAGATGAAAGGTTTGAACCCAGCAGTCATTACTGCTTATTTCATAGCGTGAAGGTAGTGTTGCGTGTGGGATGCGTGTGTAGTTGAATGCAGCTATCACATTACATTCTTCACGGTGGGTTCCACCAAAATAGAAAATAAAATAAGGAAATTCATGATAACATGGAAATTACAAAAAATAACGTTCGATAATTCCTGAACCATGTGAAATAATACACATTTTTTTTGAGAATGTCTACCTGTCCTATGAACAGTTTGAACAGGCGGACGAGACGACTCTGCAGAATACAACAAATACAACAAAATTAAGATGGCTCAAAAGGGACCTTTCCTTCATCGGATTTTGCGATTAGCAACCCTTTTGGCCTTTCATTTTTACCATTCTTATTTATATTAGACATTCCTTCAGTTTTCTGAAAATTTTCCGGTTTTGCTCTCCACTATATTGATCTACGGGAAGAGACGAATACAACAAAATGAAGAAGGCTAAAATCGGGCCATCCCTTCTTCTGGTTTTCCGCTTACGAACAGATTTGGCTTTCCATTTTTATTTACATAATAGCTGACCCGGCAAACTTCGTCCCGCCAAAAATTTTGTTTTTTGTCATAAATACCTTCAAACATTCACGTTTTCTTACTATGAGAAAATTCATGGGTCCAATCACAGAACTGTTCATTGATTGATCTTCTGTTCGTCTCCGTTGAATTTGCTTTTTACTATAAAATTCCTAGTATTTGTAACAAAACTCATCATTATAGTATCAGACTATTTTCAGACACAATTCTCGTTCATGATTTTTCAACCTCTTGTAAATAACATGTTTCTCCGTTACGCGGAATAAATGTTTTATGCAGAAAATATGATAGAAGAAAGGCAGCCCTAAATCAGACAATTCTTTCCTCGAGTTCTGCTCTTATCGACACATCTGGCGATCCTTTTTATTTGTATGGATAGAAGAAGATATAGGAGTGCGTTTCATCACATTAAAATCCATTTCCAGTTTCGAACAAAGATCAATTTCGCTAGCGCAAACATCAAATGGACTAACAGCACTTGTCACTAGGTAATTGTAGAACATATGGGAATTTAATTTTCAGAATTTTCCCCTTTTCCTTCAGAGTTTTCCGAAAATTTTCAATTGTCATGTTTGGTTGAAATATGTGTGATATTTTTATGGGACCCCCACTCCGTTCCAGAGGAGAGAGGGGTGTCATACCATTATACAAACATTTCTCATACCTAAAAACCCTCACATCCCAAATTGTGCTTGATTAGCTTTCGAGTTATGCAGAAATTTGTGTTTCATTTGTATGACAGCCCACCATTAGAGAGCGGGAGGAGTGTCTAACCATCATAGAATATTTATTGCATCATAAAACCTCCACATGCCAAATTTGGTTTCGTTTGGTTGATTAATTCTCGAGTAATTCAGAAATTTGTGTTTCATTTGTATGGCAGCCCCCCTTAGAGAGGGGGGTGGAGAGTCATAGAAACACTTATTGCACCCTAAAACCTCAATATGCCCAATTTGGTTTCATCTGCTTCATTAATTTTCGAGTAATGCGGAAACTTGTGTTTCATTTGTATGGCAAACCCCCTTTAGAGAGAGGGGTGGAGAGTCTAACTACCATAGAAACATGTACCCTAAAACCTCAATATGTCTAATTTGATTTTATTTGCTTGAATAATTCTCGAGTAATGCAGAAATTTGTGTTTCATTTGTATGGCAGCCCCCCCTTAGAGAGGGGGGAGGGGTCTCAAACTATCACGAAAACCTTCCCCGGTCCCAAAAACTCCTACATACCAATTTTCATGTTGATCGGCTCAGTAGTTTCCGAGTCCATAAGAGTCAGACAGACAGACAGAAATCCATTTATTTATATATATATATATATATATATATATATATATATATATAAATATATATAGAAGATAGATAGAAGATTAGATATAGGCTAACAGTGCGAGGTTCAAGGGATGTTCATGAACTGGGACGAAACGATCTCCGTTATCGCTTGGATGTAGTCAATCTTAATATTACTCAAAGATGTTTAGTCAGGACTTTGAGAGTCGACTCATTGTCGTTTGCTCAAAAGATACCCTTTTAGGAGAGTCATTTTTAAGGAAATTAGCGACGAACATGTTGTCGTCCGCACATTTGCTAAACAATGATTCTCTTAACGCCGGCAGCGCTAATTCGGTTTATTTGGTTTGTCGCCGGCCGCTCTTGACATTATCGGGAAATTACAATCTGTTAAGTTTTACCAATCTCATCGATAGTTCTCATAGGTTCTCGACTCTGTTCACTCACTGTCATGAAATTCCGGAGTATAGTATGTATAGTAAATGAGTGCAATTTTTCATTCATCGTGAAGAATCGTATCGTCTCTTTCGTCTACAATGATGTCAGGGCAAAAGTACTTATAAAATCATAAAAAATGTTGACGTGATACTGAAGTACTGTCGTCGGCTACTGAGCGATACTATGCTCACATCACCGCACCACTTAGGGCTTAACGTGATTTGGTCTGCTGAACTAAACAAATTAAGGAACTTCGTAAAGGAACTCATACCTTCGTGGAGGGATATGCAAAGAGCTAGTGTGACTATAACTTATTCTCTGAGTGTTGGAACTGGAGTGCACTACACTGCCGTTCTACGCATAGTTGTCCATGTTCCAAAATCAGCAACTGAGAAAAACGCAGTTTTCTAGCATTTTTGACGTAGGACTACGTCTAACCGGAAGATATAGGGGGTGAAATGAAAATCTAGGCACTGAACAAGTAGGAAAAAATGCAAGATTTGGAGCGCTTATAACTCGAGCATTTCTCAATAGATCGCAAAGGTGTTTGCATCAATTGATAGGAAATATATCTACGCATCTATCATAACGAATAACATTTCATTTTTCTTGATATAAATAATTGAATAATTGTGAAATATCAAGCATTGTCCAAATGCACTATGTGCCCATTTTTGATTGGTCCATTTTGTGCTCCTCAAATCGTACCGACCAAAACGGGCAACCGGAGCAGCAGCGAAATAGAATGAAGCACGATTGGAAAGGAAAAAGAAAAAAAAATGAACGAAACATTGGTCGCAGTCTAAGGGTGGGTTTAGACTAGTGATATATTCATGTGAAGAAATATGATGAGATTTATAGAAATCGCATCAACCGTTTACACTAGCGTGAACTTCTATAATGAATATATTCATATTTTCGGTGAATTTATTCACCTAAAGTAGAACTGCATCCAACTTTAGTGATTTCTCACCAGTGAGAAATTCACAAGCGTTTCCATATGCTGAATTTATTCAAGTTATATATACCTCGAATAAGTGTATCATATTTATTCTCACCCGTTTACACCTATTTTCACGTGAATAAATCCATCTATAGCTATAGATCTCCCTAATGTAAACCCGCCATAACACATGCGTAATTCTCGAGCCAGCCAGTCAGCTTAAAAATCCCCGCTCCGCTGCCGTAACGATCATTCTCATCCAAACCGTACACCACATCGTTTCGCATCACATCACATCAACAAACCAACACAAGCAGCCATGTCTGGACATGGTAAAGGAGGAAAAGTGAATGGAAAGGCAAAATCCCGCTCGGACCGTGTTGGTCTGGAGTTCCCCGCAAGGGTAGCTAGGCCGAGCGCGTTAGTACCAGTGCACCAGTCCACCTAGCCGCCGTTATATAGTTTCGGCCGCCGAAGTGATCGAGTTAGCTGGCAAAGCTGTTCGCGACGATAAGAAAACCCGCATTCAGAATAGACCACATTCGGTTCGGTAGACATCAAGACAACAACAGGCAGTTGCAGCGAGTGGCGAGTGGCAAACGCAATCGCAAAACGGCAGCAGGTAACAGAAGAAACAAGTTTGTTCTTTGTACAAACTGCTTTGGTGGCAAATCCAGAACAAGGCGGCATCGAGGGCATTCGAAATGGTTTTTTTTCAAAACCACGAGTACTAAGTTTTCTTAATTGGAACCATTCCATAAAACACGGCGCTTTTCAGTGCCATTAAACCTTCCAAAAGAGAGTTTACGAAATACAGTTTGCTTTCTAAAACAATATCCCAAATAATAATAAAATACAAATTGATTTTTTCATAATTTGTTTGCCAGGATATGATGAGTATGAGAATTTGGCAGTTGTTCTGAGCTTATTGATGGTTGGGGACTTTCCCGATAATTCAATTTTCACCGATTCTTAAATTGCTTCTTGATTGAAAGTATAGTTATTTACATTTAGCTCGACATTTAGCTAATTGGACGGACCTGTAATGCGACATATTTATTTGGACTTTTTTGTAAACAGAGTTCGGGGTCCAAATTATGACACCACATTGAAAGTCGACACTGGACCACTGTCATCGCAAATGTTCAATTACAGGTTAAAATCGCCTCCAATGCGACACTGAGTGGTGCTTCGGCACGTCGCATTAAATATAATTCACTGTACAACATGTCACAAGCTGGATGGGAAGAAATTTTCCAACTGTGAAAGCTGTGGCGAGTGGCAAACGCAATCACTAAACAGGAAGGTTTAGCCGAACAAGATGAGGATATCGAGTGATAACAAAACAATAAACTCTTTAGATTAAAGATAATTTTGTGATCCTGAAAAGGACCCTTTTTAGCCTACATGTGAATCCAACGAGCGACCAAATCGTAATGAATGTATTTTTTTGCCATCACTGCCTTTTAACGCTCATTCGTTCGTCTCGTTGGACTCGCCCCTTTGGCTGAGTCTGCCGAATTGTCTCTATCCTGTGAGCGTGTAGCGCTAAAGTACAAAACGCGCGGATCCGCTGAAAAATATATCATTCTTTTTAAAACCGTAAAACAGCGTGGTTGTATGGCATCGTTTCACATCAACGGATTGGTGCCGGAGCACCAGTATACCTAATAGCGGTTATAGAATAGAGGAGTGCTCGAGTTGGCTTGCAAAGTTGCTCACGACAATAAGAAAACCCGTCTAAAGAACAGAGCACATTCGGTTCGGTGGCAACAACTAGTTTCAGCGAGTGGCAAACGCAATCCCAAACCGGCAGCAGGTAGAAGAAGGAAAAAGTTTGTTTATACGAACTGCTTTGGTGGCAAAACCAGCCACCGTAAAACACGGCGCATTTCAGGGCCATTAAACCTTTCAAAGAACAGTTATTAAAAGTTATTCACAATACCAATGCATTCTAAAGTGACATAATATGACATATAATATGAACTGATTTATTTTGTTTATGCTTGTTTTTGAACTTATTGGTAGTTGGGGTCTTTTAAATTGATCATTCATTTTTCACAAACCCATGCATGGTTTCCGAATTAAAAGTGGCTTCAAATTACAACACATTGTATGCAGGATGGCATTAACGAATTTTCTCGGTAGCAAGAACTGCTTTCTTTGGTTGATAACTGATGTTGAAAATTGACTGATGTTACATCTGCATTGTATAGAAAAATAACTAAGGAGCAACATGATGAACTATGTATTTCCTGCTGTTCTGTTCTTATTTTAAAGGACTTTAATCCGAAGGTCATCCGTCCCTGTATTTACTGTTGGTTTTTCAGAACGCTTATAGCTCGTTTATTTCTCGACAGATCGTAGAGTTCGTCTCCAAAACCTCAGTTCTTTTTCATTTTTATTTACTTTGTTTGCGGAGACTACAAATCTTACAATTCATTCGTCTCTGAAACCACAGTTTAAGGTACGGTAATGTGCTCAATAGGGAAATATATGATAGTGAATGAGCTGATGAGCACCTATGCATTCCCTATCACAGCCATCATTTTGATTGTACGATATGTGCATACGTCGAAAGATGCCCGGCGTTGAACATTTAATAAGTACAAAGTCTTCAGAAAAAAATCAAGAATCAACTATAAGATAGTGAGAAAAATTGAGAAAATTTGTAAAACACAACACCAAAGGTTCTTTTCAGAAACCCTAACATGTTCGTAAAGAGTAAACAGTAAACTAATCCATTTTCAGGTAAATAGGTAGGTATTCACGTAGGGGGAGAAAATAAAACAATATATTTAAAATATATATTTAGCAAAAGCTGTCCCCTTTGTATAGTCCTACGTCACTCCGGTTATGTCCCCGACATTACCCACCCGTCTTTTTTTTTCTACCAGAAGCTTTGAGCATGTCAATTTAGTAATACATCTGTTTTTTTTTATAAGCAGTAGACTATTGTTTAATGAAATGTGACAGGATCTTCTCACTGTATCAATCAAGAGCTTGATTACGAGTTCAAAAATTCATGATGAGACAGTTATGCCTAGAATATCAACATGGGACAATTGAACTTGATGCAGTTTTTTGAAACACTGGGAACAAATCATAATTTTTTTTTCTTTTTTTGCATGAAAACATCGTTTTATAAAGAAAGGTGAAATTTGCGAAAAAGTAACTAGTGATAACTATGTGTAAAACTGCAGTTTCATAGCATAAAAGAGTAAACACAATTGGTGCCGTAGCAAGTAGCATCGGTATGTAATATATGTGTCGCCTAGTTGCAAAACCGGCCAACTCCAAGAAACATTTTACAGGAAAGACGATGTTTTCTTCAGAATCATGCTCCCTGTTTTGCATCACATCATGATTTTCAAACGCGTGTTGTATAGGGAATTGATCGATTTTAGTGCTGTTTCTCACTACCAATAAGTGGCAAAATGTATCTAAGTTCTAAAAAAAACCGAAAACACGAATTTCTCAAACTTGTGGAGTTGGCCGGTTTTGCAACTAGGCGACACATATGGCAGTGATACCGCTTGTAAATCGCACAGTGCTGCAAGGGCAGTGAGTAATCTGCAATACCTTTGCCGAATATTAATCTCATTGTTATTAGGCATTCGTTAACAAGGTGTACACGTGTGTGGTTAAACTTTTTTTTAAAATTTGTTTGAGAATTAGTTCGTTCTTCCAAACCAGAAATGAGTGCATTAGCCCTGCTGCAGGGGTGACATGAAATGATTGTACTTGAACCGATTCATTTATTACGGATCTATGGAAAAAATACATGGTGGGACAGTTATGCCTATAATATCAACATGGAACCATTGAGCTGGATGTTGTTTTTTTAAAAGCTGGGAATAAACAATTAGTTTTTTAGTGTTTTCCGGAAGATTATGCAAGAAAAAATCGTTTTATAAAGAAAAGTGAAAAATGTCGAAAAGTAACTTGGGACAACTATGCGTAGAATGACAGTACAGTAGATCAAACCAATGGTCGCGGTGATGCAAGGCAGAAGAAGAAGAATATGGAGTTCAAACTGTGTCCAATGTACATTTCGGTAATGTTCAGCCATCAAAAGTAAACTTATATATCTAGACAATAATTTAATAGATTCAGGATGCCTCCTCATACAAAATTGCTTGTGTTCTCTCTTCTGGAGTTTTAACTTATGTACGGATATAAATTGCCAATATTTTTAGTGTTTCACTAGATAGTACCTGCTTTTTTTCATTTATGATAATAAATAATGATATTCTTCCCAATTACATTTTGCGCTAGTGTGTTTTTTTACTTCCCATCACGATAGGGATAAACGAAGAGAATCACGCAGATGTACTTTACAAGCACTTACGATCACGCCTGCTGCTGGCTCTTAGCTAGTAAATAATCATCATCGAGGGTCCGCCGCTATCTTACACACTTACTTAGAAATTGATCGGTTTGCCAAAAGTGGCAGCCGTATGCGCTTCCCGCAGAGCTTCCGCGCAGGTTGGATGAGCGTGACAAACGCGGGCTACGTCTTCGGCGGACGCACCGTACTCCATGGCAAGGGCAGACTCGTTGATCAGCTCACCGGCAGCCTGCGGAGGATGATTATGGGGTTTAGGTTCGGCAGAAGTGAAATGTGAAATAGAAATCGATACTTACTGGGCCTATAATGTGAACTCCGAGCACGCGATCGGTTTGCTTGTCAGCGAGCACTTTCACGAAACCCTCGGTATCGTTGTTGGTCCTCGCTCGGGAGTTAGCTGCGAAGGGGAACTTTCCTACGTTGTACGCCACGCCTTCGTTCTTCAGTTCCTCTTCGTTCTTACCGACCCAAGCGACCTCGGGATGAGTGTAGACCACGCTTGGCACACAGTTGTAATCGATATGAACGTGACCTCCCAGCATTCCTTCAACGCAAACGATTCCCTCGTCTTCCGCTTTGTGGGCCAGCATGGGACCGTGGATGCAATCGCCGATTGCATAGATACTGGGGACCACGGTTTGAAACATATTGTTCACCGGAACGCGACCACGATCGTCTTTAACGATTCCAACGTTTTCGAGACCCAAACCTTCGGTGTAGGGACGACGACCGACGGAAACTAGCAAAACGTCGAATTCCAAATCATGTTTGCTGCCATCCTTAACACTTTCCACACTAACAGTAACACCGCTTCCGGTTTTGGACGCGCTCATCACTTTTGTTCCCAGCAGGAATTTGAAGCCTTGCTTGGTCAGAATTTTTTGGAAGCTCTTGGAGACATCCTGATCGATTCCGGCGCCACCAATCGAGGTTAGGAATTCGATGGCTGTCACTTCGGATCCCAAACGACACCAAACAGACCCAAGTTCCAATCCGATCACACCAGCTCCGATCAAACCCAACCTCCGTGGAACCTCTTTCAGTTTCAAGGCTCCCGTCGAGGACACGATGATTTCCTCATCGACATCGATGCCCGGGAACGGAGTCACCTCCGAGCCGGTCGCGATCATAATGTTTTTCGCGTTGACAACCTCCTCGCTGCCGTCGGCTTTCTTCGCCACCACCGTATTCGGTCCGGTAATGGTGCCGAGGCCATTGATGTGAGTTACACTGTTCTTCTTGAACAGCTGAGCTATACCACCGGTCAACGCTTTGACAGCTTTCGTCTTCTGACCCATAAGAGCGTCAAGATCGAGACGAATGTTGTCCACGAGAATGCCACGCGAGGCCAGATCACCCGAATGTGCCATGTGATAGTAGTGTGAATTGTTTAACAGGGCTTTCGACGGGATGCAGCCCACATTCAGACAGGTGCCTCCCAGGGTATCATTCTTTTCTATGCAGACGGTCTACACAATGGAAATGAATGTTTTGATTAGAAATATTATTACGCAATTATCATAACCTATCTAGAATGATTGCTATGAATATGGATAGTGTTATTAAAAAGGGTCATCAATGAAATAACAACAGGCAGCTGCATCGAGCGCAAATCAATATCGGAAGAGCAGCCTTGGTATTATCTATGCGACCGACCTCCCTTCCGAGGCGATATGACTTATAACGTAAACAAAAACACCACAATGAAAAGGAAAGCAGGCAACAAGCAAACGGTCAGCCGAATGACGCAAACAAAAATATTCACGCACTCGTGAATATCTCTCGCACGTCACGTCGCTGTTTATTTGCCTTCTCCTCGGCTGTCATTCTACTCACCTTCATGCCGAGCTGAGCTGCTTTGATGGATGCGACATAGCCTCCCGGTCCGGACCCGATGACCACCAGATCGGCATCGTGTGTGGTCGAGTAGAAGCGGCCATACAACGCTCCCAGGATGGATCCATGGTTGCGAAGACTGGCGGCAGCGGAATTGCCCTAAGCACGGAAAGTACAACAAACACACCCGGTTATTATTGTTCGCTAGAGAAAAATGAACCACTGTGTCGCATGTCAAACTGTCTGAAGACCAGCTTTTTTCTGTAGTTGTCTTTTGTTGCATAATCGATTTTGCTTCCTAATCGCTAGCACTTACTTACCTTGGCAGCAATATTCAACAAATGCCGGATGTTGCACTGCATTATGCTGGTATATGAATCGTTCTATTACACGTTTCGGCGGAAACCGGTTAAAATCGATTGTTGAAAGGGAATGACTTCTTATTTGGCAGTAGCAGAATAGCACTTCCAGAAACACCACACCGCCTAGCTTCGTTGAATCCGTCGACACTCGAACGACCGAAGTTTGCTCGCGATTGACGTTTGCGAAGGAGAAATGGAACACCGGCCGATGATTGCTTAAGCGGGGGGTAGGAATGTGACTTTTTGGCAACGCCGTAAACCCGTCCAATGTTCAAATAAGGGCCATCCATAAACTCGGAAAAGTATTATTTTATAGCGAATTCGTTTTTGTTCAGTTTCAACCCCAGTGCCGCACCAATTGCTGTCAAAACGTTTTTTTAATCGCACTCAGTGTCGCACTGGTTCGCCCCGAAAGCTGTTAGTTTCGCACTGAGATGTTTCACAGGTTAGCACTCGGGTTCACCAATACAACTATACTGAACTCTCAAGTTCCGAGTATTGTTTTAGGAAATCAAAAAACAAAATTATTAAAATGGAAAACCTGCTGCTTTTGCTTTTGTATTATTGCAATCGTAATCCAATTCGGATTCTGATTTTGAAGAGTATATTCGAGTAGACGGCATTAAGCTACGTGTGCTTTCATTGGGAGGCGAAAATAATGATGGATATTCAGGTGGAATAAACCTGCTTTCAAAATCAAAATTATGAATGAAAATTTACTTACTAACGTATCGAATATTTATTTTATGTGATGAAATAAGACGTTTTTTTTCGATATCGTGGAAACATATTGTGTCTAATGATGATTTTATATTATAATAGTAATTATTTGTGGAACAAACAGGAAATACATCGACAAATTATTAAGTGAGTGTCAGAACTACATGTGTTAGGTAATCAAACAATATGAAGTAAAAATTTTCATTCAAACTTATATATTTTTACACGGCACTTGGCCCTGCTGATCTGATAGAGAATAATTTACCTCTAATCGCCATCAGACGTCGACACCGTACATTTGTCATCGCAAATATAAACAAATCAGACTATATAACGCACACCAACAAACCACCGCATTCGTGAAACTGAAAACGTTTTTTATTACAGAGTCAGTTTGGCACTGACTCAGTTTAAAAACGAATTCGCTATTAAACTCATCATCAGGGTTGCCATAAAAAATCTGTGTTTTTGGTCTTTAAACATCTCTTTATCTTAGTTATTTCTCAGAAAATCTGTATTGATATCTGTATTAAATTTATAAGTCCAATTGTGAAGCATAATCTTTTTTTTATGTGTGTACGAGCGTCGTCGAGCGTAACGAGCATGAAAATTCGACAACAGTGTATTCGTTTGATACATTATTACACCAGTAGCTCACACATATAAACAAGATACATTTCATGAAAGTGACGAAAAGTTATGAGGTAAAAAAGGCTTTGCGATGTTTTGATCTATTTTTTTCAGTTTTGGAGATGACGATTTACTTACCTCAAATAACTAGAAAGTTCGAAACCACACAGTCAAGTAAACCTTCATTCTATAGTAGATGATAGTGTGTATTCCTATTTGTGAAAAAGTTCAAGAACTGTTTTTTAAAAATTCGATTAGTTCAAAAATTGCTTGTGGGGCAAAGGTGCGCAGTGGCTGTGGGGAAAAAGTTCGCACTCGCCGGGTCTGCTAGTTTTTTTTTCCAATTCGTTTATTTGTAAGGCTCAATCGCATAAGCTTTGCGGAGCCGCTAACTCAAGTTTTGTTTTTACAAAAATTTCATCTTAAATCTATGTTTAGTAGGTTTCGACCGATTACTCGCGGTTTACTCGAGGTTAGAGGGGCAACAATTTTTGTGGGACGAGTCAGGTTAGGGATATGGATATGAGGTATCATTGTCTCAACCGAGGGTTGCCGCACGCACTGTAGCATTGTGCATAATGACCAGGGATAGCATCTGGTGTTCGACTAGCTGTCGAGGGTGGGCGACGGTGAGATGAGGGGACAAGACAAACAAACTAATAACGAAAAAGAAAAAAAACACAAAAGCATTAAATTCTTATACTACACCGTTTCACAAACATATAGATCAACTGCATATAGCAGATGTCGCGAGTTCCCAACACGTCTCTAACAGGAACATAGGGTTGTCTTCCTTGGACCTCAAGGGCATTCAAAAGGTACTCTCTGGCTGCGTCATTATCCATACATTGCCAAACTGCGTGATCGATGTCATCGTAACCGTTTCCACACCGACAGACATTGTTTTGAACAAGATTTATTCTGTGGAGGTGCACATCTAGCGAGTAGTGGTTGGACATAAGTCTACTCATTACACGAATGAAGTCACGACTTACGTCTAAACCTTTGAACCACGCTCTCGAAGAAACATTTGGAATAATTGAATATAACCACCGCCCAAGACTTCCAGTGTCCCAATCGGTTTGCCAACTCAAGAGGGAACTCTGACGCAGTAATTGGGAAAATTCATCGTATGAAATCTGTCTATCAAACAATTCGCCTTCCTGGGCACCCACCTTTGCTAGAGTGTCCGCCTTCTCATTGCCAGGAATTGAGCAATGAGAGGGGACCCATACAAAGGTTATCTTATAAGATCTTTCGATCAGTGCACTCATCTGCAGCCTCACATTTGTGAGGAAATAAGATGAGTGCCTACTAGTTTTCATCGACTGGAGAGCCTCAAGCGAACTGAGACTATCCGAGAAAATGAAGTAATGGTCTGCAGGCTTGTTGGAGATCATCCCCAATGCGAAGTCGATTGCTGCCAGCTCAGCAACATAAACGGAACAAGGTTCCTGCAGTTTACGGAAGGCGCTCGAATTTTCATTGAAAACACCGAAGCCAGTGGATCCATTGAGGCGAGACCCATCAGTGAAGTATCTTTTCATGCAATTGACTTTTGAGTACTTTCGGTTAAAAATACGGGGAATGTAAGTTGATCGAAGCTGATCTGAGATTCCAAGTATTGCTTGTTTCATCGACAGATCGTATTCAATTGAGGAACTGCTGATGGTGAAGTGAGCACGGTCTGGAGTAAACGATGGAAGACAAATATCTGACGAAATATAGTGGTAATAAATTCTCATAAACCGAGATTGTATATTTAGATGAAGAATTTTTTCAAAGTTTTCAATCAAAAGTGTGTTCGTGACTCCGCATTTCACCAGTATTCTGAGAGAAAGTTCTCAGAATCGGTTCTGTAGAGGAGTTACTCCTGCCAGAACCTCGAGACTCATGTTATGCGTTGAGTGCATACAGCCAAGAGCTATACGTAGACAATGATATTGAATTCGTTCCAGTTTTAGAAGGTGACTTTTAGCTGCTGAGAGAAAGCAGAAAGAGCCATACTCCAGAATGGATAGAATAGTTGTTTTATAAAGTGTTATGAGATCTCCCGGATTAGCTCCCCACCACGTGCCGCAAATCGAGCGGAGGAAGTTGACCCTCTTTTGACATTTTTGCTTCAAATACGTAATGTGGGTATTCCAAGTGCATTTTGAATCAAACCAGACACCAAGGTACTTGAAAGTCAATGATTGGGTAATGCTTCTGCCCAAAAGCTTAAGTTGCAATTGGGCTGGGAACCGCTTTCGAGTAAACACTACCAGTTTTCTGCGGCGAGAATTCGATCCCTAAGTTCCTTGCCCAAGAAGACAAGTTATCTAAGGAATTTTGCAATGGTCTTTGCAAATTTTCGGCATGGAGACCTCTGACGGAAACCACACCATCATCTGCAAGCTGTCTAAGCGTGCATTGTTCTGCCAAACAACTGTCAATATCTTTCACATAAAAATTATAAAGAAGGGGGCTGAGACATGAGCCTTGGGGTAGACCCATATAACTATTTCTGGAAGTTGTCAGTTGTCCAAGGGTAAAGTTCATTCGCTTTTCTGACAACAAATTGTACAAAAAGTTATTCAAAATTCCAGGAAGTCCACATCTGTCCAGATTGTCTGACAGAATTTCTATGGTAACCGAATCAAAAGCTCCCTTAATATCCAAGAATACTGAAGCCAATTGCTCCTTGTGCGCAAAGGCCAGTTGAATATCTGTAGAAAGCAACGCTAGACAATCGTTTGTTCCTTTGCTCTTGCGAAACCCAAATTGTGTACTTGATAGCAAATTATTTGTCTCGATCCATTGATCGAGTCTTCGAAGGATCATTTTTTCCAACAATTTTCTAATACACGAGAGCATAACAATCGGACGGTATGAGTTATGGTCAGACGCTGGTTTGCCAGGCTTTTGAATTGCTATTACTTTGACCTGTCTCCATTTGGGTGGCACAATGTTGTTTTCTAGTAGGGTATTGAATAAGTCTAGCAAGCGTCTTTTCGCGATATCGGGAAGATTTTTTAGAAGAACGAATTTAATCATATCGCTTCCGGGTGAAGAGTTGTTCGATGAAAGAAGAGCCATAGAAAATTCCAGCATTGAGAATGGTCCGTCCAGAGGTCCACTGCTCGGAGACGTTTCTCGAAGAGTATGTTGGGCTGGAACTGAGTCTGGACAGACCTTTTTCGCGAAATCGAATATCCATCGGTTGGAGTATTCTTCACTCTCGTTGGTAGATGAGCGGTTACGCATGTTGCGAGCTACCCTCCACAAGGTACGTATTGAGGTTTCACGAGAAATACCTTCAATGAAATTGCGCCAGTAACCGCGTTTTTTTGCTTTAATTAATTGTTTCAGCTGTATTTCAAGCTTTGAATATTCCTCGAAGTGTGTGGATGTTCCATGTCTACGAAAAGCTTTGAAAGCATCAGATTTTTTCAAATACAATTTTGTGCATTCATCGTCCCAGCCAGGAGTGGCTGGTTTTCTTTTAAACGGAGCACTTGGAACTTTTCTTTTTTGTGCTTCCAGTGAGCTTTTATACATCAAATCGACAAAGAATCGATATTCTTCCAATGGTGGAAGTATATCTATTGATTCGACATCGATTGTTACCGCCGTTGCAAATTTTTGCCAGTCGATGTTCCTTGTTAGATCAAATGGAACTCGAGATGGTTCAGTGGATTGCGGGCTACACTTGATTGATATACTGATTGGCAAGTGATCGCTACCATGGGGATCATTGATGACCTTCCACTGACAATCTAATGATAACGAGCTTGAGCAAAAAGAAAGGTCGAGACGACTTTCTCGAGCCGGAGGTTTTGGAATTCGTGTCGCTTCACCAGTGTTCAAGATAGTCAAGTTGAAATCGTCACATAAATCGTAAAAAATAGCCGCTCTGGCGTCATCATAAGGATCACCCCACCCAGTACCATGAGAGTTCATATCACCCAGAATTAGAACTGGGGATGAGAGAATCGAGACTAGATTCCAAAGATGACTACGGCTAATGTTAGTATTTGGAGGAACGTATACTGAAGCTATGCAAAGTTCTTTATTATTTGCAGTTATTTGACACGCGACAATTTCGACGTCTGATAGAGCTGGGAGAGGAATTTTATAGAAAGAGTAGCACTTTTTGATCCCCAAAAGTACTCCTCCATAAGAATCATTTCTATCCAGGCGAATAATGTTAAAATCGTGGAAGTTGAGTTCAGTGTCAGAAGAAAGCCATGTTTCAGAGAGGGCAAATATATCACAATCATAATTTTGAAGTAAAAATTTGAACGAATCTAGTTTTGGCACTAGACTACGGCAGTTCCATTGTAGCACATTGATCATATCTTCTACTACGCTAGGGGAATTATCCATCGAATGATATGATTGATGCAAGGAGGGGCCATGAAGCAGTCAATTGCTTAAGATAAGACTTTAAAGATGGAAGCAAGGCAGAAATAAAGCTTCTGAGGGGGTCTTGAATTTTTAACGTGTTTAGTATGAAGTCCACAATGTCCGAAAAAGCTATCAATCCTCGATTAGACGCGAATTTTCTACGAGAAGTTCGAGGAGCAGCGTTTTTATTTCTCTCTTCTCTGGGTAATGACGTAAAATCCTTGCTGCAACCAGGAACTGGCTGAGAAGGAGCCTTCGGATTCGTTTTTTTATTACTATTACCCTTGGAATTAGACAATCTTCCGAGGGTCACTTTAGGTTTCTTACGGTGCACCGTTGGTGAAGAGAGCTTTCTTTTTGATGATTCATCCTTTATTGAAGATTCTGGTGCAGCCGAAGTATGACCCTCATCAGAATCAGAGTCCGATTCTTGAGATGACAAAACCGAAAATTGGTTTGCATCTTGAGCGGCTGATGCGGTCTTTAGCATTTCAGCATAAGTCCGCTTGGAGCGTCCAGCGATAGAACGCTTCACTTTATCGGAGTGCTGTTTGTACCTCGGGCACTCCTGTAGAGGGTGAGGATTCTCGCCACAGTGGATACATTTTTCCACTGTTTGTGTGCAAGAATCCTCACTATGTTTCTCGCCACATTTACCGCAACGAAATTTGTTGCCGCAGTGGCTAAACGAGTGTCCCAACTTTTTACAGTTGGTACAATTATAAACCCGTGGTACAAACAGGCGCACTGGGAAAAAAATATTTTCTACTTTCACATAGTTTGGGAGAACAGAACCTGCGAAAGTAATCCGAAAAGAGTGCGAGGGCTTATAAACTTTTTTGTTTTCTTCCAAAGATGCTGAATGCAGGTTCCTAACATCCAGGATCTTTACAAGATCACCTATCATCGAGTTTTTGAAAGAACCCGAAGCTTTTTTCAATTCATCGACACTCAGACTCGCGTCGGTTACTACGCCTTCTATCTCCACCTCTCGAGAAGGGATGTAGATGTGATATTCCCTGTTAAAAACTTCGTGGTCAACAATCTTGTTGGCCACATCAAAAGTCAGTGCTTCTACACGCAGTTTATCCGGTCTCTCTTTATGTATCGACACGCCCGAAAATTGACGCAGCAAATCTCTTGAAATATCAAGAGTTCTCAACGATTTTCCCTTGGGCCGAAAGAAAACAACCCATGGTCCCTTTGAGGTCGATTGATAATAGCGCGTCCGCGCAACAATGGCATCGGTAGATGTTGTAACGGTTGCGCAAACGGTGCGCAACCGTCTATGAAAAAAAAACACACACACACACGCACGCGCGCTCAAAAACTCAACTTAAAACTAACTTAGACTAATAATTAACTTAAATTTAAGAAAAATATATAAATATATATATCTCAAAAAAAAAATTCTTCCAAAAAAAAAAAACAAAATACTAATTTGCGGTATCCGAACAACCTTGAACACCCCTATTCGAAGCTATACAACGCCGCACGCTACGAGGTAAACACAATAGCGTGACGGCAAAAGTTATTGTTTATTATACTTCTCTATGATGAAATCGATGCCGCTGGAAACAATTCACAGATCGCCGGTCCGGCGTTGCCGGAGAGGTGCTGCTTCCTCGCTGTTCCGTGTATTAACGGCACTTATCTTGCCACGAACGGTCAAAGAAAAAAAAAGCCAAAGGCACTTTGGCGGAGAGGGAAAAAAAACTTCACCAGCTTCGATTTGTAGCAGAGACGCGAACAATAAGCGTCCGGCTCTTTTAACTATCGATTGAGGAATGGGTCAGCTAGTTTGTGAATAAAAATAAATTCCGTTTCAAATGTTGGACATTTTCGGATATATTATATTGTCAGTCTCCTCCCTCCCAAAAATTTCCACGTGGTATGTTCGACCATAACACCCACTCTTCACCACCCATCAAAAACCATAGGACACCCCCCTCCTGCCTACTGGACGGTGCCTACACTCTCTAGTAATGTTACTTCTCCCGCTTCTGATGATAAAGCATTTATTTTTGGTATAAGTTATCTCAGAAGTTCAACTCAATATATGCGCACTTTTGCCCCGTGCGTTGCCACTATGGGGCAAAGGTGCGCATTTGTCTTTTTGTATTAAAATATGTATTTGTCCAATTACAAACACAACTCGAGAAATGCTTGTACTACGTTTTGAAGGAAATATATATAGTTACAATTTGGTAAGCAAATGGAATTTTATTTTCTTTTATTTGAAAAGTTATTGGACGATAACAGTTAGGTGCGCACCTTCGCCCCGCATTACTCTATTACTCAAAATCGTAATTGCGAAATATATTGTGTTATATCATTAGACAGAAAACAGAACGAACAGAAAATATAGTAGACAAGAAAACAATTTGACCATTAAAATGGGTATGGTTTTTCGATTGCGCTATTCATTCGCTTTCCTCCCCGACGCAACGAGCAATCTTTTGCCTGCAATTCTGTGTTAGCTCACAATGTGAGTTGATGCGTATCACGATTTATTCTCCATTTTCGGACAAACAAGCATTTAAAAGTTGGAAGAATAAATGGAAGAATGATCTTGGAAGATGGCTATACTCTATTATCCTCAAAGTTCAATCAATTCACGTCTTTATCGTGTAGATCTTGCTACTAACAATTTATGTAATTGTGGTCCAGAATGTCACAATATCGAGCATGTTGTTTGGATTATGATAGCTTGAGTAATCACGGTTTTAATATTATGTTCCCCATATATATACCTTCCCTAGAATCCCGCTTCACTTCCTTGAATTTTTTGTGTCGTACACGAAAATTACTCACACGTATAAAATAGCGTGCAGTGTGTGTGCGCTATTTTGCTCGCTATTTACTAATACTAACTATTTGGAATTGTGTTTAAAAATGATAAATGATGACTCCTTGTCTTCTTCTGCATAATTGAATAGACAGAAGAAAAGGGTAGTAATGGCTTTAATTGTATTTTTGTGTACATTTTCGAACAGAATGTGGTTCCGGATTCTACCACGTTATCTCATCCAACCCGTTTAAAGGGTACGTTTTCATACAGGAAAACTGCTTTTCAGGGTTTCCATTTGATGTATCAAAAGAGAAAAAAATACAGATTTTGAACAATGAAAAAACTCAATTCAAATGTAATTACTACACCCACCCACAGTTCTATGTCAAAATCTCGTTCGTGCCCCTAGGCCCAGACCCATCAACTTTTTTAATAACAAAAGGCAGTAATTGATGTATGCCTATATTTTATTTCAAATTTGTTTTATTTTATATTCTATGCTTCCTTACACACATAAAAAATAAATAAATGAAGAATAAAAATAAATAAAAAATGACATGTTCGAAAGAACTGATACCTCTATCTATGTTAACCTTGCCTACTGTGAAATATGATCGAAAGACCTGCTTCCTCAACCACGTTCTGCTACACTGTTATCGTCAACGCGATCCGTTGGATCTGTTAATTTTGCATTTTCGGTTTGATTTTCTATTGGATAACGAAAACAAAAACTTGTTATCAAGGTTTGATTGAAGGGGTGACAACCAGGGATATGACTAAAACGTTAAATCCCTCATATTGCCAGTGTACCCAATATTGCTGCGGTTCACTGGCATTTTGGTTCTGTCAATTACTGTTGTTTATAGTCGAATATAGTCGAATAGTGGCTAACTTTGAACTCCATGTTAAATGTGAACACCTCCATGTGAAACCGAAATATGAAAATCGCTCCTACCTGCAGTTAGAAATAAAGCAGCGCATTTTTCTTTATTTTTACTATCTCCGTGATTTCAACGATTTCAATCCTCGCAAATGATATGTTGGTAAACGAATGACGCCATACTGATTTTGATTTTGGGTAGCTTATATTCAATTGATGTCTAACACCTGGTGACAACCAAGAGATTCGCCCAGAGTATCACCCGGTCACGCAACGCCACTGGTTCAGGACTACATGTTTGAAGTAGTCAAAAAACATGAAGTTAGCTAACAATGACTTAATATTTTACAAAATAATACGCTTGCGAAAAAAAATAATTCTAGTCGCATAGATCTAGTCTAATTGAATAGGAATATTGAATGAAAATTGAAAACATGTTAAGTTTGAAAATTCATAACACTAAAAAACACCTTTCGCTTTTGGTCCCTCCAAAACTCAAAAACCAATAAAGGTCATCCATTAGTGACTTGACAGTTTCATGTCACTGTTTGAACGAGCCCTTAACACATTACAATACACGAACGAGCAACGCTTAATAACTATTAAAAATTACTACCTAAATTCGAAGTCGGTGGTTACAACTTTAACACTTTAAGGACCGGGAAGAAATATGTAAGACATACGCCTGGGACCGCACGTTTTGGCTTGTGTGAAGTTGTTTGCTATGCTTGCAAGTTTTTAATATGCTTTAAACATTGCAGTTCATTCGCCTCTATGTGTGAAGTTAGTGGATGAGGATTCAGCGGATCAAAGTTTTTGTTGCGTGCAAGTTTCTGTTCAACGTCTTGCTGGATTTAATGAATAATTAATTATTTCAGTTGAAATAAATTGATTGTTTATTAAGTAACAACATTCAAAATTATGTTCATGAGATAGAGAATTTAATCATTCATCTTTTCACATAATTCATTGTCTTCTTGATCGTGACAGAGAAAAGTTATAGACTGAAACGTGAGCATGGGTTAATATAGGAAAATATACAGAATTTTGAAACTCAAAAAAAGTTGTTCGAATAGAGTTATCGAAGTTATATTTAGTTATAGCATAACTAAATGCTCGAAACAAAAATATTTTTTACATTTCATGCAGTTGTTGCGTGTTTTCGGGTCTTTTATCGAAGAGTAGAATGTATAACGACCTTCTAGATAATTATCAGATGATAAAGTTTCTAGAATATTAAGGTTGCATATTTATAATATTCTTTGTCTCTGTTTTCTTGGTAAACTAAGAATTAATGTCTTTTTTTAGACGGGGCATAAAAAGATGATATAAAAAGATTTCTAGGAACTTCCTTTTCTTTTTCTTGTTTTCTTGTCGATATTGTCTATTATAAAAAAAAATATTCCCGAAACTGTAACTGTTAAAAATCACCATAAGCTACCGATTAGTTTATAGTTCACTGTTTACAATTCTTCCACAAGTGAAATTCTTTCACAAGTGTGTATATGTATGACCATTATATTTAGCGAATAACTATACGAAAGTCAACCATTTATATTTTGCTTTTGAACGTATGAATGTAACGACGAATATATCGACGAATAGTTAGTATATGGATCCGTTCAATCCAGTTACAAATGGAATGTAAATCAAATAAGAATAGTCCGGTAATGATCTTATGCATTATATTCAATAAATATTCCACGACACAACATTAATTTATTCATTTCATTCAACAATATTCTAGAGTATGAAAAAAGGCACTTGCCCAAAAAAGATACTCCTGTACTCGCGTCGGTGTCTCAGACCGAAAGTGTAAAAAAAGTGACGCACGTCCCCTTCTTACCTACACATGCGATACGCTAAACGATGACGAACGACGAATAACGAAGCTAGAGAGAATCGCAAAGTCGTAGTGTTGATATTTTCTGAGAAATTAACGAATTATTAATTTCTCGGTCTGACAGACCAATGCGCGAGTATAGGAGTGTTAATCGGAAAAGGGTCTGAGAAAAGTTATAGGCCAAGTTGTATGGTAGAGAGTTAACCGCGAGTAATCGGGTTTCTACCTTACTAACCATAGAATTAGGAAATTGTTCATATATAGTTATAAAAATATAGTTAAGGATTCGGCTCCTTAAAATTTATGTAACTGAGCCTGTAAAAATAAACGAATTATTAAAAAATAAGTTGTGTGGGAGAAATTAATTATTTTAAAAAAAATAAAAGTTATTTGAAAGGACCGAAACCACATTCTTGAGATAGTACTAATTCGATAAAGAATATTTTTATTTATCTTTAGCCAAATTTTCATTGATCCGAATAGGGTATGAGAAAAGTTATTGGCCAAAACGTTCACGAGTTGTACGGGGGAAAGGGTCTGGCTGGGTAAGGAAGTAAAAAGTAAAAAGGAAGTAAAAATTTCTATTGTAAAGAAATTTTGACTATTTTTCGAATCCCTATCCATAGGATCTATCAGGGATGGTAAAAAATCACATTCAACGATCAATGAATAAGTATATCCTAGAGGGATGTTTTTAAATCACCCCCAGCAGGCGAGGCTCTTTTATTCTTCATATGTACACAGAGAGAATACTTGGAACGGTGAGCTACCAAGATCTCAAAAAAGCAATATGAGAGCGGAATCCCCACTGCTTGCACTCTCGAAGCATTACTTCTACTACTCAAGTTTTATCGTGAGTGCAAGCCACAAACGATTAATCCCATTCCATAGAGCGGATGATGAGTTCTTGATCGGAAAGTGTAACAAGAGACGATCAACTGAAATCTTACGACACTCATCGAGGGATTTTTAATTCTCTATTGCACAGACCGCAGTGAGTGGCTGACTCAGTCTCGTGTCGATTTTATTTTGCTGTCGTCTCCCGCCCGATAAACAGCAGACGGGTAATGGATGCAATTGATTAATTTTATTACCAGCAGATTTGGGCGAATCTCATCCCGCCCAAAATCGTGTTTAGATTTCAATAATTCTGAACATTCACATTTCTCTCCAAATAATTTTTCCAATAGTAATTCAATTAGTGACTTCACGAAACACCTTTCGAATTCGATTGAATTTCAGACTCTTTTTTATTTTGTGATAAAACGGATCACATATTTGATTAATTCAATTCTGTGTGGTTACGTTCTTCGTTGCGAATAAATGTAATGAAATAGTATGGACGTATGATATTCATGTATCGTGGACTTCCGACATATGTGGCAGTAGATTTATCGAACGACTAATGTTTTTTTTATATCCCTTCAAACTTGTTGCATCTCTCAAGTGTACATACTGCTTTGACCGCAGATTTCCATGGTTGAATCTGGTTAATTTCAGGTATTCAGTCTTCATATTGTCGAATGAATACTGTTGTAACAATAGGTATCGCAGCAAATGATTATCAACATCCTACCTTATCATCAAACGGTATGCGAATAATTTCAGTGAACTGACGGCATTGGATTATATGCTTTGTGAGGACCACACAATTACTATCAGAGCGAATAAACGTCCGACTGGAAGTCATGAACATCAATTCAATGTGCCCAAGATAAATTTATCATTTGAAGGTCATTAACCTTTCTAAAAATGATCAGATGGAATATATTCCAATGTCGTCTGGAATAACCTGTCCAACACCTTATGATCGTAATATTGTTTTTGCTATTATTCTGATGTTTCATAACACGGCACTCTATTGATTATTCGCCGAAAATGAATAAAAAATATCCTTGAAGTTAGCCTACGGTTTTAGTAGCAGTGCAATATGGTGAGCCAGTCTCAGGATAAGAAAACATCTAAAAATAAAGCTTTTTTTTTGAATAAATCAATAGTAAAACAAAACGTCAACAAATTTCTCCGCTTTGTGATAGCAGATAATCATTATCCATTTGAGTTGTATGAGTATTCCATCCCCCCACAAACTGTGGATAGTCTATCTGCATACAGATTATGTAGAGTGCCACAATCCAAAAAAATATGAGCAAATATTTACGTGCTTAAACAAAAAAAAAACACATGTTGACATATTTGCGCTAATTTATGTTTTTTGATTAATTCAAGGTAATCAAGGTCTTTTCTAGACACCAGTTTACTCGGCCCCGGAAAAAGTGGTCTGTATTTGGGCAGGCGGAAAAATATATCTCGCAAGACCACGTGTTCGATGTCGTAATAGCCTTGGCCAATAACGCATTTACATTAACTCATAAAATTAGTGATTTGAGGGCGATTATTGTTTGTAGTCTCTTGATTAATTTAAACACCATCTGAGAAATCCTCTGTGAAACATGAAACATTAAAGTCGTCCTATCTGCTGTAGCGCATTTTTTATTTTACCCAGTTTCATCGAAGTAAACGCGCTCGGAAAGGAAAATTGAACGCCCGGACGAGAGAGCGAGAATCGTACGTCATAGAGACACTCATACCCATGGAGCAAATTCTTGTTAGGAGTTGAATGAAATGAGGAAGGAAGAGTAACTCAATTATTCGAACTAGTTTCAGTCTAGCAATGCTTTGGTCAACTCAGAGTTACCAAGAGAAAATCATTTGGTTATGATGGGTGAGGATTAATAGTTAGTCGCAGTTTGCACAGATTGCGATCTGTGCAGTTTGCGATTAATCGTAAATCACATCATGCTCCCTTGTTTTCCATCCTTGGGATCTATGGTGAAAAACGTACCTTTCAATTTTTAGCACGCCATTCTCAATAGCTTTGAGATAAAAAAATACTTATTGTTCACGCACATCAAATGCCGCGCGTGAATTCAATGTAATGCTCCTTCCGAGCACCCGCGTTAAAATATTACTAAGCAAGCTATGTTTTTTTCTGTTGTATAGTATCCATAGAAATAGTAAAATCATTCGGAAAAAGACAGCCAACCGCGTCGGTCGCTTTAAAAAATTGTGTAGAAAATAAATTACTTCGAGAAAATTGCTTCGTTTTTGAGTGCGTGTACTGAAGAAGGAAGAATCGAAATTGGTGAACCAAGACCCTCTGACCATCAAACCGAGACGGGTCCGAACATTGGTGCCAGGATTTTGCTGTAGGTCAAAGGGTTATCGGATACGCAATTTTTGGTCGTTTGTTCGTCGCTATTCTACAAGCCAGCTATAGGGTAAAGGACCCTGCTGCATTTTTAAAATTGGAGCACAGAATATCAGCATACAAGGCCTATTGTACAGGCTCAAACGGTGAGTACCTGTCCAATAATTTATGCTGATTCTGTTGGATCTACCGGATCTTTCTTTCTCGGTACCTGCTGCGCACTTTTCTTTCTCGAAATTTCCGAATACGGCTTGAACTATTTCAACGCATGCTACTGCGATTTGGTGCTTGAGTTTGGAAAACTATCTCGCTTGAACGAATTGCCCGCGATCACGGGAGGCCTTGTTCATCGTTACGTCGTGAGCGCTGGTCTTTTTTCACGAGTTACCCAATCGGTGCCGACACACTTGCCTGGACAGCATTGGTCAAACAACGCTTCCGGATTATTGTTCCTGTATCCGAATTAAACAAAATACAAGGCCTATGTTCATAGGCTCGCAGGTGAGTCTCATTCCAATCCTCATACTATTCTCCAGTGGGTGCTTGCTTGTGTTCCTTGTTTTGCAGCTATCGTTTCTTTTCGTCTGATTTCCATCAACATCGTCAACATGGGGAAGAAGATGAAGGCAAACCTTCAATTCCGAGAGGCTGTTATCGGATTCGTATACCGGACCGAAAAGTTTGTTAAGAACTACGACGCTGACACCGACGTCCACCAACTGCAAGAACGGATAGCAAAACTGGATGAGAAGTGGAGCGAATTTGAAAGCGTCCAAGGTGACATTGAGGAATTGGAGGAGGATGAAAATAACATGGCGGCCCATGAGCAGTTTCGAGCGGATTTCGAGGAGCTGTTTTTTAAGGTAAAGGCAGGGTTGAGGTCCAAGCTACCATTCTCTCCACCCTCTCTCACCGCTACTTCTTCCATTAGAGATAGGAATGTGGGTGCATGTACTGGCATTCGCTTGCCCAAGATCAGCTTGCCAGAGTTCAGTGGGGAATACGATAAATGGCTGCCATTCTTTGATACTTTCCGATCATTGATTCATGAAAACACGGATTTAAATCAGATCCAAAAATTTCATCATTTGCGAGCGTCTCTAAGGGGTGAAGCACTTAAGGTGGTTGATTCTTTCCAAATGAGCGAAGCTAGTTATGGGGTCGCCTGGTTCGCCTTGGTGAAACGTTATTCGAATAAATACCTTCAGAAGAAACGCCATGTAAACGCGATGTTGCAATACCCGAAAGTGAAGAAGAGGTCGGCAAATGGAATACACGAGTTAATTGAATGCTTCGATCGACATACGAAAATTCTCGATCAACTGGGAGAAATTACTACGGACTGGGGAGCGATGTTGATGCAGCTGTTGGTGTCGAAACTTGACGATGAGTCGCTGAAGGACTGGGAGGAGCGTGCGGTCAAGAAAGACGATCCTGTTTTCGCAGATGTTATGGAGTTTCTTGAAGGACAGACGCGGATTCTGGATGCTGTAGCGGTCGATCGACGTTCGGAGAATCTGCCATCACATTTCTCCACCTTCTCCAGTTTCAAGAAATCGGGTTCCAAATTTTATGTGCATGCAACCACGGACACTCCCTCGATGCAGTGTCTTCAATGCAACGGTCGACATTACATCACAAGCTGTCCTGCATTTGGCCAGATGTCATTAGAGAAACGTTTCCAAGTAGTCAACTCTAAGAAGCTGTGCAGTAACTGTTTGAAACAAGGTCATTTGTATCGTGACTGCACTGCGCGTTTCCGTTGTCGCACTTGTAGCAAGAAACACCATTCTCTTCTCCACCCTGGAATAGACGCGGCGGTTTTCACTCCAACTGTTAATCCAACTACGCAGGTACCGTCTTCGAATCGGCAACAAACAAGCCCTTTCACATATGTGGTTTCAACAGACGATTCTTTTCAAACGGTGCAGAGTTCAGTGGCCTCAATTTTCGCTTCCAACGTCGCGACAGAACATAGAGAGTATCATGTCTTCCTTTCCACGGTACTGGTGTCGGTAAAGGACTGCAACGGGCGGTCACATCTGGCAAGGGCGCTTTTGGACAGTGGGTCACAGGCAAATCTTATCTCGGATCGTCTGTGTCAGATTCTCAAGTTACCTCGGAAAGGAGTTAGTGTGCCGATTTCTGGTATTGGTAGTTCTACTTTTCGAGTTTCACATTCCGTGTCGACGACGATTTCATCTCGAATAAGCGATTACTCAGTACCGATGGAATTCTTTGTAATGAAGAAAGTGACTGAGGACCAACCATCAGCGACTATCCCCATTGGAGACTGGAATCTTCCAACCGACTTCGAGTTAGCTGATCCAGGGTTCAACAAACGTGGTGCGATTGACCTTCTTCTCGGATTGGAATATTTTTACGAGTTCCTACAGCTCAATGGTGGCCGGGTTCAGATCCAGCGTATAGGCAACGGTCTTCTGCTATTCGTCAACACGGTATTCGGGTGGGTTGCGGCAGGAAAGGTTAACTTAGGTCGAATGAATCCAGTTCCCGTTTGTCATGTGGCAGTTGACAACTCATTGGAGCAGAAGATCGAGCGATTCTGGACTATTGAGGAGATTCAGGACGTTCCACGGCTAACACAAGAAGAAATCGATTGCGAAAATCATTATATAGTCACGTTTTCGCGTGACACCGAAGGACGATATGTGGTTCGGCTCCCAAAACGATTGGGTTTCGAAAAGATGATCGGAGACTCAAGAGAAATGGCGGTACGGCGATTGATTCAGCTGGAGAGGCGTTTTAAGCGGGATGAAGATTTGCATAAGCGGTACAGTGACTCCATACGAGACTACTTGATCAACGGGCACATGGTATTGGTCGAAGATGTGGAGGAACGGTCTGAGCATCGGCTCGTGTGTTACTTGCCACATCATCCGGTCGTCAAGGAGACCAGCATGACAACAAAGATTCGACCAGTGTTCGATGGATCAGCCAAGTCAACCAGTAATTATTCCCTTAACAATGCACTAATGACGGGACCGGTTATTCAGGATCAACTTATTGATCTGATCTTACGTTTCCGCAAGCACAAGGTAGCGTTAGTCGCAGACATCGAAAAGATGTACCTACAGGTGAAGGTGCATTCGGATGACTGTCCACTCCAACGCATTCTCTGGCGGTACTCTCCATCCGATCCGATAAAGACTTACGAGTTACAACGGGTAACATTTGGTTTGGCGCCCTCTTCTTTCCTCGCTACTCGATCACTCCAGCAGTTGGCGGAAGATGAAGGCGATGCGTTTCCACGAGCGAAAGCGGCGCTCGTCGACGATTTCTATATAGACGATTACATCGGAGGCGCTGATTCTATGGAAGAAGCGGTATTACTGAGACAGGAACTTGAGCAGTTGTTACCAAAAGGTGGTTTTCGATTGCGCAAATGGAATTCCAGTACGGAAGGCGTGCTGGAAGGCGTATCTGCAGAAGATTTAGGAACGCAAACTACATTGGTGCTCGACAAGGAAGAGCAAGTGAAGGCGCTAGGGGTCATTTGGAAACCGGGGCCGGATGTACTTGGTATCGACGTCTCCACATCTAGCATAATCGGCTGCTGGACTAGGCGACAGGTGTATTCGGTCATTGCACGACTTTTCGACCCACTCGGACTCATTGGTCCAGTCATAACATGGGCCAAGGTTCGGATGCAGCAGCTCTGGGTGGCTACCCAAGATTGGGACGAGCCACTTTCACAGGAATTAACGGAACGGTGGGCTCAATTCTACGAACAACTTCCTCTCCTCTCTAATGTGAAGGTGAATCGTTTCGCCTTCTGCTCGCAGCCATACCTGGTGCAGTTTCACATCTTCTCAGATGCATCGGAGGCGGCGTATGGGGCGTGTATTTATGCTCGAACGATTAGTCAAACGGGACTGATCAAGGTGGAGTTATTGTCATCAAAATCATGACCAGCACCGCTGAAAAGGGTCAGCATCGCAAGGTTGGAGCTCTGCGGGGCGTTGCTCGCAGCGAAACTCTACCAAAAAGTACGACATGCGCTAAAGATGGACGACACTGAAGCTTGGTTTTGGTCTGATTCGACGGTGGTCCTTTGCTGGTTGAGATCACCATCCTATGTCTGGCCGACGTACGTTGCGAACCGTGTCTCACAAATCCAGGAATGGACGAAAGGTCATCGATGGAATCACGTCAAGGGGACGGAGAATCCAGCCGATCTCGTGTCACGAGGAGTCACACCGAAGGACTTTGTCGAACTGCAAAACTGGTTCCACGGTCCTGCTTGGTTATGGCTGCTGTACCAACACTGGAATAATCCCAAACGGTATGAAGATCCACCGGAAGACCAATTAGAACGAAAACGGATCATTTTCACCGCTTTAACCACATCCACTAATCGACCGTATCTCATCGTACTGGAAGTTACTTCGAGTAACAGCTCTATGTTTACGCTTCGCGCGGAAATGTCAGCGTCGACACAACGAAATTCCTGACATCTCTCACATCAGTGTCGCAGAACTGTAAGTCGCAAAACAAGTTTTGGTTCGTCAGGTGCAGCAGGAAGCGTTTGCTACAGAGCTTAAGGAGCTATCCAATCATCGCGTCGTCCCAGTCCGTTCACCGCTGAAACTCCTCAACCCGTTTCTCGATCAGCAAGGCGTACTCCGTGTTGGTGGCCGGCTTGAAGCCGCGAACGAATGTTTCCCGTAAGGCACCCCATCATCATCCCTAGCAAACACTCGTTCTCGCGTCTTGTCGCTGTTGCATACCATCAGCTCTTCCTTCACGCTGGCCCACGTATGACGCTCGCACAAGTCCGCCAGGAATATTGGCCCCTGAATGGCATGTCTCTAGCAAGCTATACTTACCGGAATTGCATTCGCTGTTTCCGAAGCAACCCTGTCCCTGTCCCTCAACCTCCCGGACAGCTTCCTCGTTCTCGAACACTTCCCGCTCGACCTTTTGCCACTACTGGCGTAGATTTCTGTGGACTAATCTACCTCAAACCCGTTCACCGCAAAGCTGCAGCGCAGAAGGCCTACATCGCTGTTTTCGTCTGCTTCTGTACCAAAGCAGTTCACTTGGAGTTAGTGGGCGATTTGTTGACAGCTAAATTCATCGCCGCTCTTCGTCGTTTCGTTGGAAAACGAGGCGTTCCTGCCGAAATCCAATCGGACAACGGGCTCAATTTCAAAGGAGCTAGCAACGAACTCCGAGCGTTATACGATCTGCTCAATGATTCCTCAAGCGCAACCACCATTAGCAACGAAGCAGCTCAGAATGGAATCGTGTGGAAATTCATTCCACCGAAAGCTCCAAACTTCGGTGGTCTTTGGGAAGCCGCCGTCAAATCCGCTAAGTCATCTCTGGTGAAACTTATCGGACAACGTCGGCTGTCGTTCGAGGATTTGACCACCGTTCTTGGTCAGGTTGAAGCGGTAATGAATTCTCGCCCTTTGACACCCCTTTCCGAGGACCCCGACGAATTGGATGTCCTGACCCCGGGTCATTTTCTCACCGGATCTTCGCTGTTGGCGATTCCAGATCTGGACTATACAGGCGTTCCAACCAATAGGCTCGAACACTACCAACAACTTCAACAGCTCATCCAGCAGCACTAGAAGCGTTGGCGAAGGGAGTACATCTAGCAACTCCATAACGTCAACCAGCGTGCCTTTCCACCGATCAAACTGAAGGTCGGACAGATGGTCGTCCTGAAGGAGGATGACAAAGCACCGTACTCTTGGCCCCTCGGCCGTATCACTGAAGTCCACCCTGGCCCGGACGGAGTGGTCAGAGTAGTGACTCTGAGGACATCGCAAGGGATATACAAACGGCCGGCGTCTCGTGTTTGCCTGTTGCCGTTTGAGAAGAACTCGAGAGGGCAACCATCAACCTCCTGCCTCCTGCAGTCAACCAGTGGAACCCCGAGGGACGTGACGTCACCTACTCACAACTATGAAGCACAAGGACATAACAAGTGATGAAGATAAAATGAATTGTAATATAGATTTAGTAAATCCTCATGCGGATTTAGGTGGCCGGCATGTTCACGCACATCAAATGCCGCGCGTGAATTCAATGTAATGCTCCTTCCGAGCACCCGCGTTAAAATATTACTAAGCAAGCTATGTTTTTTTTTTCTGTTGTATAGTATCCATAGAAATAGTAAAATCATTCGGAAAAAGATAGCCAACCGCGTCGGTCGCTTTAAAAAATTGTGTAGAAAATAAATTACTTCGAGAAAATTGCTTCGTTTTTGAGTGCGTGTACTGAAGAAGGAAGAATCGAAATTGGTGAACCCAGACCCTCTGACCATCAAAAAATTAAAGTACTAAAAAAATCTTGAAATATTGATTTTTTAGGTATTTGGAGATTCAGTAATGCTTTAATTCGTATTTAAATGTGTTCCTACGCCTTTTATAGATATGTATGATTTTTTCAGGTAATAATAAGATAATTCTCCTATATGGTTCACTATAAGAGCTATAGTGAAAACATGAGTTTTTCTTTCTTTTCTCATTCTAAATAGGCTTGGAAATGAAAATTTGAGAAATACTCAAAGTACATCTACTATGGTGTACTGCAACAATTTATAACAAAATTCTATCACCCGCGTAAAAAAATCCTAGATGTATAGAATTCATTAGAGTTTTCAAAACTGTTTTTCGATGATTATTTATTGAACTATTTATTATCAAATACGAATTCGAAATTTTTCGTTCATACAATAATATCTCAGTACTGAATGGTCCAAAACAACGTTATAGAAATCAAATGAAAGATAGTTGATAACGTTAATTGGATTTGCTATCTTTGAAAAAACAGAAAGAAATCGATTTCTCATTTCTTCCCGATATTTTTATCCACTTCATCTACATAAATTGAAATACAAATTTCTCTGTAAAATATTCCGTGTAAATCCATGTAAATTATGCTTTAAAGAGATTTCTTTTCTCCGTCACGATCAAGAAAAAAAAAATTATGTGGAAAGATGAATGATTCAATTCGCTTTCTAATGAGCATGATTTTGAAGGTTGTTACTTGATAAACAATCAATTTATTTCAATTAAAATAATTCATTATTCATTAAATCTAGCAAGACGTTGAACAGAAACTTGCACGCAACAAAAACTTTCATCCGCTAATTTCACACAAGTCCGTAAAGAAGGAACGCGAAAACGAGAATTCTCGTGAGCGGTCCGGAAAATGTTAAGAGCGCTTCCTTCAATTTTCGGCCGTACTAATCGTCTCAGCCGGTAGCCTGCGCATAATTTAGTGACCGAATTTGAGTCTAAAAGAGAAAATAGCCGCAAGAATTGGGCATCTTCCAAACTTCATTGTGGCGTATTTTGCAAAAAGATCAAGTTGACTCAAGAATTAAAGCCACTTGACCATATGAATTGCGGAAATTTCTTTGATTGGGTTCTGTCGAATCTTGAGAAAATTATGATTTTCATCACAAAAACGTCTTCAACGATTACTCTCATTTTCTGCTAAATGATTTTGTCAGCTTGAAAAAAATGCTATAGCAGCCATTCCATGCCAAACCGATATAGTGGTTCTCAGATTTTCGTGAAAAGTGACAATTTTCTTCTTTATCGCAAAATATTAGACCTGTATTATTTTTATTTTTTCGTAAGGGTGACCAGGTTAGCTCATTGGCTTCAATTTGATATGTCGACCATCTAAATCGGATCTGTGGTTTAAAAGTTTTGGGAAAAATTGGAAAACATTAATTTTTTGGAACACCCTTAAATGGAAATGAGCACCCTAATACAAAATTTGATAAAGAACGGGTCTAATGATTTGCGATAAAAAAGAAAATTGCCATTTTTGACGAGAATCTGGGAACCACTATATTGGTTTGGCATGGAATGGCTGATAGGTCAGATGCAAACCAACAGGTGCATCAAGAAAAACCATTGCATCCGCAAAAAAATATTGTTTAAATTGCCGGATGAGTGATTGGACCGTATTTGTTTATATTATCGCGGCTGCATAAATTGCCCGTTATTGACAATACGGGTGGGTAACTACAGGAATGAACAGAACAAATCTATGGAAAAAAAATGAGAATGCTTCCATTATTGCTCAGTTTAAACCATTCACTTACAAGGGAATTGTAATGTATAAATAAATAAATAATAAAAATAAATTGCTATGAATTATAAAGAATTTCCGATTTGATTTGTATGCAGATTTTCAAAATCCGTTCGCAGCTAAAATAGTTATTAACATTAACATTGTTCCATAAAAACATGACTTGTTTTCTGATTTGAACCCTTACTGAAAAGCGTAGTCCTATGCGGAAGGTAGTGATAGTTCAACGCAAACTGGCGTTCTGAGGTGAACAAAGTCAACTAGGTCGCTGCCCAAAACTTAATAGCTGGTGTTGAGCGGAAGGCTAAGAATATGCTATAAGTTGAACTTATTACTTGCATACAGATTTTCTAAAAAAATACTGGAATGAAAGGATTGTTTTTAAATCAAAAATACAGATTTTATTATGCCATCTGACATAATAAATGAAACCATGGGGTAGTAGAGGAACTTCGTCGTCTCAATGTAGTATTACTAGCGAAAATCACGTCTTAACAGTATTTTAAGTGGTGAATCTGAGAATACGTATGGTCCAGCACAAATCTGAGAAACATTCTTTAACGAGAGAAGTCCCGTCCAAAACGGAAGTTGAACCTGTAACTCCCATGACGACATGTGTGACGGCTACAACTCGACCATGATAATTAACTCATTTAGTGTGATATACTTTACAAGGGAAACCGAGCTGAGTTTAAAATATATATATTTTCATTAATTCAAATTTATAATACTTCTGAAATTCGCCTTTGAACCGTGTTTTTTTTACAACTTTGCAATTGCAACTTTCATTCTTTAATTTACCGCACAGGGGCCAATATTTCTATTTTTTGTTGCAGTGTGTGTATGTGTACTCACTACGGTGGCTATTCTGGCTATCGGTTCGTGAAGGATTCCGCAGTTTTTACAACATGAAATTAAAAAACGAACTTTTCCTATATGTCTTGCTTCTATGGGATGTGTAAGTTTTTGTTTTCACAACGTTTATCTTGCTTTTTTCTGGCTATTCTTGGAACGATTTACGCTGGAATGTGTGAGACAACATGTCGCGTTTTTATTTGTTTTGGCCATTACGATCTGGACTTAAAGTACGGAATGTGAGAAAATTGTGGTTGTGTGTGTTCTTTTACGTCTTCTGGCTTTCTCGACCCCAAATATTACACATTAGCTGGCTTATCCTGATGCTTAATTTAGTTTTGAAAAATGTAATAATATTCTCTCGTATTTTAGTTTCTTTTTTTTTTTGCTAAACAATTTTGTACATATACATGAACTTTCACTGAGCAAAAGTTTCGTTTCTCCTCATTTGGGTGACATTGTAAACAAGGTAAATGATGAATGCTAGGGTGTAATTTGTTATCCTGCTATTCTGACTCTTTTTCTATTAGCAGTATTTATGTTGATGGCGAGAAAAGTGGTAGATTTTTTCGGATGAAATGATCACTTTTAGATTGTTGATGGATAACAAATATGGCCGACGTGTGAGAGGTTGTCGTGTTGTCAAATCGATTTGAATCATGGCACTCGTGGGAGAATGGAAGGTGGGAATGGAATGGGGGAGCAGAAGTTGTCGACGGTTAGCATTTAAGGTTGGCACGTGTTAGTGGGACTTTATGGCGGTGGTATGGGAGAGTATTTAGTACAATTTGTGGGTTTGTTTTGGCACATGATTTCACAAATTTCCCTAAGCCTCGACGGCCTTTGTTGTCGTAGATGGGCTACTAAGCTTAAAAATAAACAAAAATAAATAACTTCCGTAAGGTGCTCTTGTCAGTCATCCTTGCTTTGCTTTTCCGTTAAGTGCGCACTTAACTATTGTGCATTTTGCTAAAATGGAATTCCAGGATCAATGGCCATTACTTTATCAAATAAAATTGGAATGTACATGCTCTATCTCCTATGTTGAGTAATATTAAACAATAGTCTATCACAAAAGGGATTATGAAATATTAAACAATACTTTACGCTTAATACCTTCAATTGATTACAGTTAAATATATTGAGAACACCGAGAGATAAAACGTGCAGACTTTCGAACTTTTTTTTATTTGCTTGCGCGGTGACCAATAATAATTAATCATAATCAATCTAGTTTTTTGAAATCTCATAATGTAACTTTTCCTCCTACGCTACTTGCGTTGTGTGCTTTTTTTTTCTTTATACATCACAATTTTTGCGTTTACTTTATACAAAGTGAGGGAACAACGGTTGACGTTTGAAACGCCCGTCGTTATATTTTTTCTAATTGATTTTAGCATTATTCATCCGTAACTTCGGCGAGTTTGTGCGGGACTAAAATCGCTCCACTTTAGTGAACAGGTAATTTTATAACTGTCATTTTTTATCGCTGTCCATTTTGTTCTTGTCTAGCGAAGATGTGACCATGCTGCCGCCATTACCCGGGTACATCTTGTCCAGATGCTTGATGGATTCGTTGAGGAAGTTCTGTTGGTGGAAATCGAAATGGAAAAACGGTGTGTTAAGAGATGCTAGGAGTGAGTTTTGAAAGATTGAGAATGTACCTGAATTGCGGTCAGTGCCGCCACGATAGCGGGTGACCCGAACCCGTGTGAGATTAGCGAAAAATGTGTCAGATGTCGTTGTATTGAGGGATCCAAAATGTGTTGTGGTCTGGTATTGCAGAGAGGAGAGCGGTCTTGATTCAAGAGGTCCATTAGTTCTTTCGTAATCTGTGGAAGAGAACAACAACGGCAAATTAGTAACTCGCTTAAAATTTTGACCTTCAATCAATAATACCTGTTTCGTGTTGAGCAAAAGTTCCTTCCTCCGGTACGACTCCTGTGGCTCCGAATACTGACGGGATAGATATTCGGCTACTTGGCGCGCTGGAAATTCAGTTTCGCAGACATAGCCAAAGTCACGCGCGAGATGGATTGCCTCGCCTTCCACGAGTGATGTGAGCAGTGTGACATTGGCAGCCTTGCGTCGTCCTGCCGGCAGGTTGAGGCCAATTTTCTCCAACTTTTCTCTCAGCAGTCGACCGCCGTTTTTACTCTTCGCTCTGTAAATGTGTGTGTGTGGAAAAAGAGAATTATTTTCGTGATTTTTCCTGCGCTTGTCTAATTTGAATCGCGAGTGCAAAGGTTGACGAGTGCGGAGTTTTTAATTGATCACATTTTAATGAGTTTGATGAAATCCCTTACCTTCTGAGGACACCACCCAGCAGTGACGCATTAAGACACTCGGGAGGCGCCAGGCGACGCTGCACTTCCGCTACTGTCACTTTGTATTTCGATGTGCTAGAAAGCAAACTCAGTCGCCCAGGAACGGAGCAGAACACGTCTGATGGAGAGCCGATATTGATTTGACTACTATCCTTCTTTATATCCGAGATGGGAAAATCTGTAAATGGAAATGATAATAGTCCTCATCATTTGTTTGTAATAAAATAATTTGTACTCGGTATTGATCAGACAAAAACTAGTAAATCGAATATACATTTTTTGCTTTCACTTTTGACGTAGGACCATGTCTAACAGGATTATATGGGGGGGTAAAATGAGAATATGAACACTGAACATGTAGTAAAAAATGAATGCTTATAACTCGGGAATTCAGGGGGCCTCCGTAGCCACATTGGTTGCGCGTTCGCTTAGTAAGCGATCGATCGTGAGTTCGAAACTCAGGGCCCTCATTGACCATCTTTGTGTTGTTACAGAATAACTACGTCCACGCAACAATCATCAGCGATGGAGATCGATCCACGGTCGAAATATGATCGATTCATCCATACAACTGCTCTGCTCTGCAAGACACATCGGGCTGCTGTTCTATAAATAACTCAACAATGATCAATCAACTGTCTCCGCTGTCCGGTCTAACTGGATAATGGAAGAACAGATAGAAAACTCTTACGCCTAAATGGCTGCTACTGTGTAAATGTGTACCATATGGAATGGTATAGAAGGGAATACTCTAACGCCGAAAAATGGCAACTGTGTAATGTGCTAATTATAGATATGATAAATATGTGACATGTACACGATTAAAATTCGGCTCTGTTACAACTAAAAAAATGCCAATAAATAAAAGGGGCAAAAAAAAACTCGGGAATTTCTTAATAGATCGCAAAGATGTTTGCATCATTCGATAGGAACTATTTCTACGCATTTATCACAATAACAGCGGAACATAATTTGAATACAAATGAAACATTGAATCGTAAACCACACACTCTCATTGTGATTCTACAGCCAGTCGATTCAAAAAAAATTGGCAGTTGCTTTCCGAAAACATAATTCATTTTCTAACCGCGAAGCAGAGTTATACGCTAAGGCCATCGTTCTGATATAACCACAAATATCAACAGCAGTAGCGGCAGAAGCGGAAGTGGCGTGTGATCGATCCAGCACCAGAGTTGCCAATTCCAGTTTTTCCTGGATATTGCCAGTTTTTGACGTGGAACTACGTCTTTCAGGAAAGGTGCCAAATCAGCGTGACCTGCTACGCTTTTATGAAATAAAGTTAACGAACAAAGTTCACATTCACTACACACCCTCGAAGAAGACAATGTCCTCTGTATCAAAGTGTACTACGACAAAGCAAATGCCAGCAGCATGCGGAGAATTTTTGTGCTAGTGCGGATATGGGAGAGTGTCCAGAATTGGAATACAGACATACATTGTATTCATTTAAATAAAAAGTATCTTTCATGGAAGTATGCTTCCAAATCCCGGTAGGAAAACCTTACTGTTGCATATTCTAGGGTTCGATCCCACCTCAAGCGAAATATAGAAACAAAAGTATTTCTAGTTTGTGATCAATATCTGAGTGGGAAGGACAAGACTGGTGCGAGTTGGCAGCGCAGTTCAATCGTAAAGTGAAGATGGAACCAAAAAAAAAAAGAATAGCGTTGATAACTTCCGACGATTTTCTTTCTAAGTAATTTGTCGTAGAGGAACCCAAAGGTGCTGACATGTACGTGATACACGAATCACATGGAGCGTTCGTTGTACGGGCAATCAGAGAGGGGAGAGGAACTACTACGATTTAAGCTCCGCCGTTTCTCGATAGTTCGCAGAGACATTTGCACCAATCGATAGTAAATATTTCTACTCGCGCATCTCAGTGCAAACATTCTGTGCAAAATTGATAGTTGTTAAATGAAATAAGGATTTGTTATGAAGTATGTTGTATACAGAGAACAAACATTGTTCTACCAAACCAGTATCGACATGAGCCGACAAATATATGATATATTTATATTGTCAGACAGCAGGTTCTCAGTGTGAACCGGAAGTCTAGACGGAGAGGAGATATTTGTTTTTAAAACGAGAAGTTAATTCGCGTTGACGAACGTGAACGCGAACGAGTTTGAGAAGCGACAATGACTAGAATGAATTTCCAGGAGGAATAAACACACTTTCAAGAAGAAAAATATGAAAGAAAAATAACTTTTCTATATCTAATATGTAAAATGTCATGCATCGAATATGTTCTATATCTAATATGTAGATCTACAGTGTCGACTGTTGGTAGCGATATCCATTTAGGGAGGCATATCATTATCTATAAATTACCGGGCCAGAAGACAGTTTTAAATTGTTCAAATTTTAAATGAAAATTCATACTACTGAAGTAGTAAAAATAAATAAATAACTAAAAACACGCATTTTTTGTTTGTTTTGAAAATATATATTTTTATTAAGGCTCATATGGCGTCAGCCTAACGGGGCCGGGAGTTCAATATTTCGACAATGTTTGCTTACAACTATGTTAGTAATATGTAACCGATTACTCGCGGTTGGCTCGAGGTTAGTATTACAACTGTTCTCATAATTGGTATGTTGCAGTCTTCGATGCTCTGTACGTGTGCCCGACACGGGATACTTCCTATTGGGATGCAGCTGACCATTAATCAGCAACGCCCCCCTAGTCTGTACCCCATATCTAGCGTGGTGCGTCTTTCTCGACTCGAGGAATCCAGGATAGAATGGTCACTAGCCGGCGCAATCATCAGCTCGTGTAGAGTTGTCATGAGCGGTACAACCTTTGGCTCTTGTTGAATGATCAGTGGACTGCACAACCTTTGGCCCGTGTATCTGTAAAGAGTGTGTGTATGTATTGCCGCGACTAAGTAAAAGTTTATCGTTTGGATAGGAGGGATATGAAACGGGGACACAACGAAGGAAACATCATTAAACGTTGACATCGGCGTTATCCGATACGGATATCCGATTGTCTGCCTTGTGCTCTCAGTGCTCTAGAGAGCTGAGAGCGAGCAGCATGGAACCGGATACACGACCAGACAACATGCTCGATGTCGTGGTAGCCATCGCCACAATCACAAAGATTGTTTGCTGCGAGCCCAATGCGATAGAGATGCGCGTTTAGGTTGTAGTGATTGGACATAAGCCGAGATATCACGCGAATGAAATCACGATAATCGTGTGTAACCAACGACCGAACTCATCACCACTCCACATGCGCTGCCAACTTACGAGCGTATACTGACGAGGAATGTGGAAAAATTCATTATAAGCAATTTGCCCTTCAAAAAGTGTGCCTTCTAAAGCGCCCACCTTAGCTAGCGAGTCCGCTTTCTCATTCCCCGGAATCGAGCAATGAGAGGGAACCCATGCTAAGGTAAACTTGAATAATTTTTCGACCAAAACACTCAATAGTTGCCTTATTCTTGTTAGGAAATAAGATGAGCATTTATCAACTTTCATTGAGCGGATTGCCTCTATTGAGCTGAGACTGTCTGAAAAAATAAAATAGTGGTCGATGGGCAATGTTTCAATGATCCCTAATGCGTAATATATCGCACCCAGTTCAGCGACATACACGGAACAAGGATCTTTGAGTTTGAAAGAGGCAATGGAATTTTCATTGAAGATGCCGAAGCCAGTGGACCCGTTTATGTATGAACCGTCAGTAAAGAACATTTTATCAGATCTAACTTTCCCATATTCTGCCGAAAATATCGGCGGAATATAATCGGAGCGTAGATGATCTGGGATTCCATGGATTTTTTGTCGCATGGAAAGATAAAAAATGACAGAGGAATTGCAAAAGTATGGGAGGCAAACTTGGTTGGAGATGCCTGATGAAGGGTGCACGTCGTGGGTAAGGTACTCATGGTATAATATAACTAAAAAGTTATAAGTGAATTGAATAATATAACAAGTTGAAATTGAATTGATGAGCAAATGAATTGTATAATAGTTCTACGTCAAAAATGCGGTCGTGTCCTAGATACAACCCCTTGCATTTTTTTTGCCGTTTTGCTCCTTTTTCACCCGTCGGCTTGCCTTCTTATTTTGCTTCTTTGGCAGTCCAACGTTGAACGACTATTAAAGTTTTTTATTCAATACATCAAACGATACAGTGCAAACATGTGTTGGTGTGTCTCCAGCTGCAATATCACTCGCTTAGGTAATCCTATGGATCAAGATCATTCCATTTTCGGTCATGCTGTAGTAAATGGTTGGATCCAACAGAAACACTTCCGATTGCTACATTGGAGTATCGGTAAGCTCCAAAAATGATGCGTTATCAGTGATCGTTGAATATACGCCCTGTAGTTAGTAGACCTCCTGGATTCAGCTTCAAAAATATGTTGATGGCCTTAGTGTAGTTCGCCTTGAACGGACCCCTAAAGGCAACGTCTAATGGTTGCAGTTTTTGTCACGTATGTGGAAGGATCAGAGATGCCAGGTGATTTTTTCAAATATCTTCACATGGTACGAAAAAAATGTCTTCAAATGTCTTCACAAACGTATCGAAGGAGCTAAAATTCATAACTTACTTTTAAACAAAGTATGTTTAGCTTATTCAATGTTTATTCTAATTGACATTGTCATATAGCGCATTTCATTAAACCTACCTTGAAGTTTTGTAGTTTATTTCAATAAATTTGAACAAGTAAAATATTCCGCAACTGCGAACTAAATTTTATTAGTTCAGAAATGATAATTGGTTTGATAAACCGTTGATTGAGTGAATATCGCCCCAGTTCTTCCGCAAAAACGGAACTGTGATAACGCAATTTGTTTATTTCGGCTTTGAAGTTAAACCATATCCATAAAACTAATTATTGAAATGGTATGTAACTGGAAAATCTTCGTTTTGTGGAGTGGTCGTTTGAAAGATCTAGGTTAATCTATTGTATAGTATAAGCCCAGAATAATAAAAACACAATGTCACAATAATTTGAATTTTCGAGCGCAAATGAACTAATGTCTTCTAGGGACAATATGTATTCAGACCGTCTAAAGCTTTCCAGAATTTGGAGTAAAAGTCGCTTTCTGGTTGAATCCGTTCTATATACTTGTGGATTTTCCAATAGTTAGAATTTTATGGAAATAATATCCCTCAAAAACGCTATCATACTAAAATGCCTTCACATAATTCATAATTTCTCCTAAATGTTTTCACAAAACCAAATGTCTTTAATATGAAGACATGTCTTCAAACCTGGCATCTCTTGGAGGGATAGTTACGATACGGACGTAATTTTGTCTCGCCTTTTCAAACATATACAAATTTTTCATATGGCTTGATTGTCCGTCAAGGATCAATAGTACAGGTGCATCACGTGTTGGCCGCTCGAAGGATAAAAAATGATCAAACCACTTGGAACCAGGGTTACCAAATGTATAAATACAGATTATTCTGATTTTTTGAAACCAATAATCTGTAGATACAGATTACAGATTTTTCTGGTTTTCATACAGATTTTTCAAAATAACGATCCAACATTAGTTATGGCTTGATCTCCATAAAATTTTCTCCCAACTTTTACCTCTACTTACCAAAAAATTGAACTTATAAATTTTACCCTTTGCGGTAGCATTAAATTTCGATTGTGTGTCGTGCTGGTCGCAATTATTTTTACTTGAAAAAGCAGTGATGTATAACTTGTGAGATTATGAATGATGAACAAGATTCCTTTATTTTTCGTTAACTTCTGATTAGTATTTACTAAACAATGTTTTTATGTTTATGTTTAAAAATATTTGCTATAATTCTTCTTCGTATGATATCTTTCGAAATAGTCCCCAAAATCCAGTTCTGGTTTTCACATGTATCACTGAAATAATTTTCTTTCTTTCTTTGTTTTCAAGAGGCTTTAAACGTTGCAGTTCATTCGCCTCTAATGCTGAAATAATTGGTTTGGCGTCTTTCGCCTTTTATCTTTCTGTTTGAAAGATCCGAACAGGACAATGCTCTTTACATCTACACAATGCCGTAATACATGGAGTTTTTCGTTAATCCTTTCCTCAAGCATGGATGACAACTTTTGTTTATACTGAGTACCGTTATCTATTTTATGCATAGATGAACAAGCCTAAGGCTAAAAATCTCAAAGACAAAACTATTATTTATAGTAGCACCGTTTTTGGTTCGTTAGTAAGTTCACAAGACATTAACATTTGTTTAGAAAAAGTGTGAACAGATACATTGTTGCAAAAATTATAATATTAGTACATTAGTACATTAGTACATTCCTTTGTTGTTCCTTTGTAGATTTCGACACAGATTTTATTATGGCTACCCTGCTTGGAAGACGTTTTTGTACTCCATTGGCTTTCATTGCGCTCAAAATTGTTTCCGGAGGAGCACCCATCTTCAATGCCTCATTCATACACTGACGGGGAAATAAAAGTATAGGACGAAGAAACTTTCCACTCGCCGAAGGAAATTCACCGTTCTCATGGACCTGCCGGAGAAAATCAAAAACTAACTCTGTTAGAATATTTGAGACGAGCTATGGATGTTGGCTCTGGCTTCTCTGGCTTACTTACAATTCCGGATGTCTCAAGTAATGATAAAGCCAATAGCGACCAACTAGCTCGGTTTTGTGACCGAAAGGATACCTCATATGCTCATACGCTATCTGTTCACCTCTCCTAAAATATGTTGCTGAGCGCTATCAAAAACAGGAGAAAAACTTCCTAGAGACGGAAGCTGTAACTTTGTTCCGATAGCTTCGATGTATCGTGACAGTGTTTCACAAGGAATCTTCGCCTTCGAAGATTATCTTCTAAAAATCATGGTTCTACTACGCTTACCGCTATGGATAAATCGTCTGCCGTGTTGTCTAATACTTATGACAGACATAGGGGAAGTGGGGGCATAGTGGTCACCCTAAGGAATATGCCCATTTCCGGCGTCCACATACCGCTTCAATTCACGTTTCTCGAAGAATATTATAGTTTAACTCTTTTTTATTCAAGATAGCAAACGGCTTTTACTAGAAAAATTCAAAATAGTACACTTTTCATCATTAGGAAAAAAGGTGAAAAATCGAACTTTTTTTTTGCTTGGAGGTAAAGTGGTCACCTAGTGGGGGCAAAGTGGTCACTCGCATATATGAAGCTAAATGGGATAGATTTATGCGTTTTTTTCATCCAAATTTGTTCAAATCATGTTTGATATTTGTATTTGTATTTGAATTTATAATTCATCTGACATCAAGGTCTTAATGATTAAATCTAACAAACTATAGCCGATGTTGGCGGTTTCGTAGACGAGTCCGAAAAGCTTCTGTTGATATGCTGAAGTCAAACAAATCGTAATTTTCTTGCAATCTGCGACTTATCGAGTCGATGGGATTGTTGGATCCATATAGTGTTCTTCTCGGTGGTTGATATAGCATTTGTCTGGATCGCAGCACTCGTTCGGGAGCGTAGATGTTCAGTTGATGTAGCAGTGCATGACTGTCAACTTCAGAACGCAGAATCTTGGCACCAAGAACAGCTTGATTGCGATTGCGTCGATCTACCAAAGGTTCAATACCGAGTAGGGCACAGCGATGTTCATATGGTGGGAGCCGCAGTGGATCGGACCACGGTAAGCTTCGCAAAGCACACCTCACGAATTTGCGCTGCACTGCTTCGATTCTTGGAATCCGCACCGCATCATATGGTGACCAGACAGCAGAGGAAAATTCAAGAATGGATCTTACTAATGAGCAGTACAAAGATAGAAGACATAGTGGGTCATCAAATTCGCTTGCTATCTTGAAGATGAATCCTAGCTGCCGATTCGCTCGATCCACTATTAGTGAGTAGTGCATTTTGAAGGTGAGCTGATGATCTAGTATCACACCTAAGTCTTTAACATTATCAACTCTATTCAACTCAGTGCCATTGATAGTGTAGTCATACACGATATAATTTTTCGTTCTTCAGAAGCATATGATGCAACATTTGGACACACTTACAGCAAGATGATTTAGTACACACCAATTAACAACCGCTTCTAGTTGCTGTTGCAGTTGGCGACAGTCGTCAATGTTTTTTACAGTCAAGTAGATTTTCAAATCGTCCGCATAGAACATCAAATGGCATTTATCGAGAGCATGAGACACATCATCAAAGAACAACACGAACAACAACGGTCCTAAATTGCTTCCCTGGGGCACACCACATTGGGGAATGAACGGTGCAGATATGGCTGATCCTATTTTCACGAACAATTGACGACCAGTCAAATATGATTTCAACCACTCGCACATTCTCGAAGATGCACCTAAACAATCAAGTTTGGCTATCAAAATATCGTGATTCACTGTATCGAATGCAGCCTTGATATCAGTGTAAACACTATCAACTTGACCTCCTTTATCCATTTCGTTGATGCAAAACGACGTGTATTCACAAAGATTCGTGTTTACTGATCGTTGAGGAAAGAAACCATGTTGGTGTGTTGAATTGTAGGTTTTGCAGGCCTGGAATATAACGTCGTTGATTATTATCTCTAAGCACTTTGATCCAGCAGGTAGCGAGGTTATTCCACGATAGTTTAACGCGTCAATTTTACTTCCTTTCATATAGTAGGTACATGTATGAAATAAGCTTGGCCTATTCACCTAGAGTCTCAATTTAAATTTTCTCATGCATACATAAACGTAGTAAAAAACACATAACGTTGCGCATAATGAGGCTTGGTTTAGTTGGAGTGGGATATTTATCAAAGGGTCAAAGCCACAAAAGGATCCTCTCCAAGAGCAGATTGTGATGCGGTATATCAGCTTCAGTATACAGAACATAGTAAGTTGTTATTCACCCATGACCACTTTGCCCCCAAACATCAAAGTAATTTCTATGCTAATTAATCACTGAGATTGAACAAAATATCTGTTCACCTCTCCTAGAATATGTGAACAGACGTCCAAACTGATGATTTGTCCAATATATCAGTTTGATTAAACTGAATTTCACGAAAATTTTCTAAGATACCATGCGCACAGAACTACGGCCTAATGGCTATCGAGAGAACAATTTCTGTTTTTATTTATATGTTGACATACGATAGCTCTACTGGAGTACAGAGTGACTCAAAAGTCATTAAATTCTTCAAACATAAGGTGACTATCAATACGGCATATATAGGGTCCTATTCCAGAAAACGAGACGAGCAATTCGTCTCGTCCCGTCTCGGTTTCAGTCACTGTCGAGACGAGCAAAATATCCAATTCCAGTACACGAGTTTCATTGAAATGTTTTATTTGGTAGACTGGAGAGACGTCAGTCAGTTTTTCTCGGTATGATCAGTGGTGTCAGATGAGAAGACATGTTTTTGTTTTGAGAAAAACAACAAACACTTTTAAAATTGATCAATCGATACTCCTTTCTCAGTGCCAAAATATTAAAAAAAACATAACAAAAAGGAATAACTTTCATATATCTTTTGGTTCCATTGATATTTTTCCTCGAGTATATGGGTTCATCACTCAGACGTTTTGTAATTATGGATTATAATTTTTTTTATCTGTATTATAGTGATTTTCAACTCATTTGGCTGGTTCGTTACTTTTTACTTCCATTTTTGGAAGAATGTCGGGAGTGAGAATTGAACTCGTGACCTTTAGCGTGAGAGGCATGGATGTTACCACTACGCCAGATCGCCTCCCTAATTATGGATTTATTAGGGGCAATGTTTGTTCACCTAATCAACGGTTTATCAAGAAAAGTTTAAAATCTATATATATGTATTTCCAATAAAGTAGTTGTTTTGAATTACTCATTTTCGTTCAATATGTGAAGACCATTTTCGTGCCGTGTTAATATATTCAAAACAGTCATCTAGCATCCCTGGATATGAGTTCAATGTTTACATTTGTTTGTGTTGTTTGGAAGAGGCCCATTTGAAATTCTGTAAAATCTATCAGTTACTGAACTGAATTTGATGGATGCAGTTGAAAACATACATTGCTTATGCAATACTTGTTTAGCCGTGAAACAATTTTTGAAGATAAAGGCGGAGCAGAAGAATACCGATGCTTTCAATCAACAAGGTGCCCAAACACATCAAACAAACTAGACGATCCGACTGATTCATCGACGAGCGCGGCCAAACGGTCGTCGAGCCAGACGAGCTACCCGTCTGTTTTTAGTCGAGCTCGGCTTCTGGAATATGAAAACAAACGAGACTAGCGCTCGTCTTTCAAATGAAAGCAACAAAAACGACCTACGTAACGTACTCCTTGAAGTAAGGCCAGTTAGAGGTGAACAGAGCCCGAAACAGAAAACAGTTCAATAATACTATCATTGTTCAAATTTGAACATATGCGCAGAAGAGTGTTTTCATTAAATATGCTTCTCTATCACCTCCCGAAAAAAATCAGATGTTTTATGTGAGAAAGATATTTTCTGACGGTATGGGGATGAATCAAAAATTAAATTCTTCTTTGATTTTCAAAAAAAAACAAAAAAATGTATATAAAACAATTGAAAAAAAATTATATGATTATATACAGAATTCGATTATATACAGTGAAAAGAATTTGGAGTACATAATCGAGTTCGCCCTGTACTACAATTTTATGAAGTAAGACGAGAGTGTCTGCGTTACAGTAGATTGAATGACATTAACAATAAAAGATGAAGCTACTATCACTGAAAAATAAAGTCAAGTATTCCATTTTCCATAGTTATCATTCTGACGTGTTTTATCACCATGGTCCGTCTCATCCATAGTTCCCCTAATCGGTTTTGATCATACAAAAACTAGTAAGTCGAAAACACCATTTTTTCTTTCCACTTATTCCTCCTGTGACTTGCATCCCGGTATCCCGTTTCGTCACCGGGTACTGGTGTAGAATAACAAAAACATAAACAACCCCAGAACATGACACCTCGCCGGGAGATTCCCTCCCAATGCGCACCTTTTTTGCCCACTCATCCCGCAACAATGCTTATTATTTATTAATGTTTCCGAAACCTTCGTGTGCCGCGTTCCAAAAAAAAAAACTTCAGGAGGTCGGCCGGAGAACAACATTCACCCTCCATGGTACCACGGTGTGGAGCTTCAAATTACAATTTACAATACACTTTTGTGTATGGCGCACACATTACCAGCATTTCATTTCATTTCTGTGTACCTTCCCGGCATCCCGGCATTCATCGAGCTAATAATCGGCTCTCCCTCTGTGATTTACCTCCTCCATAACAATCGAAGCTTTACGATGATGTCTGTATTAGGTCGACATTAATTAACGATTCTCTGGATAACGTTGTTATTATTTATTCGTTGGATATTTTCCGATGATCCCTCGCATCTCTCAGCCATCAGACGGGGGCCGATTCTTATCGAACGGGGCAGATATTTTGCACTTCCTAAATGAGTTGCGTGCTTTCCGACGGCAGATTAACATGTCCCTATCAGCGCTTGTCTCGCTGGACTCTCGCTGTCAGTTGAGGTTCCCGGGGACGAACAGGTCTCCCTCAAGTAGCGATCTTATCGCCTAGATTATGTTTCTCTTTCCTCCCCATTTTCGCTAGCCCCATCCCTCTGCGATCGAGCATCGGAGATGCAGATGTGGTTGCATGTGTCAGTTCCGTATGCGTCGGATGCTGCAGAGGTAACACCGTGTGTAGCTTACTGATCGGTGGCAAGTGGCTACGTTTAGTGTAGATCGTCTTCCAAAGATAGCGAGCAACGGGAGACAGTGGTCCAGTTGACAATATTAGTATGCTAATGAGATCTGTCCGTTTTGGGGTTCTCGGGATGTGCGCTCTCTCGCTTTATCCCCGCTGCTGCTCAGGGATCGTTTATAATCCCATTACGACGATAACTTCCTCACTTTGGCCTGTCTGAACTGATATGGGCGGAATGGAACGGAAATACGGCTCGTGGGAGAAAGAAGATTTTGCCATTAACGGCGCGGGTTGTGGAGATCCATTCATGAATGAGCTGACCATTGCGGTGATATGCAGTAGCAAACAGAGTCTTTTCGGTTGAAAAATTATAGCTGCATTTCATGAGAATTTTTTTTCCATCATAGAAACATTCTTAATTCAACCGACACTTTTTACCACTCGTTTTCAAATATCTATATATCGATAGCTTGAAGCAACTAACTATTGCCAGTCTAGATTAGCTTAGCTGTCATCCTTTGTGGAGCGAGTTTTTTATCGTCACTGACAAAATTCCAGAACATTTATTTTCTTGGTGAGCTGACGATAACCTAGCTTGATGATTCCCCACACAATTGTGTAGCTCAGAACCTTAATGCAATGGCGTCAGTATGATTCAATTATTGCAATGCCAAAGACATCAGCGAATGAGTAATTTGATCGCGTCCACAGCTCAGTCCGAAACGAAGACATGTGATGACGCAAAACAAGGAAGAACAAGCGATATCCATTGCTTTGAATACAGAACGATACTGAAAGCTTGCCTTCCTCCCTTGCTTGAGACTTTAAACTTCTTCAGTTCATTCGTCTCTAACCTTCGATAAGGCCCTTGGAAAATTTTACTTCATCCATAATATTACTCCTCCATCCCCATTGCCTAGAGAAAGGCATTCGATCCTTCGCCGTCCAGCTCACCCAGCAACGATGTTGTTCAGTCGATTTCCTCACGAAGAATGAAAGTTTGCCTCAGCGAGATCCACTGTTTATACTCTAGGCAAATATTCCCCTTCGTTCTTCTTCTTTTCCTTTGTTCACGGAGACTTTATATCTTACGATTTCCCCTTCGTTGCTCGTCGATGAGTTGCTCGTTATTGACAGCTCTGTTCGGGAAAGCACACAAATGGACAGGACGAATATATGAGGAAATGGCAATGCTTCCAATTTTCATCAATTTAAACCATATACAGACTATGGGATTGTAATGTGTAGCATATCAAACAAATCTTAGGGAATTTCCGATTCGTTTGGTATGTAAATCGCCAAAATTCGTTCGCGGCAAAAATAGTTACTAACGTTAACTTTATTTCATAAAAACGTGACCTGTTTTTTGATTTGGCACCCTTAATGAAAGACGTAGTTCTACGTCAAAACTGCTTTATATACAGTGCTATAAGACTAATTAAAACACTCTCGCTGCCAGTACTGAGTCTTCTAAATGATTCTGATTGAAATGAGCGCTTGAAGTCGTCAGGTAGTATCGAATGCGTTAACAACGGAAATAAGGTAAATGATTTTGGTTTGTCCACTGTTTTGAATGCTCTAATTCAGCACACCTTTGTCAAATCAGGTATTCGAATGTTCCAAAACATATACATAAAATAGTCTTTTCCATGATTTACAGTAGTTTTATAGTATACTAGCTGACCCGGCAAACTTCGTCCCGCCCAAAATTTGTGTTTTGTTATCAATACCTTCAAACATCCACGTTTTCTTACTATGAGCAAGTTCATGGGTCCAATCGCAAAACTGTTCATTGATTGATCTTCTAATTGACCCCGTTGAATTTAGCTTTTACTATAAAATTCCTAGTATTTCTAACAAAACTGTTTCATTTATATGGTCTCCCCAGTCCTCCCCTCTCCCCTCTTCAGAAAGGTAGGAGAAGTGTTGAACCACATTAGAAATGTTTCTTGCTCCCTAAAACCTCCACATGCCACATGTGGTTCAGTTTGCTTGATTAGTTCTTGAATTATGCAGAAATGTATGCTTCATTTGTATGGCAGTAAAGAGAGAAGGGAGGAGTGTCTAACCACCATAGAAACATTTATTGCACCCTAAAACCTTTAGATGCCTAATTTGGTTTCATTTGCTTGAATAATTCTCGAGTAATGCAGAAATTTGTGTTCCATTTGTATGGACGCCCCCTCTTAGAGAGTGGGGCGGAGAGTATAATCACCATAGAAACATTTATTGCACCGTTAAACCTTCAGATGCCTAATTTGGTTTCATTTGCTTGAATAATTCTCGAGTAATGCAGAAATTTGTGTTTCATTTGTATGGCAGCCCCCCCTTAGAGAGGAAGGAGGGGTCTCAAACTATCACGAAAACCTTTCCCGGCCCCAAAAACCCCTATATACCAATTTTCATCTTGATCGGTTCAGTAGTTTCCGAGTCCATAAGAATCAGACAGACAGACAGACAGAAATCCATTTTCATATATATAGATTTTTACGGATTCACATGTTTTAAAGGATGATAAAATACATTTTCTATTGACGTCAATGCGCCCCTCATTTGAGCTAACTTTTAATCAATCACCAGATGATTATTTGGCACGTTTTCAGACCTTTTTCTGGATTATAACACACACAAATATTGTAAACATCATGCTTGTATCAAATTTTCATAGCTAAACCATTCAATTAACGTATTTCGATGACCTCAATTCTGATCATGAGTTGTCCAATTAATTAATGTTGATTTGTCCACATGATTTCTATGGCAACCGCTTGGCGCGCTGTAATTTGTTTATAGTATGCTTCGCGCATGGCAGAAATATAGTCTCTCTGTGTTGAGTGTGTTGGGGTGAACACTTAAAATGCTCAAGAAAAGGCAATATTCTGAAGAAAGCCTAAATTATGAATGGATCAATATCATGACAGTAAACTCAAGCATTGATAAATGCAACATTTACGTTTTTTTTTTCATTCAAAAATGGTTTCTAAAACTGGACAAACCATGATCATTTTTTGGACAATCCATGATCAGAGGTGGTCAAACCATAATCATAATTTCTCTTTAAGGAACATCGTTAAAAAACATAAAAATTTGAATAATTTCAACGCCTTATGGTAGTATTAGCAACTACAGACTTGGGGCTTTTCAACAAACCTAAACTCGAATCGATTATATGTGATTTTCATGAAGAAAAATCGATTTGCATTCACTAGTTGCGTAAAAACACCCCACATCGGATCTTCTCTGCTGTCCTTTCCGTTGAATTTGAAAACAGACGCTTTTACTAGACGATTTAAATTGCTCGAATGGGTTATATTCATTTTCATTCGAATGAGCTATATGTCAGTTTCATTCACACATGTGAAAGGATGATCGCTGCTTTCAACTGGAGGTTTCATTCGATTTCTTCTCTCTAAATTGGATTTTTAATTAAATTGAAAATAATTTAAAAACTAAAATGAAATAAAAACAAAATCAACAATATCATCATCATCAAAGTTTTGAAATCATAAATGTTCCGTGACAAATGAGTAGTTCTCCAAAAACCTCAAAACGAAATACATAACTATACTCACTTTTCAGCAGCGGCAGATCGCTCATGAAGCCCGCGTTCTCGTCTATCACCGGATTCTGACCATCGTCGACCGCACTCTGCAGCGCCTGGTGCAGGGACAGTGGATCGTGCTCGTGCGCTCCTAACCGCGTCGCCCCGGCTCCACTGCCAATCGACCCGCTGTAGTCGCTCCGTCGGTCCGAGTAAGGGAAACCATGCGAGAGTTGTGTCTATTTGGGAAAAAAATCACAAGAGCAAGAATTAAAACAAAAAAAATAGGAACAACTAAGGAATTGCTCGCGCGATGGAATGTTCGATATAGTAAATTACCCTTCGGGGAAAACCCGACAGAAATCGGAGCGAAAAACAATTTCAGCATTCGAAGATTTTCGACAAGGATGATAACAACAACAACAGCAAGCGGCAATCCCTCCCATGCAAAAGTATGTGTAAAGTTTGCCTTAGAATAGGGAAAGTTGAAAGGGGGCCTTCTTTTAGTAAAATACGGAGGAAATGAACTTCGGGGATGAGAAGCATACATTTTGGATGGCTTAATTTTTCAATCAATGATGAGACTCTGGTTAGATTAGGACATATAACAATCGTTGCAGACCGCGTGTAGCCAATGTCGTCGAACGATCATAGTTTCTTTGCATTGCGAATAAAAATTTTCCTGAGCCAACCTTCCTCCCGACGAAACCTTGTCGTCTCCGATCGAATCAATGACGAAGGGTAATCAATTTAGCACAAAATCAAATTCCTAACCATCGCTGCTCGGCTTTATCATCAACTGCCGCCTGCCAACGTGAGGACATAACGATGGCATGGAAAATCGGATCGACAAGCATATGTTTATGAATTTTCCATCGTTTATGATACGCAACATTGTTAGGATTCCATACTTTCTCTTTCTCTTTCCGGAGAGTCCTGCCGTCTCTAGTAAGGGATGCTGCTGCTTGTTGGCTTGCTCGCGCAATGACGGTATGCGCTGGCATTCGAGAGGACAGGGAACCGGCGGCGGGGGAGAATATTTGGCTTTGTGCCGCGACGAGGGGAGGGTTCGAGAGTTATGTGAATATCCGCTGTTGTGTATACTTTTTCGGCTACTGAATGCTGCGGAGATGCTGCAGCCTTTGTTGGTCTTATCTTGGAGGAGATAAGACGCGCTACCGAAGAAGCTAGCCGTGTTTAGGAATCGTTCGAAATAGTTGGGTTAGTTTATTTTCTTTCCCCAGAATGTGTACGGAAATACCTTGTTCCGCTAGGGAGGGAGTGCAGTTTGTTCGATTTTAGTTGAGACATTCGAGGGAAATTATGAAACGTAACCTTTGGAAGGACCATTCATCTTTACGTGGGCCTGCAGTCGTGTTGACACCGTGGCGACACTCTGTCAATTTTATTGTCCTCCCGTAGAAAGCAGTTAATCTTCAAACTTAATTTCACACTCTCTAAACTGATCGTTTTCCGCGGGTCAACTTATGCAACGTCCCTTAAGAGTCCGGGAGAGTCGAGTAAAAAATAAAACATTCCATTGCGATGACTTTGCGTGATACGGCGCGATCGAAATCTCCACTAACAACGTTAACATGACTTTCGTATTTTATTTGAACATGAGCGTAGTTTGGGTCTCAGATGGGATTGGCTCCCAATAAAAACCGCCGAAATCAAAACAGTGTAGGGAAATGGGGAGGAGAAAACGCTTAAAACCATACTTCGGGTCACGTGTCGATGTGAGACGGTGATGAGTTGCTTTTGCTGAAACTGCTGCTGCTGCTGTTGCCGTAGACACAGATCGGGTGCGTCTCGATTTAATCGAATTGAAACAAACAGGTTAAATAGTTTGGAAAAATTAATCAACGGGAAAAAACGAGTGATCGCATGCTAAAGATTGACCAGTGTAATCTGCTGTCGTCGAACGAGTGGTTCAATTTTACGACAAGCACACTTTTGGCTGGAACAGCTGGGACTTGCAGCCGACGGACGGTTTTGTGTGCATTCCGGACCGGCGAAAACCATCCGGATTTAGGTGCACAAGTTTATGGCCCTACACTTTTATGACCTCTCTGGGTGATTGAAAGCGATAGATGAAAGTTTTTGTTTTGACAAATGAAATACCATGATAAGAAATATGATTTAGAAAACATCACCCAAAAGGCGAGTTTAAGCGCGCAGTGAACCCGCTACCTACCACATGCTGTTGAAGCTCGGATTCCCGGTGTGACCGATGCAATCCTAGCTGCTCTTGGGATGGTCTCAGTCCGGCCAGTTGGTTGTAGTGATGCAGGGGTGCGTGATGAAGCGAGGACAGCGGTTGACCGTACGGATCCGTACTCAGATAGTCCAGCCCGTGGTTCTGAAAAATGGTGCAGGTTGCAGAGATCAAAATGTAGGACATGTCATCGGTAGGACGCACCTGTTGCTGTGGAGGGCTTTGCGTGGTGTGATGAAATGGTGGTGGGAAGTAGGGCGGTTGGAAATCCGACTGTAGCGTTTGATGGTGCATCGTTGGTCCAGGACCGTGGGAGCCTCCGTGGCTACCTCCGTGGCCACTCGTCGGTCCGTTGCGGCCTGTGTGGCCCCCGGTATGTGTGGTATATGCGGGACTACCACTTGACAGCCCTATGCCTCCATGACTAGTGAGCCGCTCCTGCAGAGGGGTTGTAAAAAAGAGAAAGACGAGAAAAGAAAGCAGAAATTAGTACCCATGAATAGACGAGATGTCCGAAGGTTGCAATTTATCAATCAAAATATATGGATGATGTTGATTTTTTGCTGCCGCTGCCGCTGCCGCCGTCGCCGCCTTTCGCTTCGTCTCTTGATCGATTTAATTGGTTGAGAATGGCGAACAACCAACGAAAAAAAGGTTGCTCAAAAATGTTGCTGAAGTGGACGCACACACAACACGGAGTGGTTTTATTGTATGGTGGAACAATCAGGGAGCACCGAGCAGGCAGATTGATAATTTTTTGGGGACAATAAGAGTTGATTGCAGGGAAACTTTCGGTGGTTAAAATTAACTATGTTAATTTTTCAAACAAGCGCAACGAATGTGCTTTGGTTCAAATTGGGCAAACGGGACATGTCGTCTTTGCGTTGCAAAAATAATTCATTCCATAATATTGAATATACATTTTCGTTTCTATTTTCGTTGCTAGAACAATTCATACCACAAGATAAAATTGTTTTCTCTTGTTGTTATGAACGATTAGTGGAATATTCTTCATAGGCATTGGAGCTCGAATAACTTAAAATCAGGATGCACTGTTGATTTTTTTTGGAAAACAAATTGCTTCGAAAGATATCCACTTTCGGTGGTGAAAGTTTTGTTCAAATGCGTTCAGTTTAAGAAAAATCGTGACAAATGTCGAAAGTTTTTTTTTCTGCATAAATGCCTGTCCAACTTCTATAAGACCAGCTGAAGACCAGATCTTGCTGCTTGGTGTCATTATAAACAAACAATGCTTCAATTTATATTCTCGTATGTAGATTAGAGTGCCAATGGATGTATGAGAAAAAAGTGACCCTCGAATTTTCAAAGCGAACTTGATTAAATATGTTGATTCCTACAAAAATCTACCCTATTCAAAATATCAGCTCAATTGGACTTCATTTACTAGTGTCGCACAGCGGTCAAAGTTTGAGTTTTTTGAAAACCGAAAAATCACCCAAGCGGGAAGTATAATAAATTGGGGTTTTCGAAGAAGAGTGTTTTTGACAAAAAAAAAAATTTTCGAGATGACAGATCTCGACGTTTCATGCATGTTTGAAGACATTTGACACCCATTTTTTTTTTCGAAAACCCCGATTTCCTTTACTCCCCCCTTGGGTGATTTTTCGGTTTTCAAAAAACTCAAACTTTGACCGCTGTGCGACACTAGTAAATGAAGTCCGATTGAGCTAATATTTTGCATAGGGTAGTTTTTCGTGGGAATCAACATTTTTAATCAAGTTCGCTTCGGAAATTCGAGATGGCCATTTTCATTGGCACTCTAATGTAGATATTGCTGACTACATACAATGCATGATTTACATATGTGTGTGTGCAAGCGCTGAGCGTAAACGAATGTTTTCGTATTTTTCAGATGTCAAGTTTCTATAAGACCACTTACATTTTCCGTTGTTTCAGTTGTTTTGATCAATAAATCTGGAAAATGCCTGTAAGCGGGAAATAGCTAGAACAGGTTCGAATACCTCAAAATCGCATGGAACCGGAAAGCTCAAGATAGCTTTCACATCATTCAAGGATTACACACATGTTCTGGAATCCTCTCTCCTACCGTTTTTGCGTGGATATCGTCACAAAAAATTCACATTCCAGCAAGATAATGCTACTATTGATACCAGCAAGTAAACTAAGCAATGGATTAAGGACCAAAAACTTTTTTTTTGGCTGGCCGGCTTACTCTCCAGACTTGAATCCTGTTGAAAATCTTAGGGGGGATCCTTGTACGCAGAATCTACACTGCGGGAAAACGGTACACCACGATTAAAGAGCTCAGAGTCGCAATTTCGGACAAATGGAAAAATATCGAGAAATCCGTTCTGCAGAATTTAGTAAATAGTATACCAACACGAATTTTCAAGGTTATTAGTCGGAATGGCAAGGTTACCGAATATTGAAATGTAAATCAGCTGATAGTTTTGAATTTTTCATTAACAATACTTTTGAATTTTGAAGTGGTTCACTAGAAACTGGACAACTGAAATTATCATATTTAAGCACAATAAATAAACAAACAACTCTTTTGAACGAAATTTACGTTAAATATACTTCATTCTAAGCATTCAACAATGTATGAATGTATCTTGTTGAAATTCTAACTGTTTGTGTTGCAACGAAATAGAATCAGGGTGGTCTTATAGGAGTTGGACAGAGTGTACCTAGGGTCGACGAATATTGTATAAACCAAAGCAGAACAATTTATTTTATTAGGCACACAGTTGAGCTCTATATTTCTGTACTGGGATATAGTACAGAGCTTGCATTAACGCGCAGAAGCACATCAGAAGAGAAATATTAAATAGGACATATCGGTATCGGACGGTTTTTCATGCTGTTAGGTGATCTTTTTGTGTTTCTTCGGGGAATGTTGTTTTGGGAGGCGTTGGAGATGTAATTTAGCTAAGAAATATTGAAAAACTACATGGATATTCGATAAATTCAGTGTTTTAGTGTCTTTCTAAGCAGTGCAATGTGTCTTTCTAAGCTAAGCAATCAACAACACATCTTAATTTTGAGCGTTAAATTGACAATCTGTTCTAATTGAAATTGATTTTTTTTTTGTTTAGAGAAACGTTCGCGCCCCTTACTCAGTTCAAGTATTCAGTTATTGTCTCTTATCAGTGCTTCAAAATATGTACTAAAGAGTTGATTCTTAAATTTATATAATGTTTGTTCTCGCAGTTATAAGTTAAAAATGCGGTCGTGTCTTGGACACCAGCTCTATAGTCTAACTTCACCCGTCATATTCCACATTTGAGTGTTTCCAAGTAGATTTTGACGGAATGGGCAACGTGAGACCGAGCGTTGTCATGCTGTAGAATCACTTTTTCGTACCTCTGACCGTGTCGTTGTTTTTCGCGCAGTGTCCGGCTCAATCGCATCAGTTGAATTTGGTTCCATTCCCCAGTTTACTCAAAAGCTCATAATAGATAAAACCGACTAGCTACCACCAAATACACAAGACACAATGGACGGTATAGAAGCTCGACCTTCATGACCTTCTTTTTTTTGGGTTGCTGTAAAGAATTCATTTGCCATTACCTATCATGATACGATGAAAAAAAACCGTCTTCCACCCTCGGTTTTAAAATTTAAGGAACCTACGTTCCTTGCCTTTGAATCTCGACGCTTGAATAATTTTACATAATTTGAAAATGTGAGTAAAATATTTATGAACACGTGTGTGCTGCGTCATTGATGAACATCATAAAATAAACGCTCAATCGATAGCTGAACCCATTGGTAAGTGATAGGAGAGAGTTTGACGGTTGCTTAGATATGGAAAAATCGTGTAAGTATTGTCCACTAATCATTAAATAATCTGTACGAAAATAGTTTGATGATCAAGAGGGCTATTTAGCAGAATAGTATGGTCATTTTGAGCCTAACTATTCAAGTAGTAGGAGTACCGGAAAGTTTCTTTGTTTTTTCTCCAAAAATTAATGCTTTATTCTGCAAAAATGGTTACAAATTTAATATTTAAAGTATTTCCCATCGCTAGTCATAATTTTTTCCCATTTTTCTGTTAGTAATCGGACGGAGCAATGTCTGGAGAAAATGGCGGGTGGGATAGGACCTCCCATTTCAGCGTTTCCAAGTATGTTCTGACCGGTCTCGCGACATGCGGCCGAGCATTGTCGTGCTGCAAAATAACTTTATAGTGTCTCTGCTCGTATTGTGGCAGTTTTTCTTTCAGTGCACAGCTCAAACGCATCAATTGTCGTCGGTAGAGGTCCCCCGTAATGGTTTCATTCGGTTTTAGCAGTTCATAGTACACCACACCCAGCTGGTCACATCAAATAGACAGCATAACCTTCTGGCCGTGTATATTCCGCGCGGGCGTCGATGTTGATGCATGGCCGGGGTATCCATACGTTGCCCGACGTTTAGGATTGTCGTAATGGATCTACTTTTCATCGCCAGTATCGATTCGATGCAAAAAAAAAAACCCTTTCTTGCAGTAGGAGCAATTGTTTGCACGTGAAAAAACGGCGTTCGACGTATCGTGGCTTCAATTCATATGGCATCCAATGGCCTATCTTTTGGATAATTCCCATTGCTTTTAAACGATGGTTTGCTGAGCTACTTCAAGTGTATCTGCAAGTTCTTGTTGCGTTTGTGACGGATCTTGATCGAGTAAAGCCTCCAATTCTTCATTTTCAAACTTTTTTGGAGGTCCGGAACGTTCTTCGTCTTCCAAGTCAAAGTTACCACTTTTAAACCGTGCAAACCACGTCTGACACGTTCGCTCACTTGGAGCATGGTCACCATAAACTTCCACCAAAATGCGATGACTTTCGCAGCTTTTTTCTTCATCATCAATCAAGTTACGCCATCTGTTGTAAACCTGAAGAAACTTACCGGTACACCTAATAATAAACATTGGAAGTATTCTCATTCTCCCATGTGTATTGTGTACCTTTGCATCACACGCACACAATATTGTTAGTTTGTAGATTGTAGATTGAAATGGTTATTATTAAGCGGTTTAAGGTGAAGGTGGAAACTAGCCATTGTAGTAGTGTAGGTAATTTTATTTATTTACTATGACTCTACATCCCATTGAGATTAGATCTGATTCACTACTCTTCTCCAATAAACCCGGTCCATGACTGCAGTTCTCCAACTCCCGGCTGCACCGATTCTTGCCTGCTCCACCTGGTCCAACCACCTCGCTCGCTGGGCTCCTCTCCTTCTTGTTCCTACCGGATTAGATGCGAACACCATCTATGCAGGGCTGCTGTCCGGCAATCTTGCAACATGCTCTGCCCATCGCACTCGTCCAGCCTCGACGACTTTCTGGATGCTGGGTTCGCCGTAGAGTTGCGCCAGTTCGTGGTTCATTCTCCTTCTCCATACTCCGTTTTCCTGTACACCACCGTATATCGTTCTAAGCACTCGGCGTTCGAAAACTCCGAGCGCTTGTGAGTCCTCTTCAAGCATCGTCCATGCTTCGTGCCCATAGAGAACAACCGGTCGAATTAGGGACTTGTACATGGTACACTTCGTACGGGGTCGAAGCTTGTTGGACCTCAAGTATTTGCGGAGCCCATAGTAGGCACGACTTCCATTGACAATGCGTCTTCGAATTTCATGGCTGTTGTTGTTGTCAGTTGTTATCAACGAGCCAAGGTAGACAAATTCCTCCACCACCTCGAGTTCGTCGCCGTCGATCACAACACTACTACCAAGAAGAACTCTGTTGCGAACAGTCCCTCCTGCTAGCATGTATTTAGTCTTAGACGTATTGATCCCAAGCCCAATCAGCCCTGCTTCGTGTTTCAGTCGGGTATACAAGTTGGCTACCGTCGCATGTGTTCTTCCGATTATGTCCACGTCGTCGGCGAAGCAAATAAACTGACTAGACTTGTTGAAAATCGTGCCCCGCATGTTGAAGCCCGCTCTCCGCATAACACTTTCCAGCGCCATGTTGAAGAGCAGACAGGAGAGTCCATCGCCTTGTCGAAGTCCTCTGTCAGTCTCAAATGATTCCACATCACCTGAGATCCGCACACTGCACCGTACACCGTTCATCGTTGCCTGAATCAGTCTTGCCAGCTTTCGGGGAAAGCCGTGTTCGTCCATGATCCTCCATAGCTGTCGTCGGTCGATTGTATCATATGCCGCCTTGAAGTTGACGAAGATGTGGTGTGTAGGGACCTGATACTCGCGGCACTTTTGGAGGATCTACCGCAGTGTAAAAATATGGCCCGTCGTCAAGCAACCGGGCATGAATCCGGCCTGATAACTTCCCACAAATCTACTTACTATTGGCGATAGACGGCGAAAGAGGATCTGAGACAAAATTTTGTAGGCACCATTCAGGATTGTGATGGCACGATAGTTTCCACAATCCAACTTGTCGCCTTTTTTGTAGATGGGGCAGATTACCACGTCCCACGTCCTTCCACTCCTCCGGTAGGTGTTCTGTGTCCCAGATCCTAACTATCAACCGGTGTATACACTCTACAAGTTTTCTCGGACCTCCCTTGTTCCAGCATTCATCGAGGGGAACAGCATCCAGTTTATCTACCCCCGGTAACGCAGCTTCAAGACGCTGCGAGTATGTTGCAGCAACGCTGAGTAGTATAGGTAAACCCACGTATAAAAATGGGGTAATAGTGTTTGTGAGAGAAGAGCAAAACACACGTAAATAGATCAATTCACTTATCAGACTGTGTGGCGTTTCATAAAAAAATACAATTCAATGCTAAAGTAAAGTGTATGAACGATATGTTCCGATGGACAATTCCAATATATATATATATATATATATATATATATATATATATATATATATATATATATATATATATATATATATATATATATATATATATATATATATATACGTTACACCACAACCGACCGACCAAGGCGTCCCAGAAGTCAAGACGTCAGCAAAAGCCCAGCCGAGACCCATAGCAACAGACAGAGGCGTCAAAGTTACACCGCGCGTGTAAACCAACATTTGCCGACGCCGCGGAAATCAATCGAACGACGCGAACAAAGGTTCGATCAGGTTCGAACCACCGACGGAAATAATGAGATCAGCAGATGTAGTCTATTTAAGCCTTGTAATACGACTATAGAATTCAGTCTTGAGCGTAGCCGAGTTGAATACGGGCATAAAGGTTTATGAACCGAATGTAAAGTGTTATAAACGAATAAAAAGGGTAATTAGAAATTAAATAAAAGTTTTTTTTTAAACCGCGAGTTAAGTCACGGCATTATTGGCGCAGTCATTGGCCAAGTGGTACAACGAAGTGAGTAGTGTTTATAGAGCGGATATCTGGAAGCACCGCCACCGAGTTAAAGAGGAGAAGTTTACATCTACTGAAGAAACCAAACGAACAAGCGAGAGGACCCCCTGAGCGAAAATCAAGGACTCGCTGCCGTTAGGAAAACTAATCCCGCCACCTGGAACGAACGATCTACGAGGAAACCGATTCAACCTACCCAGACTCCAGGAGATGAAAGCAGTAATCTTCCTGTAAGTAAACACGAACAATTATCTAAACCTAACACAACAAAATACTAATTCAGAAGTGCGAGCCCCCACCAGTGGTAAGCGGACACTTGATATATCACAAAGTGAATAACTAATTCATTAACAAGTGAAGTGTAGAACAACACATTTTCTCGCGCGTATAAAGTACGTAAGATTTTAAAAAAAAAAAAAAAAAAAAAAAAAAAAAAAAAAAAAAAAAAAAAAATGGGGATCACATAGGGTAGGAGCCTGCCTGTTGGTCTCAAATGTTCCTATCTCACGCCTCCACGAAGATCATATGACGACATTTTTAGATCGGGCGTGAACTGGAAACACACACCTGGTCTTGGCTCCGAGAACGGGTGTCGAAAGTGGCTAAGTGAGGGGGTGCGAGCGAGTCAGAGCGCTATATCTCTCCCGGGGAAGGCCTCCCGGGTCATGGAGGCCTTGCCAACCCGCTGTCTCCCGGGCAAAGGAGATACACCCAATAACATGGAGCTACGATCACGAAGATTAATTAGAATGCGATCACCCGAGGAGGGTCCCCGAACTGGAGCTGGTCCTGGAACGGGCGTAAGAGCGAGCGGCCAGCGGCTGGAGGGCGATGTGCAAGAGCGGGCCACCAGCCGGGTTCAACCCGAAGAGCTACCGCCACACGGAAACAGCAGCCATCGACATCACCCAAGAAACGCTGCGCCTACGAGACGTGTTGCGACTGCCAGACGACAGTCGTCCACACTTGTGGGTACCACTAGGCGCCGGATCATGTGGACCCACGAAATGAATGAATTCGTGATCCGCGCCTATTACATCTGCACTGCTTTGGAGACGGACATGAGCGGTCGCCCTCGAATACTAACAATGTTCGAGGAAGCGTATCCAGAGTTCGTCGGGAGGCTTGATCAGAACGCGATGAACGCGAGGCGTAGAGCGATAGTACGCAACAACATGCTCTCCCAAACGCAAATCGACGAGATCAAGCAGCAGGTGCAGAGAGAAATAAGCTCCAGGAACAACAGAGCAAGCGATGTGTCGAGACGAAGTTCAGTACGGCTGAGCAATTCATTCGCGAGTGGGGCACGCGAATCAGCACCAGTGGAGGCCACAGTACTACAACCCCCTGAGCCGGAAGACCCACAGCCAGATCAACAACTACTACGCGATCTGGTCTTCCACTACGACGAGGCGATCTCACAGTTCCGCGACACAGACCCATTGTCGCGCCCCAGGATCCCGAAGTTGCAGCATTCCCGCAGGCTGACAAGTGCAGTAAAGCTCATGAACGAGCACGTTCTTCCGCTGCACTTGGTTGATGCTGAGAACATGGAGGAGCTGCAACTGAAAGTTTACTGTGCTGCTGTGGCGACCGCCAAAAGTTTAGGATACCGTATTAGGCCAAGAGGCGGACTGCTCCAACATCTCCGTGAAAGGCGTGAGCCTCCATGGCGAAGGAGATTGGAGCAACGGATCCTAAACAAGCGCGCCGCAATTGGAAGACTGATGGCGTACAAAAGAGGCAACAGATCGGCGAAATTATGTCGCCAAGTTGCTGTGATCGTGCGGCCTACTGAACTTCGCCAGCTGGGAGCTCACCAGCTGACGGAAAAACTCGACACACTGGTACAGCAATTGAGCGTCCTAACTAAACGGCTGAAACGTTACTCTGACTCTGCAAAGCGCCAGGAACAAAATCGGATGTTCAGAGATAACGAAAAAGCGTTCTACGACCACATTAGCGACGAGAAGCCCGACTACCGCGAAGGTTTGCCAGATATTAGCGATGTGACGAACTTCTGGGCTGGTATTTGGGAGACCCCAGTACAACATCGCGACGGGCAAATGTGGTTAAGACGGGAGGAGGAGAGTTGTGGTGAAATTGGAGAGATGCCAGCTATCATCGTCGAAGAGAACGATGTCCGCGAAGCCTCGCGGTACCTGAGGAACTGGGCAGCACCGGGCCCCGATGGTGTTCAGAACTTCTGGCACAAGAAGCTGACCGTCGCACATCAAAAGATAGCTGAGTGCTTCAACAAGGTGCTACGTGACCCACACAACCTCCCTGAATTCGCCACCCGTGGCGTCACATTCCTCCTCCCGAAAGACAGCAACACATTGAACCCATCAAAGTACAGGCCGATAACGTGCCTATCGAGTCTGTACAAGATATTAAGCAGCATCATAACCGCCAAAGTTTCTGCCCACTGCGAACAACACCATATCATCGCAGAAGAGCAGAAAGGATGCAGGAAAAATACGCATGGCTGCAAAGACCAGGCCATCATCGACGCAGCCATAGTCGGCCAGGCGGTATATAACCAGCGGAACCTAAGTATGGCCTACATCGATTACAGGAAGGCTTATGACTCCATACCTCACTCGTTTCTCGTCCGGGTATTGGAGCTATACAAGATTGATCCCGTCGTCGTTAGGTTCCTGCAGCATGCGATGAGGCAGTGGAGCACGTCTCTGCACCTCAGTGATGGGGAAAATGTGTTGCAGTCTAGAACGCTGCAGATAAAGAGGGGGATATTCCAAGGCGACTCTTTCAGCCCGCTTTGGTTTTGTCTGGCACTGAACCCCCTCAGTAGGACGCTCAATAGAAACGGTCATGGCTATAAAATAAGGTATGGCGACGGCGCCCACGAAGAAGTGACCCATACCTTCTACATGGATGATCTCAAGGTCTACGCTGATTCACGTCAGCGTCTAGGTGTAGCTATCCGGGTTGTCGAAGACATAAGCAGGGACATCTGCATGGAGTTCGGCCTCGACAAGTGCCGCTGTGTCCATCTGCTGAAAGGGCAGCTTACCGAACCCGGAGGTTACGAGGTCTATGACGGCGAGTTCATAAGAGACATGGTTCGTGGCGAATCCTATAAATATCTTGGATTCCGACAGCTCACCGGGATTCGCCACTCCGACATCAAGACGGAGCTGCGAGACAAGTTCTTGAGTCGAGTGAACTGTGTCCTGAGGACTTTCCTCAACGCGGGGAACAAGGTACGCGCGATCAACACATTCGCGGTTCCCCTACTGACCTTCAGTTTTGGTGTAGTCAAATGGAGCAAAACTAACCTAGAGGACCTTGAGAGGAGGATGAGGAAAGCATTCAAAGAGGCCGGAATGCACCATCCTCAATCGGCACTGGAGAGAGTTTCACTGCCACGCAAAGAAGGGGGACTTGGAATAGTCGACATATCTGCACTGTGTGTTGCCCAGGTACGACAACTGCGCGAGTACTTCGCAGAACGCGCCAACCAAAACGCGCTATACCGGGCTGTCTGCGCCGCCGACAGAGGATACAGCGCTCTGCACTTGGCGCAAGCGGAGTACCAACTCAACTGCAATCTGCAGACAGTGGAGGAGAAGATTGCAGCTTGGAAGCAGAAGGCAGTGCATGGTGCCCACCCCCATCAACTGGACCGGCCACACGTCGACAAGGCCGCATCTAATCTGTGGCTAACGCGTGGTGAACTCTCTTCAGTAGTAGAAGCCGACATGATAGCCATCCAGGACAGGATAATGCCGACGAGAAACTGCAGGCGGTACGTCTGGCATCAAGACGTTGATGACATTTGCCGGATGTGCCATCAACCAGGTGAAAACATAGAGCACATTATGGGAGGCTGTCCCGTTTTGGCCAACGCAGCCTACACCGAGCGCCACAACAACGTGGCCCGTATTGTTCATCGACAACTGGCGCTCCAATGTGCTCTACTGGAAGACAACGTACCAAACTACCGGTACCTGCCTGCACCTGTCCTGGAAAATGACCGTTTCAAGCTGTACTGGGATCGCACTGTTCTGACCGACCTCTCGATCCACCACAACCGCCCAGATATAATGGTTTACGACAAGAGCGACCGCAAAGTCACCATCATCGATGTCGCTATTCCACTGAACCAGAATCTGGAGGAGACCCACGGTCGCAAAATCTGCAAGTACCGACCATTGGCCGTGGAGCTCAAGGAACTGTGGGGGCTAAGGGAGGTCCCAAGAATTGTTCCAGTCGTTCTCTCTGGAACTGGAATTGTCCCGAAGACACTTCTGGAAGCGCTAAAGGTGTTGAATATGGAGAAGGAATTGGCCGGCATCCAAAAGTCGGTCATCCTTAGCACCTGCGCGATTGTCCGACAATTTCTCGGTCAGGACTGAAACAGCACGAGCATGCAGATACGTGCATTCCGCAGAGCCTAGTCCCCCTTTGGCATTCAGAAGCCCGGGGGCAGGTGAAAATTCTGGCTAGGTTCGCCTAGTTAAGAAGTGAGATAAGTCTGCCAAAAAAAAAAAAGAACAAACTCTTTTGAAAAAACAAATTTATTAAAATGGCCGAGCGGGAGCAAATGATTTCTCCGGAACTTCTGGCCCCGGAATTGGATGATCATGCACCAATTCCGCAACAAGAAATAACAATTCAAGGGTTACTCCAACACATAAGGAGCCTAACTCACAATCAGAACGAACTGATTGGGCAATTGAGAACACTTAAAGCAAAAGCGGAGGATCCGTTTATGCAGTTTAGAACTCCGGATCCTATTAAGAATTTACCAACATTCTCCGGAAACAAACGGGAAACAAACGCATGGCTTGAAGACGCCGAAAACACCCTGCATCTTTTTGAAAGATACAGAGATGATCCGGTCTACAGCCAATTGGTCAGAGCGGTAAAGAATAAAATCGTGGGAGAGGCCAAAGAAATTTTGATTGCTGCCGGCAACCCGAACAGTTGGGCAGAAATCAAAGAAATTATTCTAAATTCATACGGCGATAGGAGAGATTTGACATCTCATATCCAATCGTTGTTTTATATAAACCAAGGAAAAAAATCCATCACTGAATACTACAACCGAATCAAAACCATAGACACTGCTATTAAATCCACAGCAGCGACAATGGATGATTATAACAACTCTACAAGAGCAATAAATAATCTAGTGAGCCTTATGACTCTCACTAGATTCATAGATGGGCTCACAGAGGAATTGTCTATGCACGTGCGAAGCTACATACCTAAAAGTCTGGAGGAAGCGTATGCAATCACCATACAATATGCCAACGCTGCATATAGGCAGAAGTTAAACCAAAAACCATCTGACACAAATAAAAATATCAGATCCAACAATAGTAACGGTTCACATAATTCGAAACCGTCTCCCAACCCCAATAGTAATGGCAATCACTTTAACGCGAAGCCATCCACCTCAAATTCTAACAATAACTTGCATAATCAAAAACCATACGGGTCTGCGAAATTCAAAGCTAGAGCTCCACCGCCAGATGACGATGTCTCGATGAGGACAGCGAAATCGCGGGCAGAGGTTAACAGCCACGAAACAGCAGAACACAGCAAAAATCATCAAACAGAACCTGACACTTCGGAACAGCTGGACGAATCCGTCCTCGATTCGGAAGATGACGATTATTTCGTCAACGATGAACTAAATTTTCACGTGGCCGAGGCGCTACAAAAAGAAAAATAATGAACGATAATAACTTTATTCCCTACATCACCATTGCAACATCCAAAGGCGAGATGAAATTTTTGATCGACACAGGAGCGAACAAAAATTACATATCACCCGAGCATGTAAACATAGAAAACTGCAAAACAGAACCGATTTCAAAAGTAACCAACATTAAGGGAACCTTTACAATCGATAAATCCGCTTCCTTCGACCCATTTCTTATAAATAAAAAACTGAAATTTTTCATTTTCAAATTTCATAAATTTTTCGATGGACTCATCGGATACGAGTCATTGAGAAATTTAAATGCTAAAATCGACGTCAGTAAAAATACATTGAAGATCGGGAGAAAAACTTTCGCAATGAAAAAGAGATTTCCCGAGAAACATAAAATCAATTTAAATGAACAAGAATATCAGTTCATAAAATTGAAAACCAAGAAAAATGGAGATTTTCTTATAGAGGAAGAAAAGCCTCACGGAAAATTTTCTATCTTGCCAGGCCTCTACAGAAGTGCTAATAACACAGCCTTTGTAGCAGTGCAAAATTATACAAAAAAATCGATGGAAATCAATTCGAACGAGATCAAGCTTTGCAATGACTTGGATACAGAGGTTGACCCATTCGAGCTGACAGAGCTACCGAAAAAGGTTGACTCTGAAAATTACACCATAAGAGACGATCATATGAATGAGGAGGAGAAATATACCCTCAGGAAATTGATCAGGAAATACAACGACGTTTTATATGTGGAAAGTGATAAGTTATCATTCACCCATAAAATTAAACATAAAATACGCACCGTGGACAGTATTCCGATACACTCCAAATCGTATAAGTACCCCTACGTGTACGAAAGCGAGGTGCAGGAGCAAGTTAAAAAGATGCTGAAAGACGGAATCATAAAAGAGTCAATCTCGCCTTACACGTCACCTGTGTGGGTGGTTCCTAAAAAGTCCGATGCATCTGGACGAAAAAAATTCCGTTTAGTGATCGATTACCGAAAACTAAACGAGAAAACAATTAATGACAAATATCCTATACCAGAAATTACGGATATTCTGGATAAATTAGGAAAGGCGAAATATTTTTCAACAATCGATTTAGTTTCTGGCTTCCACCAAATTCAATTAGCGGAGGAAGATACAGTAAAAACTGCTTTTTCCGTAAACGGTGGCAAATATGAGTTTACTCGTATGCCATTTGGCTTGAAGAATGCCCCAGCGACTTTTCAAAGAGTCATGGATTGCATTCTGAGAGATTTAGTAGGAGTATGTTGTTTCGTCTATATGGACGATATCATCATCTTCTCCAGCTCGCTTCAAGAGCACTTGAAAAATTTGTCGCAAGTCTTCGCAAAATTGAAAGAAGCAAGACTAAAAATTCAGCTGGACAAATGCGAGTTCTTTAGGAAAGAAACGCAATTTTTAGGTCATACAGTCTCTGAAGAGGGAGTACGACCAAACAGCGACAAAATTGATGCAATAAGGCAATGGCCAATACCTAAAAGCGAAAAAGAAGTGAGACAATTCCTAGGAATGCTTGGCTACTACAGGCGATTTATTAAGGATTTCGCAAAAATTGTAAAGCCGTTAACAGCACTTCTCCGAAAGGATATTGAATTCGAAATTACACCAGAAGTAGTAACATGCTTCGAAAAGTGTAAGCAACTTCTGACGATCGACCCGGTATTAATTTACCCTGATTTTAGCAAAGAATTTTCACTAACAACGGATGCGAGTGACCACGCTATTGGTGCAGTGTTGTCACAAGGGCCAGCAGGTAACGACCGACCCATCGCATACGCCTCACGTACTTTGAATAAAACGGAAGAACGATATTCCACTACCGAAAAGGAGTTTCTCGCGATAGTATGGGCAGTGAAACATTTCAGACCATACCTCTATGGTAGAAAGTTTAAAATGTTCACCGACCACCAACCACTAACATTTTCTTTCACGAACGCTAACCACAGAATAATTAGAGGAAAGCTGGCTTTAGAGGAATTCGATTACGAACTAATCTACAAACCGGGAAAACAAAACGTTGTCGCCGACGCGCTGTCGCGCGTAAACATAGAAAAACACCTGAACGCACACTCGCAATCATCGCTTTCCCTAAATGTTGAACCTTCTGAGCGAGGAAACGAACCTTCAGACGACGAAAGTGACGGAACGACAGTACACTCAGCGGATACGAGTGATGACTACTTTATTCGGTATACTGAGAGACCTATCAACGTTTTTCGGACACAAGTCATATTCAAAATAGGAAATGTAGAACTTGCAGCCTACGAACAAATTTTTCCAAAATATCACAGACACACAATAGTAAAAAGAACATACACCGAAGAAGACATAGTTGAAACGTTGAAACGGACCCTGAATCCGAAGGGTTTGAGTTGTATAAAAGTACCTATCTCATTAGCACAACTAGTGCAGGAGACGTATAAAAAACATTTTTCCTCAAATATTATTTACAAAGTATTTATTTCAGAGACCATGTTGGAGGACATCAGAATGGAAGTCGAGCAAGACGAGATCATAAGAAGAATTCACCAATACGGACACAGAGGAATCAAAGAAAACCGGAACCAGATTCTACAAACACACTTTTTCCCGCAACTCGATCGAAAGGTCAAAATTTATGTCGATTCCTGTGATATTTGCAAAAAAGCCAAATATGACAGAAATCCACCCAAACTAATTAGAAAAAGCACATTTGGACAGAAACCTTTCGACAGAGTCCACATTGACATTTTCTTCCTAAAAGGTCAAAAGTGGCTCACCATAGTTGATTCATTTTCAAAATTTGCAAACGCGATTCCATTAAGCACAAGAACAATAGTTGATATCAAAACCGCAATAACCGAACACATTCGAAATTTTGGAAGACCTCAAACTATAGTGAGTGACCAAGAGCCATCTTTCAGGTCCATAGACTTTATGGGATTCCTAAATGATCTCAATATAGAGATACACCTCGCAAGTGGATCCAATTCAAATGGTATCGTGGAACGTTTCCACTCCACTTTAATTGAAACCTTCCGCACAAACAAAGCAAAATTTAAAGATTTAACATTAAACGAGCAAGTAAATATCGCCATCGACATTTACAATAATAGTTTCCACTCAGTAATAAAAACCCAACCGCGAAATTTGATTTTTAATAACTCTGGATCTACGAATATGGAAGAAATATCTGAAAAATCTAAAAACCTGCAATCTGCAGTTAAAATCGAACTAAATAGACGAAAAGATAAATACGAACAACAAAATATGAATAACGAAAAACCTGAAGATCTTCAACCAGGCGAAATTAAATACATAAAAAACTCTCAACGTTTAACAAAGGACAAAGATCCGTTTAAAATAACAACGATTAAACACAACAACGAACTAACATTTGAAGACGTCAATAATATTAAAATCCACAAAAATAGAATAAAGAAATAACCGATAAATCAATTATTTAACTCTCGTTGCAGATTTTCATGCATCGTCATAATAAATTGCACAAAACTTAAAGATCTATCTCACAACAATGGTATAATTGCCATAAAATTAAAACAAGTCAGGATTAGGATAGGATTCGAGAGAATTATCCAAAAGATTAATATCCACTCTATCGAACATAATATCAATTACATTGAAAAAATCGCAGGAAATATTAAAGTTATAGACCACTTAAGAAGTACTTTAGATTTCAAAATACAAAACTCAAAAGGTAAATTGATGAGCTTGTATTCCCACAGAAGTAAAAGAGCATTAGTAAACGCATTAGGAACAGCAATAAAATTAATAGCAGGAAACCCTGATAATGACGATTTAGAAATTATAAACCATAGTTTGGGAACTTTAGAGAAACAGGAAAATTTACTATCGAAATCTATATCAAGACAAATAATCATTAACGAAAAAATACAAAACAAAATTAATAACATAACAGACGTACTCAAAAAGATCAATAAACAGATTGTGGAACAGAGGAACAATTCTTTGGTAACCAGAGCAGATTTGGAATATATCAACATGATTGTAAACCTTGACTCTATAATTCAGATTTTCGGAAATATTGAAGAACAAATCGAGTTTGCTAAACTCAACATTTTAAACAGAAATTTATTTTCATTTGAAGAGAAGAAGTACATTTTCAACAGACTCAATGCTCAAAAGCTAAAGCTAGACTATTTAGATCAAATATTCCAGTACAGCTCAGGAAGCGTTATTGTAAGCCAAGGTGAAATTATAATACTGGTGAAAATACCCATCCTCGGGGACAACGAGTTCGACCTGATCAACATTCAGACGCTCAACATAAACAGTACACGAATCAGCACAGACGTAAAACTGGTGGCAAAGCATGGAGACATCATTTACAGACAAAGCGAACTTTGCGACATTTGCGAAGCTACAACCCTTCTCGAAGATGATTGCATCTATAACCTTCTGAATCACCAAACACCAAAATGTATCATAAAACCCGTCAGACAACCCATCCGTGTCGAAGAAATTAAGAAAGGAGTCATACTTGTTGACACAAACAAAAATGTATTGATCTCTGATTCATGCAACAATTCCAGACTGATCAACACCCCGACAATCATCGAAACAAACAACTGTACAATCAAAGTGATGAACATCACCTTCAATAACCAAGTAACTTTTGGAAATAGTGAAGAATACCTTCTCCCAATATACGGAAATAAGTTGATACAATTAAACTATACAGAGGAGAATAATGAAATCAACCACCTCAAATTGGAAAACCTTAACAGTCTGCAGGACATAAAGTTAGACCTGCATCGTTCAAAAAGGACAACAACCATCGGAGGAGGAGTCCTCCTCATGCTAATCATTATCTGTTCTTTTACCATTTATATCATCGACAGAAGATTCAAAGCGAAGGAAAGAGCAACTCTGGAAATTCGAAGCCATGTTGGAACCACCACGGAACTTAAACAAACCATTGGAAAAGGAGAATTTGGACCATTACCGAGTCTCGTCCTTTTCGAAAGATCGTCCGAGGACGGACGAGAATCTAAGGGGGGAGGCGTTACACCACAACCGACCGACCAAGGCGTCCCAGAAGTCAAGACGTCAGCAAAAGCCCAGCCGAGACCCATAGCAACAGACAGAGGCGTCAAAGTTACACCGCGCGTGTAAACCAACATTTGCCGACGCCGCGGAAATCAATCGAACGACGCGAACAAAGGTTCGATCAGGTTCGAACCACCGACGGAAATAATGAGATCAGCAGATGTAGTCTATTTAAGCCTTGTAATACGACTATAGAATTCAGTCTTGAGCGTAGCCGAGTTGAATACGGGCATAAAGGTTTATGAACCGAATGTAAAGTGTTATAAACGAATAAAAAGGGTAATTAGAAATTAAATAAAAGTTTTTTTTTAAACCGCGAGTTAAGTCACGGCATTATTTATATATATATATATATATATATATATATATATATATATATATATATATATATATATATATATATATAAATATATAATATACATAATCAACACAATTTTATTCTATTGATTTTCATGACATGAAACGCTATGACTCAGGAATAACTTTTTATTGAGTGGTTTACATAGCTGTTTCGATGATGTTGTCTGCCATCAGTGTCGAAAAAATAACGATGCTTTCACCAGTACAAACAAAACCATTGCCGAAAACTGAAAAATGAAAATTGACCTTCCAGAGCACTAGATCGAGTTTTCCGACGTTTTTCAATATACAGTGCGACAGCAGATGAAAAATTAATATCTTGTGAGTAATCGATTAGAATTTGGTTGATATTACTTGATGGGAAGTGTGCGAAAACTTATTCTCGTGTTCGACGTAAATGAAATAAAACTCAACCATGTTCAGCTGCTTCTACAAACTCACCCGAACCGATCGGTTTTCAGGGCCACCAAAATTTTGTACTGAAGAGTTATGTGTAAAATTTCGATACCGACTAAAGTAATAACCGAAATAATAAAAAGCGAATAGGTTTTTATATTTTTTATATCGAGAGACGGCTTGTGTTGCGTGTCTCAAAATCTCTTGGAGGATCCTGATGAGTACGAAAAAAAAATCGAAATTAATCGAAAAGGAACTAACGTTCCGCCAAAACACTGAGTCAACGCGAACTGAATCTGAATCTGTTACGTTAGACGATTCGTCAGGTTTTGGGGAACGTTCGGCTCCAAGGGAAAGTAAAATTTGGCTTTTACAAGAAAAATGAACAGCGAAGACTACAAAGACTATAGGTTATCGTTAGACCGAGATTATTGCGTTGATTCTCCTGGTTTTTGTGAATTTGTATCTAGTTATATTATTTAGAAATATCCTTATTGTTGCCAACTTCTTCAATTTTATTCTTAATTTAATTAAAATATATTGGATATCGTTAGGATAATTTTCCTTAATAGTGGATAGGAGACGTAAGAAATTGACTGTTGCGAAAGCATACGTATTTTACAAACATCACAATCCAATACCAATTGTTATCAAATCAAACTCGAGCCAACATCTCTAGGCACTCAAATTTTAATGTCCGGTTTTATGCGTTTGTGTACACACTTACGGATTCTGCTCGCTGCATAACGATATTTCACAGGTTTTTCGAAAGAAGGATTTTATGTTCGTATCAATCGCTAGAAACCGGAGCGATAGTGTTCGCCTCCTGAAATTTATAGCCAATATAGCATTTTTTGACGCCTTATTTAATATTTCCGTTCACCACCGATCCGATGCGGGGGTATATTGCTTTCACCGTCCCCGGCGTAAATCTCCACCGGTATACATAGTTCGGTGCGTTATTAGTCCGTTACGGCTCAGTGGCGACCATTTGTGTTAACTTTTATGACATTTTTCGCCCCATATTGTCCCAGTGTCCCACTGTGCGCGCAGCACTGGCTGGGGGAAATGTTAATCAAAGCGTTGATTTCTCAGGTCGCTAAGGTATTTTTATGACTGAATCTGCAAGACACATTTGGATCAAGAGTGGTCGCGAAGAAATCGGTCCACTGATTGTGCATTTCGATGGAAAGCGGATAATTGGACGGCCGGAAATTAATAGGTCCGATTTTACCATCCAAATTGGTTCAGTTCTAATGAGCCACGGATTGTGAAGTATATTTGTTCGTGGAAACAATCGCAGTGTCTGGAATTCAGGGCCGAGGAAATCCAAAAAGACCAAAACGCATGCGCAGCAGTGGCTCAAGACTTTATAAATCAAGTCAAGCGGGTCAGGGATCCGAGAGGGAAAAAAAGTCTATTGGAAGCAACTGGAAAGCGAAGCGAAATTGTAAATCCTCCACGGTCAAGTCCGGGTTGACCCGATTTCTCCCCAAATCCTGATCCAATTTATCGGCTTCGTCAAATCGCACATTCAGTGAGGCACCCTGCCCCGTTTCGTTTCCAAGCTATGACGCGAGGTGAACATTAACTATCCGAAGAAACCTGTAACAATAAACCCAGAACCATCGAAGTATCGCTCCCGATGTGTGAATAAATTATTTTGATTAATTTCCTCATGCGGGACGTTGGAGGAGGGGTTGTTCGTCGCGAACTATTCTGCAGTGCGAATTTTAAACGCTTTGTAGATTTTTTCATTATGTTTTTTAACTGTGCGGTGTGTTTTATTTATGTAGGTTTTTTTACACCATACAATAAATCGAGCTGCGTTGTGACACAGGAAACTGACTTTATTACTCTCTTCTCTCGCTGTTGGGTTATCTAAATTACTACTCTCAAAATACCAACCAAGACCAGGACGAAAGACCCAAACCAGTGCGACTATGAAGTGCCTGAAATGGATCACATTTGAACGACGTTCGGCGGGTCGTAAATTGGCAATCCGTGGAAAATTGGTGTCACCCGCCGTTCACTTCCGGTTACGAAAAACCGTATCGCTCGCTCCGTTCAAAAATAAAAAAAAAACAAAACAAAAAAAAAACGTAATCATCGCTTACAAACGCCGAAAAAAATAAGGTTCAATTTGGCGGAATCCGGCGCGAGAAGCGGACAAATAAAATACCTGCACTTCGATAACGGATGACATGTCCACGTAAGCCAGCGCCATGTTCTCGGTCGGTCTTGCCGTTGTTGACTTCGGGGCTCTTTTCTCCTTTCAAGCCGATGATCGCGCGGATTGTGCGAAATTCGGTCAACACTACACTCTACTGCAAACTTCTTCACCAAAGGCAAAGGCTGTTGGATTATTCGGTGCTTCTCTTCACTTCGCGATCGTTACGTCGTTAGTTTCAAATCACTACACCATCAATTTTCAGCATTGTCAACATTGTTTGTTTTATGAAATTTCGACATTTTTCGTTGCGCAAGTCGGTGGCAGAGCTGCGACCCATCGCATCGCGATCACGAAACAGAGAGAAATATTCAAAAAAAAAAAAAACGGGACAATCGCACTCTGCGCAGCCAGCGCTTCACTGCGTCGCGTCTTGAAGACGAATATTACAATCAATTAGCACCGTTTTTTTTGTATCTCCAGGTTCGATTTTGAGGTTTGGGAGACGCAAATGAAACAAGCTACAGGCGCTGGGGGCATCACTCCGTCGTCGCGAATAATGATGTTACAGAAGAGGGAGGCGAGGGGCCGCGATCCACCTGGTGGTGATCCACAGGGGCGGAAGCGACGGCCGAAACAAAAACAAAAAATGACAAGATGGAAGGTTCAGATGACCGCGGCAGGGTGAACAGGTAGCAGGGAAACGGGAGAAAGGTCCGAAAATTATTGACTGCTTTTATTGTGTCGTGGGAACTTCGGCTTATCGATGGCGGTATTTCTGCAATTGATCCCAGCGCGGGCCGGGGTGAACATAGTCCATTTGTGTAAAACAGAGGTGGCGGAAAATTATTGCGACTGGCGGATGCTGCCGGCCATCTGAATAATGCGTTTTATTTATATATATCGAATAACTAACTCGAAAATTGAGGCTTTTTTCCGTCTAATCAGCCCATTCGTATGACACTGTGCCAGACGACGACGACGACTCCGAACGACTTCATACGGGGTGTGTATTTTTAGGATGCCGATATGGGTACAAAATTTCATGCGGAAGCAAAAGAAATTTGAATTAATGATCTCACAATTTAATTTTAACAGCCCCGACGTATTTTTAGCTAATGGTAGCAATGGTAGATATATTGCATCGATTAGCGCTAACAACGGTTTCGTTGTTTGCTGGCTTCGAAACAAAGATAGATTGCAGGAAACAGATAGGTTATGTGAATTCATATCAGAAATGCGAGAAACTATGGACTTTCTGTGTGTGTTATCAAATTTTTGACTTATTTTTGGTTGTTTTTTTCTCGAGAAATTAGGGTTAAGATTAAAACTCGTACAAAGATTGTTTCGAACACTGGGAGGTTTGTCGTTAATCGACAATTCACTTCGATCCGATGATGAATCGATTAGGATTGTTATTGGTTCAACACTCCACCCACCTTTATGAGGGGGGGGGGATGTGAATGTTTCTATGATGGTATGATACCCCACCCTCATCTGGAATGGAGAGGGGGTCCCATAAAAATATTGCACGTATTTCAACCAAAACTATTCCAACCAAACATGACAATTGAAAATTTTCGGAAAATTCAGAAGGAAAAAGGGAAAATTCGGAAAATTAAATTCCCATATGTTCAACAATTACATAGTGACAAGTGCTGTTAGTCCATTTGATGTTTGCGCTAGCGAAATTGATCTTTGTTCGAAACTGGAAATGGATTTTAATGTGATGAAACGCACTCCTACACCTTCTTCTATCTATACCAATGAAGTATCGCCGAATGTGTTGATAAGAGCAGAACTCGAGGAAGGAATTGTCCGATATAGGGCTATCTTTATACTATCATATGTTCTGTATGAAACATTTATTCCATGTAACGGAGAAACATGTTATTCACAAGTGGTTGAAAAATCTTGAACGAGAATTATGTCTGAAAATAATCTGAAATAATGATGAGTTTTATTAGAAATACTAAGAATTTTATAGTAAAAGCTAAATTCGACGGGGTCGATTAGAAGATCAATCAATGAACAGTTCTGCGATTGGACCCATGAACTTGCTCATAGTAAGAAAACGTGAATGTTTGAAGGTGTTGATAACAAAAAATAAACGTTGGGCGGGACGAAGTTTGCCGGGTCAGTTAGTTATAGATATTGACATACATGAGTGAGACAGGCAATTAGAAAGATTTCGTAAGGATGTGGAAGCTTCGAAACAGGTGACCGAGGAAAAATAAATGAATGATCAAGATCCGTAAGAAATAGCCGTTAAGCGGATGGCTTCAAAGCGCTAGAGTGATTTGGATTAGGAATGACGGAATCGGACCTCACTATCTATCATTAATTCCCAGACATGTGCGAAGCAGTTACAGCAAAAGCATCAACAGGATTCAGCGCTAGATTCGGTAAGAGAGACTACCCCAGGAATACAACATCAGACCTGTGTCAGGACACATCATTGGTATCCACATACCAGGCATCCCGGGATACCCTGGAACGAAGTTTGCGGATCATCTCGCAGTATCCGGCTGGCGAGCGGCACTCTTCACACACTTGGTCCCTGCAGATGACAGGGCTCAGGAATGGTACCTAACAAGTTGTGGCCCTAACGAGTTGTGGCCCGAGAATTTATTCTACGCAAAATCAAGGTAGACACTTCTAGATGGGAAGATCCCGTGGTGTGATTAGAAAGTCATATGTCGGTGCCTCAAGTTTGAGGGTTTAAGTGCACTGTACTGAATCCTTGAACGCATCAGGGATGCGTTAAGGAACGACGTAGCCACAATTGCAGTCGTGAGTCGTATTAATATGGCTTTAATTAGGTTCCATGAAACTCGTAATCGATTTTGGACACTTGAAACATTATAAATTCTATGAAAAAAGGATAAATATATATTACTTCGCCCTTGGGGTGTGCCTTTCTGATCAATCGACAATTCATCAGTTGTCTCCAATAGACAAAACATAAAAAAAAAGTTTTTTGTGGTTTTTGAGGTGTCGAGATCCAAGAGACCTTAGTTGTTTGTATATTTCATTTTGGGGGCACGCATTACAGCTCTCCGCATACTTTGCCGCATACACGGCCCAAACCGAAACATATATAGATTCATGTTTATGCTCTCCTTTTTACTCTTAGAAAGTACTTTCTAACTTTACGTATTATGCAACAGCACCAGTGGTTATGTGGATAGCGTGATTGTGTGAAACAGCCTTGCATTCCAGCGGGCCTTGGTTCGATCCCCCTTGACATCGTTTGGATTTTCTTTGGGTTCAATCCCAAGCTGACGATCAATCTGAGAGAAAGATATGTCTGCTCCCATATATACAAACATTTTGAAGCTTTTGAAAAAGGTGCTTTTATCTGTTCATTTCACCTTTCAGCACACGAAAATGCATTTTTTTTCTGCCGAAGATAAAATGTTGTCTGCCAACGCTGGTTTTTTTTGTATACATAGCATATAACTAAACATAAAGCTTATACTTTTTATTTTCGAGATATATTGTTTTTTTTTCATTTTTCTGTAAATTTACCCATTTTAGAAATACGTAGCTTTTGACCTAAACCGATTATATTCTGAAGACATACCAGTGAATAAAAAGCATTTGAAGGAATTTTCTAAGAAGACTTTTACCGTGTAAGAGTATTTCCTTCGTTCCATTGATCAGATGAACCGTGTAGCGGAACAGTTGATACAAATTAATTCAAGTAATCCACGACGGGAAATGTTGAAATTCTTACCATAAAAGGACATAGTTTCATTATGGCTTCGGTTGTTCGAGTAATACGATTTCACTAAAAATATACGTTCTTGTAAATTGTACATCTTGACTCTAAAAACCATCCGATCAGACTGAACAAGTAGCCGAATATTATCGTTCCGAAGTGGGAAATGCAGTGTTACCATCGACAGAGCGAAATTTTTTTTTATAAGGAGCTATTCGATTTTTTTGTGTGAGCGTTTAATCTGAAAGTTGAATAGCATTAATTTTTCCCTGAACTGTGATTAAATGAAAATTGACCCAATTTCATCCCTTAGAAGGGATGACAATGGGTCAAAGTAATGAATATTGAAATTTATGTTCCCATAAGTTCAAGGTAATTTGACAACATGTAAGTGTCTTGAATGATAGAATAATCAGTTCCAAAAATGGGTTCAGGTTCACAGCTTGTAATATTATTATTTTTAATATTAGTTCAATAGTTCAATACGTAATTCGTGCACGACGCCTATGTCGAAAGTCGTCCAAGTGGCTGAAATGTTTCAAATGTTTAGAAATAGATATATTAGGCATAATATCAGACGAAACAGATTATCAGCTTCCAGTAGATATTCAAAGTGTAGTGTAGCTCTCATCAATAGTTTACTAAATTAACTTTTATTTGCTGGTATGACATTGATAATTGGTCTAGTGGTTCATAAGTTACGTATTTACAAAAATTGACACATTCAACAAAAAAGGCTGAGTTTTACACAACCAAAAAAATACAAAAAAGGGCTTAAATTATTTCGATAACTAACAAAGATAATATTTATATAATAATACAATACTAAACAACAATACTAAATAAAAAATAAAAATAAAAATAATAATAATAATAAAATAACTAACACACTAACACACTAATGCAAACACTAATAAAAATAAAGTTTCGAAAATGAGAGCGTTACGTAACATGGACTACTAAAGGAAACAGCCTTACAAAATCGTAATTGATAACAGATGGAAGCTGCGGTTACTCTTGTATCTGCATGCATTTGTGCATCCTGGATGTGTTTCCCTAACACGGACTACAAAAACAGGTAAGACGGCGTTATCGTTAACGGTGCAATCAAGTCATTGACCCTTGTCAGGGCTACCAAATATTTGTACTAAAGAGTACTTAATTCTTAAATTTCTATGATGTTCGCTCTGGCGGGCAAGAATTTCCTAGTCCTACATTAACTATGCGGTAGGACACCACCTTTCTGGTTTTTTGTATAAGTTTCGACTATATCTTAATTGACAAAACCAACTAGTTCTGTCTCTCATCGGTAACTGTCTACAAGAATGTTAATAAAAATGTCACTGTCACTAGTTTTCAAAGTTTTAGTCTAGTTTAAATTTGGCAATTCCGTCGAAATGATCTTTGAATGAGTCATTGTCATGTCGAAGCTTGAACGAATAGCTTATGAATGCGCGCCAGGTAGTATTTGGATGAAATATTACCCCTAATTTACCCAGTTTGCCGTTTTTTTTTGTTAAGTTTCACGTACACAGTATTTTGATTTGCCTGACTATGAAGAGATCTTGATGCTACAAAGTGATTGAAATTGGGGTTCAGTTTGGGAACGCAATCTGTAGGTGAATTTGCTCCGAAAAAAAATATTTATGAAATGTATTTAATTTGTTTATGAGTTTATTTATAAAATTATTTTGAAATAAAAAAAAGTATTAATTTTAACCAAACATCGTCGTGAAACTATACTAAATGCAATCAATTTGTTGATCCATCATTCCATTGAAAGCATTGCAAAAAATAAAAATAAAAATTCTTGTTGTGTTGAAAGTGAAGAACCTGAATGTTGCTCTTATTCACTCCGTGTGTTTTCCAATAACCACGAATACATGATTCAGCACTCACATTTGCCAATACCAACTCGAATTGACGGATGATATCAGCTAATTTGAATCATTAGATTCCCACAGTAGTATTAACCGAACCCAGGAACTCAGGTGATCAACAGATTGTGAACAGCGCATCGATTGTTTCCATATTAATTACCAGAGTTTGAACTCTGACTAATACAAGTATACGAGTTTGAAAATGAGAATGAGTTAAACGAGTCGAACGAGTCTAGATCGTACACATAAAAAGTGTACAGTGTAAAAGTGTGGTCTTTCTTTGTTTTGGAAATTTGCTTCGAAATTTAGAACATCAAAAAGCTTTCGCTACAATTTTGAAAGTACATCCAAAATTCAAAAAAAAAAATAAGATCGAGTCCTATCTAGTACCAATTAAAATGATCATCGTTATACAAAAGAAAGTTCAACTGAACCTTTTGCCAACAAACAAGTTAAGAAAAACCTTAATTTAGAGCAGAAAAATTATCATCTGACACATCGGGTTGCTCTTCTCGGGCCCCATTGGAGTTTCCTAAATTTTATTTGGTGATAAGGTTTATCTTGCACGACCAAATAACATGATTGATGTCGTGATAATCTTAGTTGCAAACAGCAGATATTGCGAATAAAGTCCCGTTTCAGGTAGAAACTTTTGAACCATGGTTTGAGGCTAATATTATGGATGACAGTTATCGATTGTATTCAAACGGGCTGAAGAATCAAATGCATTGAACACCAATTTGACGCTGACAAACGTCGACTTCAGGTCGGTTTCATTAATCAAAATCGGAGAAACAGCGACTAGAAGTTAAGAAAACTGCATTTGAAGAACGATTAAAAAGAGGTCAATGTCTAGGACTCGCGTTGAATGTCCGCAGTGAAATTTGTTCATATTCATGATGGATTTTTTTTTGTAACGAACTTGTTCTTGTTCCAGAACTTCGCTCATTGCTCCGGAAAAAACCACTCAAATGAAGAAATTGAAGGAATTCTGCGACGCTCTTCGACCACTTTATAACGAGATCGTGGAAATGTCTGCTGAAAAGTACCTCATGTGCAGTGAAATTGGTTCTTTGTTTCGGCCCAAGTATTTTTTTGTACATTTTGTTGTTGTTATTTTTAATGCAATCTATCTGAACTACAATACACTTGTTCTAGTGTTTCCCTATCTCATTAATTAATTTATTTTTTCTGTAAACCAAGCGGTTTTCTCATCCAGTTTGCCCAATAGTTAACAATAATAACCTGAGATTAAAGGCTGTTTTAGTTATAATTTGGTCGTATAAAGTAGGACATTGCTCAGCATAGAAATAACGTACAAAAAAGGGAAGGATGCCATTTAGTAGGTTTTTCAATGAACTTAAAGGGAAAAATACCAATGCAGAGATCTGTAGTTGTGGAGAGACGACAAAGGTTTTCATCACTTGGGTAACAATAAATGGCAAAGTTCACAAAGAGGAGTGCTTTTAGAACAGGATTTTGCTACTCATTTGATCACACAAAGGTCTGATGAAGTTCTGGCATGTCTTGGCAATCTTCCATTACAACCGGGATGTCGTCAAGTGAGACATTGGGCAATCAACAAAGGCAAAGTGAAGAAATTTGGTAAAACCATAAATGGAAAAGTAGTGGAACAAGATAGCAATATTGTATTGCTATTGTATTGCTGCGTATCCTACAAAATGACATCCCACTTTATGCGACCAAATTCTAACCAAAACAGGCTCCATATTGTGTAGTGAAATGCAGACATAACCGAACGTTTATAAAATTGAAATCCATTAAATCTATGAAATTGCTGTGATTGTTTTTATTCAAAAATTTCGAGATCGCTGATGAAAGTATTTACAATAATAATCCAACGTAAAATCGCTTTTTTTCAGCGTCCTCACACTTGTTGGATTGTAATCAGTTCGATGTATCATAAGTTTTTTTTTCAAAAGTATGGCTACATCGAACAAATGCTTCTTTATCGTTTGAAACATTAAAAATATCTGAAAAATCTGAGGAATAATTGATTGTTTGAACACATTTAGGCGATCAATCGTACTGAGTAACAAACAGCTGAACAATATTACCCTTGATGAACGAAATTCGATTGATGATCGAATTATTTAAAAAATCAGAACACTAACCGGATCACTCAACTCACATCTTTTACATCATAGCATCAGTAATGAAATTTTTATTTCTCTCAAAATGTATATTAATGGAAAACCGAAATGAACTTTAGGTTGAATGATATGGTTATATTAAAAACGGTTGGATAAATTCTGCACATTTTGTGAAGAATATTATATACAGTCGTGTTCAAAATGATAGCAGCACCTAATGCCTTTTCATATATTTTATCATTTCTCGCATACATACCCTAGATGTTGTTAACTAATCATATGAATATACGAAGGTAGTATTTCTCGTTTAAAACTCATATTGTTTATAACCAGAATATTTAGTTCAGTATATATCGTATTCGAAACTTCTGGTTGCGTCCTTTTCGCGCGGTTCAAAATAATAGCAGTGAAGTACGATTTTAATGAAAGCATGTTTTTGTTCGAAGATTCCGTCAAGTTTTGTCGTTTCGAGGATCGGTAAGTGTTTATATAATTGTAAATTGTGCACAAGATAACATGTATTTTTTGTTTGTATTGCAGAAAATGGGTCGCGGTTAACATTGTTCTGAGGAGCGGCGCAATTTAATCAAAACTTTAATAAATCAAGGATAAACCTACAGACAGGAACTAGTTGGTTGTTCTGCCAAAATGATAAGCAATGTTTTGAAATATAAAGATAAGTCTGAAACTTGTGGCCGAAAACGTTGCACTTCTGAAAGAATTGATTGAAAGATAGTTAGACTGTCACGGACTCATCCATCTTTTCCTTCTAATAAATCAAAGATGAACTGAACTTAACTGTGAGCGCTGTTACAGTCAGACGACGATTGGCGGAAGTCAAATTGTATGCACATAGCCCTCGAAAGGAACCATTGTTGACAAAACGTAATGTTACGAGTCGCCTCAAGTTTGCTAAAATGCACATTGATTGGCCCGAAGCAAAATGGCGTGATATTTTGTGGACGGATGAGTCCAAAATAGTTCTCTTTGGATCGAAAGGCCGTCGTCAGTATGTGAGACGTCCACCCATGCCACTAAAATGGGTCGTGCGACAGGACAACGATCCGAAACACACGAGCAAACGCGCTAATACATGGTTTAAGGAGAGGAAAATTGAGCTCATGGAGTAGCCAGCGCAGTCTCCGGACTTAAACCCGATTGAGAATACGCTGTTTCTGAAGCTAAACCGAAAAATGTGGATCAATTGTGGTCTGTAGTTCGTGATTCCTGGGTTGCGATACCTGTTTCTCGCTGCCAAGCACTTGTGGACTCTATGCCAAAACGATGTGCTGCTGTTATTAAGAATAAAGGTTATACTACAAAGTATTGAACTAGATGATTAGAATATAAAACCAATTCCGACAACTTCCTTCATTTTATTCCTATTTTTCTAGTGTTAACAAAAATACTGCAATTTTTTTGAACACTGCCTTTTTGAAATAACTGATAGTTTTGATAAATAATAAAATAAAACTTGAAACAAATACCACAGTTTTGTTATGCTGGAACGCTCTTCAAAAATACACTATGAAGAAAACTGGAAACTGGATCAAGACGCTAATTTCAAATTATTAACATATTTCAGTTTTCAAATCACCACCGCTATTATTTTGAACACAACACTATGTGATGCGAAATTTTTTTTCAGTACAGAAATCAAACAAAAATGTCCATAAGACCCAAAACCAAAAACGAAAAACTTTCGATTTTACACAATCATACCATCATCTACGAGACTCTAGCTTAAGTCATTTTTGTTGCTATTCCACCTTATTTGTTGGATCGAGATATCGAAAATTGATATGATCCTATCGGACGGTGAAATGACTTCAAATATACCATCCAATATAGAATCAATCTGCGAAAATTACTGCTATGAATGAAAATTTCAAATCTCATCGTTTTGATAGGGAACCTTCTATGATTATTCAAGGCGAATTTGTAGCATGCAAAAATTTTCACCGCATTATTCGCAATTTTCAAATAACAGAATTAACCAAGCAACACTTCCACCAGCGCGGTTCGGAACAACAGGTGAACGAAAGTCGCGAACCACATTCCAGTGGCCGGCCAGCCAGCCAGTCACTCTAATTCTCGATGATCATTTCGTATCCATTTCACCGCCATCGAAGCCAAAGTTTCGTTTCTTCATAACAACAAAAAATCGTTCTCGAAAACAACACCAACCAAATTTACGTTCTACGATAGACACACTGGATGAATATATACAGTTTTACACGGCCACACACGCACCGCGTCTCATTGCTCAACACTCAACATTCCAGCAATTTTCCGCCAAATCTTCATCGACTCAAATTCGATAATCACTTTCAAACGGCATAATTATTTTCGAATTATCAGCAATCACTTCATGCCCTGGCTTCTTGTGTTTACTGATGCGGTGCGGCGGATTTTTTTCTCGTTTTGCACAATTTCTGCGTTTGCTTCCCCTGTATCCGCGCGCGCGGCACTTGTTCCTTCGCGCACAAAAACCGTGATCCTTCCGAAGCGAAGCGCACCTGTTACGCGCACACAACCACACAAGAAGTACTGTCCCGGGCTGTGTCCCCTGACACTGACTCGCGATCGAGGTGGTTCGATGCAAAATTGAATATAATTTGCACGTCTATCGCGACGCGTGTTTCTCTAATCAATCATAACGGGTGAAGTTTCTAGCGCAAACTGAACGCGAAATCAGTAGCAGAGATGGGATTAGGCGGTGTGTGCGCTTCGGTCCGCATGTTTCTGTTTGCTCGCTCTTTCGCTTGGTTCGCCCTCTCTCTCTGCCTCTCTGTCAAACGCACTGTTTTCACCGTTTGGTTTTCCCTGTGGTCCTGGCCGATGGAAAAATACACGCGGCGGCAGCAACAGTCGCTTTTCTTCTGGCTTTTCTGGGTGCTCTATGCCACACCGGCCCAGCCAACGCAACTGCCGGGAGTAGTATGACACTCTGCCCAAGACGAGCATATGAATTTCTGGTTGCTGACGGCTCTATTGGGTGTTCCATATTATTATGCTCTGGTGCGGCGTGACATGCTCGAAAACATACGATTGTGTGTGCGCGCCGATCTACCGAGTGATCGACCGAGCGAGTGAGAGCAGGACGGGAAGTGAGAGTCCACATCTAACGGTGGGAAATTATGTCGAGCAGGGGGTAGCCCCGAAAACGACGAGAAAGAGTAGTCCCGATCCGATCCGATTCATTGGCATTGGCGCTCGAATTATGCTGATGAGATTGAAAGCGTGTGGAATTATGTAGGGGCTCGGATTAAAAATGATATGCTATGCGACTGTGGACTTTTTTGATCCGCGAAACTGTCACAATATGGATGTGTCAAACACAGAGCGCAGTGATTAACTGTAGCATCGATCTATTGGAAGTAACTCACAGCGAACTTAACCGGATTGTTGATCTGCACTGTCAAATAACAAGGTATGAATAGAACTTATCTTCCTGAATTCCCGGTCTCCTTCTGCAGCGTAAAATGGATGTGTTTTTTTTATTCAGATCAGTTCGTATTTTACCACATTAGCATTAAATTAAGATAAATTCATGTTTGTGGTCAAATTATTTCGCGGAGAATTGACGCACCGTATGATTTATCACCCTCCGAATGAAACGACTTTAGTTTGTTCCGACTGAAATAAAAAATTAGCCTTTGAAATGTTGAAGAAATTAAAGCTTTCATTTCAATTTTTTTAGTATTGTAATCATTTAGCTCATTTTTTTTCATTTGAGGGGCTTAGAATGCAAGGGGTGTAAGTGACTTGAGCGATTTCTCTTCATCAACTTTTTCTTTAGTTAAGAACTCAACTGCAAAAACGTTCCAATTTCAGTTTGCTTTGTAATCCGATGGTTGAAGTTCTGATCTATCTTCCACATTGTCAAATACAGTTGGGAATGGATTTGCAGCTAAGTTATGACCAAAAGAGAAACGTAACGTGGAACGTACCGGAATTCTGTTGGAAGAGCAATCCGATTTTAGGAAACATCACTCTTGTGAATCAGCCTTGAACTTATTACTCTTAAAGTGGAAGCAGTACATAGAGCAAGGAAAAATAATTCTTGCTGTTTTTGTAGATCTTAAACGAGCCTTCGAAACAATTGATCGGGAGAAGCTGAAAAGAGTGCTGAGGCGCATCGGTATCCGTGGGACCGTGCTGGATTGGTTTCATAGCTATCTAGAAAATCGTGTACAAGTGACAAAATACAACGGTTGCATATCACCAACAGCAGAAGTAAACTTAGGTGTTCCACAAGGTAGTGTGCTTGGACCATTGTTGTTTATATTGTATATAAACGATGTGAAATTGATCCTGCAAGAAGCTGAAATCAAGCTCTTTGCCGACGATACAGTACTGTTCGTCGTTGCAGACAGTTTCGACGAGTGCTTCAATAAAATGAATCATGAGCTGAACATGTTTTCGGAGTGGTTAAAATGGAGGAGGCTTAAGCTGAACGTTACCAAGACAAAATTCATGGTTGTTACTACACGGTTGAGTACTAATATAGATAGAACAATTCAAATTGACGGTGAGGAAATTCAGAGAGTAGAGTCAATGAAGTATCTCGGAGTTATGTTGGACGGAAAATTGAATTTTAACGAGCACATTAACTATACAATACGTAAGGCCACCCAAAAGTTTGGTGTACTGTGCAGAGTCAATCGTTTCCAGACAACAGATGTGAAAATTATGGTCTACAAATCAATAATCGCTCCTCACTTTGATTATTGTGCTTCCATTCTGTTCCTCGCGACGAAACAACAAAGGAGAAGGATGCAGATCCTCCAGAATAAGGTGATGCGTTTAATTTTATGTTGTGATTGGCTGACACCAAGGATAAAAATGTTTAACTGTCTGCAATGGATGTCTATTCGACAACGAATCGAGTTTAACGCATTAGTTTTTGTATACCGTTTGACGATAGGAATGGCTCCACAATACTTGAGAAGCACGGTAGTGTATGGAAGAGATGTACATCGTTACGAAGACAAGCAGGAGATCTTTCTTAGATTGCAGAATTTTAAAAAGACGTGCACACAAAATTCCCTATTTTACTAGGGTTATCATTTATTTAACCAGCTTCCAGAAGCCACAAAACGGGCGAATAATTTAAGGGCATTCAAAAATATATGTAAAGTGTTTGTATCACAACGAGTATTGGATTGAGAGACAAAGATGGAATACACGGAAGTGAAGCAAGATAAAAAGGAATCTCTCCGAATTGAAAAAAAAAATTATCGAAAGATATCTGCTCGTAAACCTTCCACACTTCAAAAGATGTGTATGGGTATGAGGTGGGCCATCTAAGAGAGAGTCGATGTAGAGAAATCGATCAAATCACTTACACCCCTTTTATTCTAAGACCCTCATTAAAGAGATAATTTATTATGAACATTTTGACATTGTAGTGATTTCAAATCAGATGTCCTATGTGGAATGTTCAATTTTTGTTCCAAATTAAACACGTGCTCATTAAACACGTTGAACCCCGGATTGTTCTTGCTTTGCTTTCCGTTCAGTTCGTATCAAGAGCATTTGCACAACATCAATGTCGGTCCCCGCTCCCAAAAATATTTATTGTATAGAAAGAAAATAGTCAGAGATTCGACTAAAAAAGTAGTCACATATCGTAAAATAACCGAAAACAAACCATGGTTTTTTTTATTTCTATATTTGGTAACGGTTTGTCTCAGTGATCAACGTTTCTCTAATGAAAAGCTCAACGTCAGTCCGCAGAGACCGACACGGGGTTAAACGTTTTAATATTACGGATACATCCGTATTGTTGTAGGTAACGATGAATTTCTTGCAGACTCTCAAAGAAATCTAGAAATCGAATGAAAACGACCATCTACATTGATTGATTGCTCCGTATTTTGGTTATTGGGAATCCGCGAACCACTCGCCCCCCCCTTGCGAACAAGAGACAAAATAATACTAACAAAGTATTTTCAAGGAGCTTTTGAAACACTATTTAGATTTATGATCTGTCCGTTAGAGCATTAGTGTGTAGTTTGACGAAGTAAAAACGGTAAGATTATGAGCATAACTTTAGAGCCTCAATTTTCAAATTTTGAAATACTTTACGAACATATTTTTATCTAAGTGTGTGTAGAGATTAAGGAAAAAATATTGAGAAGAAATAAAAAAAATCGATTTCTTTCTGTTTTTTTCAAATATTTTGTCGACTAACACATTTTTTTGCAAGCTAAGTCAATTACAAATCCAATTAACCTTATTAATTAACATTTGATCCTTATTACATTTCTGTAGGCCCTTTCAATACAGATATATTTTTGTTTGAACGAAAAAATATCCCTTCGTATTTGAGGATGAATAGTTGAATGAGTAATGATCGCACCGCAAATCTAGAGGCAGTTTTGAAAATTCTAATAAATTCCGTACAAGTTTAATTTCGTGCTTCGACAAACTTTTCTTTGAAATTTCGATTTCAAAAAAGTGTCAAACACAGGTTCATAACTTTCGTTTTCATGAGTATATGGTTAAGAAGTGTGTGTGTGTATATATGTGGGAATGCGTATGCATATGTGAGTGTATCGTGGCTCCTTGCAATCCTCATATCCACAACAGTGTTGCCACACGTATTTGTGGAGCTTGATGGGGAGAACAGATTTGTGCTTTAGGCTGATGTCACATTAGGCGGATTCGCCGCCGCGGATATTGCGACGGTTTTTTTTCTCGATATGAATTCGCTTCCAAAACCGCCCCGCTCTGTGTGACATGGCTAATTCACAATACACTCCTCCGCTGCGGTTTTACTCGCGGAATCCGCGGCGGCGAATCTGCCTAATGTGACATCAGCCTTATGCATGCTTCTGTTGTTGTTCTGCTCTCTCTCTTCCAGCGTTGTATTAGAAGCGTTTCAGGGTTCTTCGATGAGAATTTACAAGATCCGGAGGACCCATTCCATACCCTAAAAGTAAAATTGTTCCGAAAGGTAATCAAAGTTTCGAAAAACATGTGTAGGATTGGTGTACAAAAATGGTATGCCTGAAAATAATAGACGGTTTGCTCGCATTTTTTGCGCTTCGGTGCATTGAATATAAAATTCTAACTATGCCTCACTCCTCGGCAACCGTCAAGCGGTTGTTTTCCTGTATATAACTGAAAAAAAAGTCTCTAAATCGGTTCAGCAACGACACGATGAACGCAATTTTAAGATCAATAGATTTGATTAAACATCGAGGCGGCAGCTCAGAAAAATTTATTGAATGATGGTATGCAATCTAAATTTAGAAAGACCATGTATAGGTATCATCAAACAAACGTCATGTACATTTACATTAAATGTGGCATTTGTAGAAAATCAATGTAGATGTAAAGTTAGCAAGTAGATATAAAAACTTGTAGTAAATTAATTAGTATTTTTTCATGCTAATAAAAGATATTTTCCCCTACAATGAATAGTTTTTGATGGTACAGATTTTTAGAACAGATTGTTTGAAGAAAAAGTAGAGATGAAAAAGATTTTTACCCGTTCTGGTACAGATAAGAATGTGGTGACACCGATCCACAAACGCATGAAAACGAAAGCTACGAATCGTTCTCAACTTTTTGTACTTCCGGTACATGTTGCAACGAAGTGCTCCTCTAATTTACTCCAAACTCGATCGGGTCGAGAAAACTCCTGGATGCATCAATATTAAACGATCACTTGGGTGCCACTACAGAAAATTACAAAATTTTCAAATTTTTTGAAACATTAGAAAAACTGACATAAAAAAAATTGAAAAAAGGCTTTTAATCAAAGCAAGAAATTTCATTTGGACAGTATTTGTTAGAGTTTTCAAGACTGCCTTCAGATTTACGGTGCGATTTACAGATTATTCATTAAATTATTCACTCTCAAATACGAAGAAATAATTTTCATTCATACAAAATATTGAATTGTCCATTAAGACCTTGACGTTATAGCGATCAAATGAAATCTGCTTGATGTGGTTAATTGGATTTGCGATTGCTTAGCTGTGAAAAATTGTATTAGTCCACAAAATCTTTGGAAAAAACAGAAAGAATCCATATTTTATTTCTTCCCGATTTTTTTATCAACTACATCTTGATATGTGATATAATTTTTCATAATAAGAAAAATGAAACTTCCAAAATGATGCACATTCCATCTTCATGCGTTAGTTAATCACGAAGTTGTAGTGTTTCAAAATTCACCCTAAAATTTCGATTTCGTACTCTGTTTTTTTGTCGAGTGTAGTTAGATTTAGTCAATACGAATCATCACGAGACTTGATCAAGGGTGAAATTCGATTTTGAGACATTCTGTTATGCATGATTCCGGATTCATTGTCTTATTTGTCACGTAAACATTGTTTTCTTGGTCGGTGGCAACTATAGATGTCTTGGTTAATCATAATTTTTTGACGTATGACGTATGCAAACATCTTACGTTTCCGCTGCGAGCGGATTTAGATGATTTGCATATCCATTATATCGGAAAATTTCCAAGATTAGTTTGAAATGATATGCCAAGACTAGTACATGATATACAATCCGATTCTCTAGTACATAAATGGTGTAAATTGCTCAAAAATCAAATGCTTTCACATATTCCCATACATTGGATTTCTGATCAGATCTACAGGTGTAGTCAACAACGAACTACAAATGCAGCGGCGATGCAAAACTTTTATATATCACCGCGTGAATCGTTCGCTGGGAATGCAAATGCAGTGCTCGTTCTACTGTCGCTTTGTGGAAATGGCGAAATATTGCAATATAAATTTGCAACTTATAGGGTATGAAAGAAATCATTCGCGATTTCTATTACACAGCCTGACTCCATCTGAGCAGTCAATAGTCTTCCTTAGCGCTGATGTCACACAGCGTGGTTTTGTTTGATACGAAGTCCCATCATTTTGAAGGTCCGGTAGCGTGTTGTGAATGAAAATACCGCACATTGTGGTGCGGTTTTGTACGATGAAACGATGCACAGCGTCATGCAATCTGATGAAATTACGCTGCCGTTCTCTCAACTTTCCTCATAACAACTCCTGTGATCCCCGTTGTTTTTATGAGCGGCTAGCTCTAGAATACGCGTGTACGCGTGCAGGTCGGAAGAACTTTCTTTGACGGAAATCCCCCGCCCAGAACGGGAATCGAACCCAAACCCCCGATATGTGACGCTACCCATTCGGTCACGGGAGCATCTACAGTCTTACAGTACCGTATGCGTGATAATATGATACCATCGTATAAATAAGGTCCCTGTTCCACCTGTACATACAATGCTTTCATATCACAATAGGCTGTGATTAAAAGAAGCCGATTTCCTTAGTTTTACAGTTACACCATGACGAAGTGGCAGCGTATTCGTGATTTGTCCCATGCAAAAATGTTTCAAAAAGACATTTCAATCGCCGGTGAACCTGTGAAAAGGGTTTTCGACCGAGAAAAGAATGGATAACTATCCGCGAAGTTGGCCATAGATCGTCCGAGGTCAGCTTGGATTCCGAGGGTTATCGTTGTCACCAAAAGTAAGATTCGAGCGAATCCAGTGCGTTCAATGCGGAGAGCACCGGAGGAACACGGATCAGCGATTTTACGGCACGGACGATCGTTAAGGAAAATTGCGAAGTCGAGGGCACGGAAAAAAAGTTATTTGATTATCAACCGCATCCGGGAGCTACGAGTCGAGCGAAGTAGGAAAATTTTTAACTTCCTCAAGCGAAAAAAATCCGGTAAACCTGTTCACTGACAAGAGCAAGTTTACTGTCAATCGTGAATCACATTCCAGGACCAATCGGGGTTTCCTAACACGTCTGCGTCTGCAGCGTATCTTGTTGAAAGATATTCAAAATCAAAATTCCACAAATGTGTCGCCTAGTTTGCAACTAGGCACAAATATTGTACCGTAATCCTACGTCACCTATGCAGTAATGTCTCAGACAGAACTCCCTGCTTCGAAAACGTTCCGTCCGAATTTTCGAATGCAACTTCTAACGCTTCATCTACGGCATCCTCCATAAACATTCCAATATTCACACACGAACACGATCAAAATTGACGTATTGACGAGTTTCTTTTAAGTGTGCATTTGAAAAATCTGAAAACCCCTCATAGGAACGAATGCGGTCAGGTTTTTTAAATGTAAAAGAAATATATCAATTTGAAGTCGATTTAGATCGGTCGATGGAAGCTTCTGTACTACACTTTGCATCAGTATGTACAGGTTCATAGGATTTGATAAGTTTTCAAAATCGAACGTCGATTTAGAAATTGATGAGTTGATACTCCTTTGATTTGATGCCTTCATCGAGGATTTAGCTTGAATTTCTGAGCCTCTGTCAACATCTCTGTTTTCAGTCAAAAATTCACATGTCACAATTACGTTTGAAACAGCAACCAACGGATCAAACCTATGTGCATGACGGAGGATAAAAAAAGGGTTCGAAAATCGCGCGTATTTCCCCGCTTTACTATATCACCTTCATCGCTTTCGTCGTTATCAACCATTGCAGATGAAATGGAGCAACGAAACCAGCCGAGCATTTTTGCAATTGTTCCGTGTGGAATGAAAGAAGAGCATTCCTCGCGTGGACCCCTCTCCCCCCTTTCCAGGACACAGCTAACTCGTCGCTGGCCATTCTCCAGCATGATGATGTTTCGCGTGATGAAGACGCCGACTGCGGGATGATTTAATTTATGCATAAACCGCCAGCGCGTGTGTTTGTATGTCGCAAGCAAGCAAGCAAGCTCTTGAAGCCCCACACTCCTCGATAGCGGCGTAGATTTGGGTCCCGGGACCCGATGCGAGCGCAAATCGTAATTTCGAAGTTTTCTTTAATTGCTGGTGCGTTGTGTGTTGGGTATACCTGTCCGCCGTGTAACCGTCACTCATTGCGGATGCCTCGCTTATTGATGAATGGGAATATAATTGAAGGGTTAATGGGTTTACCGTCCAATTGGAGAAGTTTGTCGAGTTCCAGGTAAACTGCGAACAAGTTGTTTAACTTTCACCAGTGGAAATTTCAGAATTTCAACCGGTCGAACACGTGTTCTTTGCGACATGCCGGATTGAAACATCGCATGCATCGGTCAGTGGAATGCGAGTTGTACGCAAGTTATGCTGCAAGTCATCAATCAACCAGAGCATAAGGATGCGTTTTGTTTCGTCCCTGCCTACTGTTTCGCCGGCGCTAGAGGATGGGAGGAGCTAGTAGCACGGCTTAACTTGGACCCCTTACATTTTATTCCATTCGATCTTCCTGTGTTGTCGTGGTGCGCTTTTTCGTACCATATGAACCCTTCTGAAATTGGATAGACTTATTAATTCAATTACCAGCTGCGATTGAAGGGACGGTGTGAGTGTCTGTGGATGAAAAAAGAGAGAAGAAGAGAGAAAACATATTGCTGCAGTTTCGATTCTATTGATACACTTAAGGCGGCTCGCACACCGCAGCAATAAGCAACTAGCAAACTGCAGTACACAATATGCAACAGGAAACATATTTTGTTGTTCTTCGCATACCAGAGCAATAAAAACCCCTGACATTATGCAAACAATCGCCTTAATGTACGAAACTTGTCAAAATATGAGCGATAAGTTGCTATTCAACCGACACGCCGTGTTGCTAGCGACATGTGTTGCTCTGTAAAGGCGACAGCGATATCGTATTGCGTCGGTGTGCGAGATCAACAAAGATTAAATGGAAAAATCCATTGGTGATAATATTGCTTATTGCATGTTGACAGTTGCTAGTTGCTCATTGCTCCGGTGTGCGAGCCGCCTAAAACATTGTGCGATGGCTGAGCTGAAAATCTTGCCTTCTGGGCGAACCTCGGAAGGGTGCCAACAAACCGGGGGAAGACTTCTTGGCACAGATGTTTCTTTTGTGGTGCTTTCCTTTTTTACTCCGCGCGCGATGCTCTGTCTTGCAAGTTTTTGGCGGCGGTGGAAACCGTGGTTTTATCCGTGTTTGTGTAAAGACCGGTACTCATAAATAACCTGACGGCACAAAACGGACATACATTCTGCCGCCCGGCCGATAAGCGTTGGCACAATTGAACTGGATGCTGTTGAAAAATGAACTGTTTTTTTTTTGTATTCTTGGAAGAGTGGGTGAGTGAGCACAGAAACCGATTTTCATTCGGGCCGTTGTGAAAAGACGGTTATTGTAGTTTGAAACTTCTCGAGCACTATGAATTATACAGTTCGACAATCATTACTTAAAAAATTTATACAAAATTATAGGAGTAATCAAAATTTCTTTTTTTTCCGACTGGAACTTACAATCATCATGATTATCTCACCAATTATCATCAATGATTATTGGTGAGTTTATATTCAATCTTATGGAATAGGAATTTGTATCGTAACGCTGAAACACCAACACACGCTGTCAAAATTATCAGGAACGGAGTGTTATACGAGTGTATCGTCGAATGATAACGAAAAATGCGAAATTATTAAACAAAATGAATACACAGTATTGAAAAAGTGGTAGCTTTCATTTTCTAATAAATTCATCGGTACAAGAAATCCGTCTAACAATATGTGTTCTACGTATGAAAATTGAATATTTTTTTTTGTTTCGATAATTTATAGGATTCGTGCAGAAGTTAAAATTAAATCGTATTGAATCGTAATTATTTAAGAAATAAATTTACTGAGATTTGAGATTTGACGGGAATGTTTAACTAGTTTTATAAACCTGCTTTTGCCTTTGGATGGTCAGCGGACATCGGGGATGTTCCAGATTTTCGGGAGGTATATCAAAAGCTGTGTTTTTCATCGCATGTATGTTTTTTTTGGTATGAAATATTTTTACCAATCTTTTTATTTCCACATACTAGAACTATTTGCGGTAATGTTACTTGAAGCGTTAAGAACAACCATATATAGCTATATCCATACCAGAGGAGAGTATTGGTATGAAACCCAATGGATAAACTGCACTGGCAACATTTCCAGAACAGATTTTATGTTTGTGCTGTTTTCTAAGTTGTTTTTTTTTCTCTTTGCGCTTCAAAATATAATAAACAAGGAAGACAATAAAAAACACAAGCGATAAAAAACATGCGGCTTTTGTGCATACCTCGGAAAATCATGAATATCTCCGTTGAAAGCTGGCCATTCGTGTTGCAAATGCAAATGTTGAATCGTAAAACTTCCCACATACTAAATCGTATATAAAAACACTTAACTTAAATATCATAAAAGTAATTCGTAATTTGTTCGGCATTGGTTTTACGATGTTCTTTATCTTGTCTACTATCTCTAGGGACCCATAATAAGTTTTTTTTGTTATGAGAGGGTTGATCACTGGGACTCATAGTTACAAAGTAAGTAAATAAAAAATGTATAGCTTCCTTTTTCGGATGTTTTACAAAATTAGACTAAGGAGCCGAATTTCTGACTATTCTCTTTTTATATGGGAAGTGGGGGCATAGTGGTCACCCTAAGGAGTATGTCCATTTCCAGCTCCCACATACCGATTTAAATCCCGTTTTTCGAAGAATATTATAGTCCAACTCGTTGTTCTTCAAGATAGCAAACGGCTTTTACTATAAAAATTCAAAATAGTACACTTTTCATCATTAGAAAAAAGGTGAAAAATCGATTTTTTTTTGCTTGGAGATAAAGTGGTCACTCGCAAATATCAAGCTATATGGGATAGATTTATGCGTTTTTTTCATCCAAATTTGTTCAAATCATATTTGTTATAATAGGTACATATATGAAATAAGCTTGGCCTATTCACCTAGAGTCTCAATTTAAATTTTCTCATGCATACAAAAACGTAGTAAGAAACATATAACGTTCAGCATAATGAGGCTTGGTTTAGTTGGCGTGGCATATTCATCCAGGGTCAAAGCCATAAAAGGATCTTCTTCAAGAGCAGAATGTGATGCGGTATATCAGCTTTAGTAAACAGAACATTGTAAGTCGTTATTCACCTATGACCACTTTGCCCCCAAACATCAAATTTATTTCTATGCTAATTAATTGCTGAGATTAAACAAAATATCTGTTCACCTCTCCTAGAATATTTGAACAGTGTTCCAAACTGATGATTTGTAATATATCAGATTGAATAAACTATATTTCACGAGAAATTCCTTAGACACGATGCGCACAGAGCTATGGCCGAATGTCTATTGAGAGGCAAATTTCTATTTTTATTTATATTTCGACATGTGACAGCTCTACTGAAGTACAAGGTGACTTAAAATTCATTAAATTCTTCAAACATAAGATGCCTATCAATACGGTGTCAATAGTCAATAGTAATACTACCAAGCAAGCAGGTGACCACTTTTCCCCCCATGACCAATTTGCCCCCACTACCCCTACAATATATATCGTTGGGAGCTGAGAGCTGGAAATGACAGTGATATCGGGCAAGCGTTCTTGATGTGAGCTGAATAGAATGCGCAGCAAGAATAGTGCGGGGCTCAACGTGTTAATTCTGGTCTCGGTGCAGCTAGCGAGCCGGCCTAAGCGTTAACTTCAATATTTTCATTTTCATTAGGCACTGTAGGTTATGTTCTTCTAATTGTTTAGGTGTGCGTGTGTGTATTTGCAAGTTTCTGTGTCGATGCAAATCTTTATGTTTAGTATGTGCTTGCTTCAACGGACGATTTCGGGATTTGATTCGTGATTCATGAGCAAGCATGGACTTGCGAGTTGCAGTTGCCCAATAATCGTCCGAGAGTAATCCATTGCGTTAAGTAATTCTCCTCAACCCTTTCCCGTACAACATCGAGTCTCACTCGTGGGTACTTGAATAACATTGGGCGCTAGAAAACTCAGCAGACTAGTGGAATCACTTGATGTGTGACGCATTAAATAATACGGGAAGGGGTTAAGAGTTAATTTTTCTTTTGATTTGTATGTCGGTCACTAACATGTAATATTGCTCCGTGCATATGCTGCATACTTTTGCGGGCACAATTCACTGTGCAGCAGTTTAGCGGCTGTTTTCCTTGATTCTAGTGTAATTAATCAATTCCAACTTAATTTTGAAAGAAACGAAAGTGGAAGCTAATGTGAATTTAGGACTTTTTGATGATTTTCCGATCGATCATTCGATTTCCGAGAATTTTCTTGCATTGTTTCCACGTGAAAGGCAGCGAAAAAGTGCTGCGCACTTCCAGCCGGATGTAAAGAAGGTATTAGCCATGATAATATTTTCGAAACTTGCCACTTATGACAGAAGATACCCAAAATCTCAAATTTTCATCATCATATGACCAAATTAAAAAAAAGACTGATTTTTGAAAAGGGGTCATTGACCTTTCTTTCAACAAAAAAAAAATAACTCAAAATTTAGATGTCTGATTGAAATATGATGTTTGACAAATTTGTTGGAAAATCAATGAGTTATCACTTTAAATGCAGAAAATCTTTTTAAAAAATTGAATATAATATTAAAAACATTGAAAAATATTTTTTTTGTTGGAAACCCCTACTAATTTAACAAAGTTTGGCGTATAGTGATGCTGTGTCGGAAAAAATGAAGAATTTTTTTTTTAAATTTATCGAATTTCGATATTTTGTGAACTCCTAACCATTTATGAAAAGTAACAGAAAAAATGGAATCTACATGAAATTCAACATGAAAAACTATAGTTTTATTCTAGGACTAATATTGATTTTTTTTATATAATGAAAATAGTGTTAGTGAAATATCTATGCGATATCGGAACCTTAGGGGTAATGTCCAGCAGAAGTATGCATTTTCTAATATTTCACGAACATGTTTCCATTATACAGTGATTCGCCTCTAATTGGACAGACCTGTAATGCGACCAGAATAATTGGACATTTTTGTAAATATACCTTTGTGCAAGTGTCTTTAACATGATAAATTTTTAGGAGTGTTTTCAACCATTTTCCAATAACTTCTGGTGTAACAACCAAACTTGTTATACTTTTTTTTTTTTTTTTTTTTTTTTTTTTTTATCTTCGCTTATTTTTCGTCGGCCTATTTCCGCCACTTAAGTGCCAATCACCGACATCAGGGAGGCGACTCCACCTGTTCCTACCTATCAGACTCAACAACTCATGAGCCGGGCCAACTTCTTTTACTTCCGCTCCGAAGGAAGACGTAACCAGAGATTTTTCGCCTCAGAAAATCCCAACGACGCCAGCTGGGATTGAACCCAGGCCGATCGGATTGTGAGGCTGTTACGCTAACCATACAACCACTGGCGCCGTCTTGTTATACTTGAATCATGTCATTTACTTAATTTCTATTAGCTGTTGTTATTCTTTAAGAACGCGACTTCTTCGTCGAAGTCTCCGAAAGTTGAGTTCATTTTACTAGATTATGTATTTCACATACTTTTCTAATGGTTATTTGTGAAATTTTCAACGATTTTACTGTTTTAACTTGTTTTTCACATTGTGTTTTGTTTGTGTTGTGTTTATTGATATGTCCATTTATAGGTCGCAATTGCCTCTAATGCGACAACTGTGTGGTGCTTCGGGATGTCCAATTAGAGGCGAATTATTGTATCTCGAGAACATGTCATATAACCTGTATTTCAAATGTTTTTTTTATTATTGATTTTCCAACAACTTTGTTAAACGATGTATGACATATGTACAATCACAGGTAAATTAAGGATGCTAAATACTTACACTGTCACTGTATATCGTAATTTTTATTGCTAATTGCTAATTGCTTTTATTCCAGTTTTTTCGTATTTTTCCGGTTTTTTTTTCAAATTTTTCCAGCTTTGTCAAAAATTTGGTGGCAACTCTACCTATGGTCGACTGTCGCGATAGCATTCGCTACGAATACCGCATTGTTGTCCTACTATAAGGAAACAAATTGCTTGTGTAATGCTCTCGCTATGGCAAGAATGGATCATCAATTAGTCATCTTCAACTGTTTCTACAAAACAACTCATCGCAATGATTCTTTTGAGTTAGAGTTATTGAAATTTTTTCTATGCATTCTAAAATAATACCCGGTATAGTAAAAAACGAGCAAATTGGTAATGAAGCTATCATCCAGTGGTGAGAGCTATGCTCTTCGGTGAAAACTGAAGATGAAGGCTCGTTTTGCAACGGTTGCTGTCGTCGTCCCCACAACTAGACTACCGATTGGGTTCGGATTTTCTGTTGCCGTTCTGCGAGAAAATGTTGCATAGTATAACTGTATTATTTCTTTAGAAAATAATACTTTTGAGAGATGTAGTTTTTCTAACAGACACCGAAGAACCAATTAGATATTCAATAAGTTCCGTGTTTCAGTTTTGCTCTAGACAGTTAGCAATCAGTTAGTACATGGTAATGTTGAGCGGAGATTTGTAAATTTGCACAAATTGGCTTTTCATTTCTTTGCGAAATATTTGTACTGAATAATTCATTCTTAAACTTCTAAAATGTTCGTTCGCACTAGCAATAATTTTGTAGTTCTACGTCAACAATGCGGTCTTGTCTGGGACACCACCTTTTTTTTTTAAACAGAGATATTCTTAATTGAATGTAAAAATAAACTTTCGTCTTTGGTGACGAATATTTTAATAAGTAATGATCAAACCGCAAATCGGTCGAGCATTGTCATGTTGTAGAATCACTTTTTCGGGACACTGCTCGTTATGTGGCCGTTTTTCGCGCAGTGCACGAAACGATGATTTTTTGCTCGATAGAAAATGCTTGGGACCAATGACAATGATTCCTAGCCATCGCTTCACCAAAAAACGAGCCAACGCTGATGCAGAACCTCCTATTCCCACACCACACCTCCAAAGCATGCTCACCGCTACACAGATTCATAAAAGCAGCTTACAACCACTCAATAAAAGAAGGACGATAAAATTTTCTATAAGCGCGGGCTGACGTGTCCTTTACGTCGCGCGCGTATGAATACCGGGCTGTCAAGGATGCCATAAAGGATAATTTAGATTGTCGATAAGAAGCTCGGGAAGCTCGCGTTCAAAAGGCTTCGGTGATCGGTGCCGAACACACACGTTCCCATTCATCTTTTCGGCCGCCGGAGAAAACTGCCTTCCACACCCACAGAGGGCGAATTGTCAGGGTGAAAGAGCACTCGGCTTACCTCTTTTCTTCGGAATGAAGGAAACCATTACAATGATGGATTACCCATCAACAAATTTACGGCACAGCAAAGGACTCCGGAAGGCTGCGCCGATTAGAGATTGGAAGATGACATTGGGTCTGGGGCTACCTGCCACGGTGACACTTATCGCGGTGGTGATAATCGGCAAGCGCAATTTAAAGACAATTTTACGCTTCCAAAACATTAAGATAAGCCGTAACCGTCGGCGGCAGCAGCGGTAGCATCGTCATCATCATAATCAATCGTTTGAACCGTTAGTGTACCACGTGTTGCCGTCGCCTGATCTTTTTTCTGCTCCTCCTCCTTCTCCTCCTGCACCCGGTGATTCCGGGAATTACATTAAACCCGAATTTTCGGAAGCTAAAACGATAAATTTCCTTCTGGTCCGTGCGTGCCTTCCATTGAAGGCAACGTCGGTTTGGCCGATCGAATGTAATTGGAATCCCGCCTTGGCTGAGATGAATTTCGATAGGTTTCGATCAGTGCCCAGAAGCAGCGGCAAAAAAAAGCACACTGAATTTGAAACCAAAGTTATGTTTTAGAGATTGCGGGATTATCTGGTGGGTCGTATCTTCTCTGGCGGCTGGCTTTTTTGGCTGATTTTTTTTCTGTTGTTTTCAATCGACGGATCGGTTGAAAGAACGGTTCGGAACCTCAATGGCTGAGATGCGCCCGCGTATGGCTCCTGCTCCAGCGGGCCGAGAGACGGTACATTAATTTTAATTACTGGTAGCTTCTCTCTTTAACTAGTAGCTTCCTAAATAGCCGATTGATTGTGTCAGATAGACGGGGGAATTATTTTTTTCCTCGTTTTTATCGACTTTATCGAGCGTCGGCGAAATGGATGGTTTGTGGTTGTTTGCAAGCGGTTTCGTTAATTAATGTTCGCTGTAAACAGTTGTTTTGAGCAGAAATGTCAAATCCAGGAAAATATAGTAGACTTTTTTTTAGTTGTTCCATTTGTGCTTCATAGGAATATGATTCCAGCGCGCCGCTACTCTGCATCCCACTATGGGAGCACACATGTGAAATCCTCCCCGGAGGACATTCGGTGCGGATACTTTGAAGAATGAGCGAAACCCAAATGCATACGGCACAGCGGAATCGTCAGAATAATTAACAATATGTTTCACTTTTTCATACATGTTTTTTTCAATGACTCACAGAAGGGAACCCCTAATTGTACGTTGCGAGAGGGAAAAGAGGAATACAGCAACTGGAAACTGGCTCGAGCATCGAGCGATCACTACAGGAGCTGCTGCATGGGTTTTAAACATTGCCCCAGGCATCCTGGCATTGATGCCGGCGAACGAACTAACATTTCGAGCCAATTGTCGTCTCCGGTCGGCTAATTCAGGATTTCGGCTCAGACTTGATGGCGCGAGCGAGTGTTTATTATTTTTTCTGTTGTTTGCTCAGCGCCAAAATGGGTCCTGTTGCCGAAGGAAAGGGTATTTTTAAAATGTTTTCCTCTCTGGTTTATACTTTTTTTTTGTTTCGCCTTAACCTACCAGCAGAGAACGGATTCAGAAGCATAATTTAATCAGGAAATTAATTCCACCTCTCACATGTAAGCGCGCAGCCGGCGTTGTTCTTTTCATGATTTACTCCATTTCCGGAACGCACAGAGAATGTGTTCCATTACGATGTCTACTCTATTAGTCCAAAGATGGTTGTATTGACAACCGGCGGTAATCATATCTCACCAACTTCAGAAAGTGGAGTAGAGTTCCGAACCGTTTTGGCAGTGTTTCAGTGGCTCAAAATCCAGTTTGAACATTTCCGGTAGTAGTTGACATTTGCAAAATGCGTTTTGGGTCGATTCATCGATTTTCATTAGTCGAAATGGTGTGAAAACGAACAAGAAACGACGCAGAATAATATTTTTTTGCTGTTGTTTCAAAACTGGTCTCACAGCATTTAAACTTTGTTCCAAGTCTTGACAACAGTAGTGAGTGCTAAAATAGAATCGCCTAGTGATAAGAAGGTACAAGCAGAGTGATTTCTACTCTATTTGTATACATCTATTCTGTATGGTCATGTTCATTTTAGATATGTTTGCGTTTATACTCAGTTTTGAAATTCACATTTTTGCTGCTGGCATCCACTTCATGCTGATCACTTTGCGATTTGATGAAAAGAGAACATAGCTGGTCCTGGTCCTTGCATAAGAAATATTCTAAAACTTATTTGTTCGTTTAGCTCTAATAATGTGCTAAGACGGGTACCGTTCTGAATCACACATCATATTTCGGACACTTTGTTCTAATATCTTGAAATGCTTAAGATATGATGGTGATATAACTATCAAATTAATATCACAATTGCTTCTTTAGAGTAATCCCTTGGTTTCACTATCATTTCACATGAGAACTACATTTGAATTATAACATAATCGGCAGAAATTTTACAACACTACTCATTATCGTTTGTGTTTGACGTTTCCTTAGCGTGAGTACGTAGAATTTACCCGTTCATAAATATTAAAATTTCTCCCGTGTCTCATCAGTTCTCATCATCGTTAACAGTTTACTGTGATTGCTTGGTAAGTGTTCCGCAATTGACCATAAAATATAATCAAGTGTAATGTAATTTTCGTCCAAAAGATAACAAAATAAAGTGTCCGAAATTTGAAGTCAATCTGTCCGAAATTTGATTTGGTGTCCGAAGTTTGATTCTTATTCGCTTCATTTGAAAAGCATTTTATTCGATGATTTTTTTATGTTTTCAATCAAATAGGTACCAAAGTAGAAAGCTCAAAAGCATATTGAACTAATTTATTAAAAACATCAACCAAGTAATACCTGTGCATAAAGTTTAGATCTGTTTTCTGCATCATATGCTTTGTGCGTCCGAAATATGATTCAGAACGGTAATATCATAATCAGGGCGCAATAAAGTCATATTCAACTGATAATAGTCAGGGGAATATGAATAAATCCGTCTTCGCATTCAATTGAAAATGAGTTTTCGTTTCTCCGTCAGCATTACTCAACAGTCATTCAGGCGTCTAGTTGTTATCTCCCCCTCTACGACTCGACTATCTCATTTCATTCTTCTCCGTCAAGTGGACTTCATTACATATTGAAATTACGCCCCCAAGACTGAATTCGTTTCTCTCTCTCTCATGTATCACGTATTCATGTATCGATGTTTGAGTTCACGGTGGGAAAACAATGGAGCCGTCCATTGCACCAAACATCAAGTTTTCGTTTCACTTTATATGGACGCTAAAAGATTGCGTACGCGGGCAACGAGATTTATGTCGTGGAGAGTAGTAGGGGTGGATTGAAGTCAGATTGAATGAATAGGCAGATTTGTAATTATTCGTCACGTCAATTAGAATAACCATTTGCTAGAATAGTTCATCAGTCATCCTCGCTCTTAACACTCGTCAATTCACTTCCAGTCAATTCAAGTCATGTTGACGGCGAATGCTGAAGTTGTCCTAGTCGAAGTGAAGCGACTGAGAGGAGAGTCGATTTTCATTTTTCATCTTCGAAAATGTTGGACCCTGATCACAATATTGAGAAAAGGTTAGCATCTCTTCGACAATTAAAACTGAATGTCGTTGTGCGTCCTCTGTTAACTAATCATTAGAATTTGAGGAGATGAGAAAACAAGAATCTATTGAAATTGCAATGTTTCAATGATCATGCTCATTATTTCATTGGGTGTTTTTATAAAATACTGTGAAAAAAGTAGACAAATGTTTCCTTCTTCGCAGCATCACACTCTCCTCGGCGAAAAATGGCCATGATCAGAGATGTCAACCTTCCTGATTTTTCAAGATTTCCCAGATTTTTTGACACGTTCCCAAACAAACACTCTATTTTGTCTGATTTTTCTGAAATGATCCTGATTTTTCCTGATTTTGTACTTTTTACTTTATTATAAAGAAAATTGTCCGCAATAAATATACGAAGTTTTCCTGGTTGGAAATGTGAATTGTCATAATAGCATACATGAAAAAGCGAGATCTTCAGTCCGTACTTGTATAAAGTTTTTTTTTAATTTTTTATATATTTTCTGAAGCGGTTTGCTTTATCGAAGATACTGCAAAATTCTCTCGAGCACACGAACTTCGACACTATGGACAGCATAGAAAGTATCTTTCTTTTATATATAAAACAGTTTTCGACGAGAGGGCAAATATTTTCTGAAAGGATAAAATGTTTGAGTTATGTGAAAGATGGCGAAAGAACGTGGAACAAAAATGTGCACATAAATTTGAATAAATGTATCGGTTTGAGCTTTCAGGACAACACAATATGAGCATCCTGATTTCTCGTGATTTTTATTTTCATTCTCTCTGATTTTTGAAAATAATAGTTGGCAACCCTGGTCACGATAGTAGAAAGAGATCAAAATTGATACTCTCACCACTCTCGTTGCGGCAAATCGTAAGCAGAATGATCGGCTGTGGGGGACATGAAATTCTACAACTTGAGGTTTAGCCCGAGTCATTTTCTATTGATTCATTTTAGTCAATTGGAAATATTCATCATCAAAGAGTTTCATTTCACATGCAAGAGGGTGCTTGCAGTTCATATACGTTAGTAACTTTTATGTGCTTCATTTCACCAAAATAAATTGTTCCGGCGTTTTCCGAAAAAAAAACTGTGATATTAAAATAGTCATAGAAAGGCCTAGTAGTCACGCTTACCATTACACCGCCGACAACTGATTATTCATGCTGACTTACTGCACAAACTCATCATTTTCATTAGTTTCGGTGAGAACGTTTTGAATGCAATAACGAAACCTGCATTTGAATATAAGCTGCTCAAAAAATTAATGTTCCGATTTGATCTGAAAGTGACGACTGAAAAGTTTGCTCTAGTGTGAAGAATGGAATGTGTATACGTGAAGTAAAAGAAGCTCGCGCAAAGAAGAAGATATATTTCTATTATTGAGCATGAAAAGAGAACATCAATATATTGAGCCCGCGTGAATACGAATCAACCTCAGAAGAATTAGCTTCGAAGGGCAAACGGACAATGAAAAGAAGTCACAGCAATCAAAGACTGAATACTAAATTACTTTCCTCAAAATCTCGAGAGAAATGGAGAGAGAGAGAGCCCTTGGCAGTGTGATTTTTTTCGAGACTGAATACGAATGGACTTTTAGATTTTAAGCTTCTACAATGTAAACATGGAAGGTAGTAGCAACTTTTACATATGAATGTAACATACTCACAGCTTGCATGCTTTTGTGTGATTTCAATAACCAGTTTTCAAAGCAATTATTAAGCTATTGAATCAAGTTTTCGAGTAAGTAATAAGTATCAAGCATATAACTCTTGGACATTTTATCTTTCGTATAAAATGATTACCATATCATTTCGTTGGGCCGGAGCAGAATTATTAACGCTCAATGAAAGAATGGATTCCTCCTCGAAAATACTCAGCACGAATAATACCCCTCTTCCCACTAATTGGAAACGACGATCAATTGCGGCATTCATACACAAATGATTTTATAACTACTGCTTTCATCAACGTGATGATTTGGTGAAATTTCCTCTACACCATATCAAACATTTCGTATTCTCCACTATCAAATCCATAGTCAATGGCATCCATCTGTATCGAATTATCATCAATTCTTCGGTTTTTTTGTAACTAAATGGATTTTCGAGCGAGCGCTAGCTCATAAACAGATTTGTGTTATTTCAATAGTATTTTTTTTCAAAGCAATTTTTGAACTATAGAATTTTTTTTTGGATCAGTAATTGATAAGAATATAACGCGTAGACATTTTACCTTTACCTTTTTTTACCTTTTTTATCATACCATTCCATTCAGTTGGTTAGGAGGAATTAACGCTCAAAATCTTGTTGTTCCGGCGTAACGCTCTCGTTTTCGGAACTTTGAACTCACACTCCAGTATAGAAATGAAAGACGTGGTCCTACGTCAAAATGGGCCTTTGATGTGGTAAACCGTCAGTTTCGTTCAATACAGAGAGCAGTAATTCTTTTTTACGGAGATCTGCGTCTTATCTTAAACTTAGGAGTCTATTTCAATGTTTCGGTTGGAAAAAGCGAATAGATTTTGATCGTCGATATCTTCTCAATTAAGAAAAATGATTTTGTTACCAAATACACAAATTCATAGGAAGAATCTCCAGAAACTTTTTTTGGTTGAGGAAATATATAGTGGAAAAAGTAAAACAAATAAACAATGTAACGAATAAAATAGGTAGGTTTATCAGATTTTACTCGCCATTCTCCCACAATGTAAAAAGCAAAACCTACAAAGCATCTGCGATGCGGGTGTTAGCTTGCATGTCATGGTTTTCTTCTTAGTGGTCACGTTGCATCGAACAAGATGTATAAATAGTTCTGCTCTGTGGATGCAGTTTTTCAGTTTCGTCAAGCAGTTAAAGCGTTCTGAGTACGAAAATATGCGTTTGTTGAATAGAATAAGGGACTGCGTTATGTGCTCTGTTTTGCACAGAATGAGTATTTTCGAGCTTATTCAGGACTTGTTCCGAGCGATTATATTTTTTTTTTCGGAAAATCGAGCATTGTTTCCGGTTTAAAAGTGGCGTCAAAGTACAGCACATTTAACATCTGGAGAAGTCATTTTACTGCGATGAGAGCTGTGAACTTCGGTTGATTAACCTGTCTTTTTATATACATTTGTCAACATCGATGTAAGAAAATTGGATAGTGCCAAGTTTATCGTGGACCATGAAGGGTTTAATTTGAACACAACATTTAACAGGCAACATAACCACACAAACCATCAAAACTTCCTACCAAAGAGTTATTTATCGTGCGGATCTGCATTTTCAAACGCTTTTGAGAGATTCTCCTCATGATGACAAATGTACTGTGTCGACATTCGTACTTGTGGGGCAAATAAATTTTCATTCGCTTGAAAAAAGGAAATTCGCAATTTATCGAAAAATAGAAATATATATCTTTTTGTTTTTCAAAAGGTAGCGAGCGCTTGCATTATAATTTTTTAAAATATTTTTTCAACGGTATTTTTAGGATTTTATTTTCTCTGTGAAATGTAGGAAATTGTTTAAATTTTCACAAAAAAATACTTTTAGAAAAAAATTTTGCTGACAAAAAAGTTATTTTAAAAATTAAAATTAATTTTTCTCAAAAACGTATTTTTTAAAAATTCACAAATATATATATATGAATAGCCCTTACAATTTCCAACAAGTCATCCATACATCGTAAGATGGGCATTTTTACAGGGAAAAAGTTTTTCGAACAACAACTTTTTCAAGTTTTCTTTGAAAAAATTAAAAAACTTATTGAAAACTTATTCTAATTTTGTTTAAAGTCAAGATAGACATCAACTTTCTATCTTTTATAGTTTTGGAATATATGTAATTTTTGTATGAAGACTCCTGATAAAAGTAATGTTTTACTCGTAGCATTTTTATGTGTAAATTCTCACGATTGACATGTTTTTAAATAGAGAAAAGTTAGCAGAGCATATAAATTGCGAGAATTTATACATAAAAATGTTACGAATTAAACATTATTAGTATTTTTTCAAAGAAAGAAAAGAAAAAGTTGTTGTTCGAAAATCTTTTTCCATGTAAATGCGCCCATCGTCCGATGTATGGAAAACTTGTTGGAAATTTTAAGGGCTATTTATATCTATTTTTTTCAGAACTTTTAAAGCATATGTTTTCAAGAAAAAATGAATTTTAATTTTCAAAACTTTTTTTTTCAATGAAATTATTTTCCAAAAAATTCTTTCATAATTTTTATTGAAAACCCAAGTTATTTCCAATATTTCATTCTATGAACAACATTTTTTTAGATCTTATAGTTTTTAAATTAAGATTTTTCGAAAAAAAGTTGAAACAACTCAAAATTTAAAAAAAAAACTAAAAAAGACTATCAGACCTACAAAATTTTAGTCAAAGAATGGAATGTAGGAAATTATTTTGGTTTTCAATAAAAATTATAAAAAAAGTATTTTGAAAATTAGAATTCATTTTTCTCGAAAACATATGCCTTTCAAATTCTGAAAGATATAGATATAAATAGCCTTTAAAATTTCCAACAAGTTTTCCATACATCGGACGATGGGCACATTTACATAGAAAAAGTTTTTCGAACAACAACTTTTTCTTTTTCTTTCTTTAAAAAAATACTATTAATGTTTAATTCGTAATATTTTTATGCATAAATTATCGCAATTTACATGCTCTGAAATTTTTCTCCATTTAGAAACCTGAAAAGAACATGTCAAACGTGATAATTTACACACAAAATAGTTACGAGCAAAACATTTTTTTAGGAGTCTTCAAACAAAAATGACTTATATTCCAAAAAACTATAAAAGACAGAAAAAATATGTTTTCGACAAAAGTTTATAATTTAACAAGGTCTAAAATTTTGTCGAATACACTATATCGAAATCATGACTTTCAACAAAATTAGGATAAGTTGAATTTTTTTCAAAAAAAAAAAACATGAAAAAGTTGTTGTTCGAAAAACTTTTTCCATGTAAAAGTGCCCATCTTCCGATGTATGGATGAATTGTTGGAATTTGTAAAGGCTATTCATATATAAATTTTTGGGAATTTTAAAAAATACGTTTTTGAGAAACATGAATTTTAATTTTAAAAATAGCTGTTTTGTCAGCAAAATTTATTTCCAAAAAATTTTTGGTACTTTTTTGTGAAAATTCAGCCAATTTCCTACATTTCGCCCTTTGACAAAAATTTTGTAGGTATCATAGTTTTTAAATTTATTTTTTTTGTAAAAAATTAAGAAACAATTTTTGTCTTTTTCCAAAAAGAAGTCTAATTCATTTTTGAATATTTCAAGCATGCAAAGTTGCTTAAATGACCCCTGTCTTAACACCCACAACGTTTCACTACTATCTGAGATGGTGCTGCCAACTCCTAAGACGAGTTGACATCTATTGATCGTCTATTGATAAAGCGATAATATGGAAATAATTTAAAAACGTTAAGTAAGAGTTAGAACTACATGTCCATGGTATTCAAATAACATCAAGCAATAATGTTCATTCCAATTACAACAATTTACAACTGCCTTCGGAACTGCTATAGAGAGTAAATTGCTTCCCAAGTACGGGTGAATTATTTTGACGTTTATTTTGTTGTTGTCAGGATGTCTTGAAACAGTATTTTGCCATTCGAAGATCTCATGTATTCGCCAAGAGTGGCAATGGTACTAGAATGATGATTGAGAGATGGAAATATCGTAGATTTGCAATGAAGTATTGATGTTAACATAAACAAAGTGGGTATGGAAATCACAAAATTTGCCGTGATTTACAATCTACGAATCTACAAATCTTCTATAATGGCAAGCCTATACAACGGATCGCCCGGCGTGGAATGGCCTGCATACACCTGTCTTCTGGCGGAACAACAATCGAGCTACAGCATGTTCGATGCAATCAAACGTGCCACATGCCAGGGGGAAATCCGATATCCAATCCAATAATCCGTTGAACTCAATAAAAACGGACAAAGCGGCCGCGCCCTATGGGATGCCACACGAGCCATTAAATTATGAAAAACTTTACCATAGAAAACAACGATTGTCAATAAACCAAAACCTTTCGATAAAGAAAACATCATTTGTCACCTCCGGAAAGTGTCCGCGGCTTCGGCTCACCGCAAAGCGTTTTTCGTTTTATTTTCGTGAAAGGAAAATTTTATTGCTCGAGTTTTGCATTCCATCTGAACTTGCTCGCCAAGATGAATAGACGGTTAATAAGTCGAAATTGAACTCGGAAAATTATAAAACAAGCAATAAAAATGTTCAGCGGGTGACAATGCCACTTTCATTTCCACCCTTTCGGGTCGATCCCCGTCTTCCGGTCGTTGGACGTCTCGGACTCGTAAAATTCGAAACCCCCGAATTCTATCTATGCCTTTCGAACGATGAGAACTCAAAATGCGTGCAGTAATTGATCGAGTCTCTTTTGCGCGAAGGACGGACGCGGATGGATTATTGTATCAATAAACGGCCACAATAGCGCATTTCCTTCGGAAGGCACCGCTTAGAAATGGTTGATCCAATTTCCATCAGAAAAACCGTTCGGCCATCATTGAGTGATAGTAATGACATCTGTTGAAAGAGTGATACCGATGATTATGTTCACAGCGCCATTTTTTCGGAGCAGTTATTGCGTCCCAAAATTTACATAAAGCATAATGAACCTTGCTGTCTCGCTGTGGTGAATGTAATCCCAAATTGTTGATATTTCTGACGCCGTGAATGGCTTCCGCTGAACGGATTATGCAGATTTTGAGTGGAGCTTTATTACTTCACACGGTAGGCTTCGCCGCATGATCTCGTTAATAACATAAATTTTCGGTCGGAAGGCCCCGTCCAACGCCGAGATCTAGTTTCTGAGATTAATCGATTTTCCATTCACCACATTTCATCTAACCCCGACAATTTGCTGCAAGAAACTTTCGGCGACCTGTCATCGCATAAATTGTCGCATTTTATGTATCCACCGCATGGCGCACTTTTGGCTCGCCTAAAACTGCTCTAATTTACGTCCCCCTTTCGGACGGGGTTTTAATTCATACGACCGGTGACAGGCGGCCGGTATGAACGGAACCGGGCAACCCATGTGGTCCACCTGTTCACTGTCCAATCGCTGTCGATTTTGTATCAAAACAGCGGAACCGATCCATAAATTTTCCGGCTCCGGGTGCCTGGTGCCTGCGTATGTGCTCCGACGATTGCTGCTGCTCTCATCGCGCAACCAGCGGCCATCGCGATACGCGCAGGCTGGCTTCTTTCACTGTCCGCGGCGCGGGACTTGTGCTCAGACAACCAACAAAACACTGTCATCGCTTTTTCATTCATAAATTCCATCAAAAGCCTGAGCCTGAGAAAACGAAGCGAGTGGAAAAAAAATCGTCGGAGCCAAATACGACAAACTGGCCCACCCAATACTGCGTGCCACGGTCCACTCCATCGGCCTCTGATTCCTTGTTTATGCTTCCGATTGTGATAATTAATTCTCCAATAAGCGTCGCCGTGCGAGCGCGTCTCTAATGAAATCTCCAAACTTATTCCCTGGAAACGGGAGAAAATCAAAACAAAAGCCAGGAGCGAGCGGTGTGAAATTATTAATTAACTCCGATTTGAGTGCAAATGGTGGGAAAATGAGTCTGACCGGGCGGAATCCGGCGCTTCGAATGGAGGTGGAGGGAGGCGGGGCCAGTGCACATGGCTGTACAGTAATGCACGGTGGTCGTAATGTGTCTTGTATTACGACCGCGATGATGATGATGATGATGATGATCGCTAAGCAATGCCTTCATTCGGATATATGAATTTGAAACCTTATGACACTGTACTCCTCAGACTGTATCGATGAAAAGTATCTACGAAATCTGAGTATACCAGTTGACAGTCATGCAGTCAGTCAGTCTGATCAAAATTTGGTAGAAAAAAATAGTTGGTTCCGATAAGCCATAGTCTTAAAGGGTAGAAGAGCTATCCTGTTTGTATAAAACTTTCCAATTGTTTTCGTTGAAAAAGGTTAGGTTTTTATTTATCATGATTCGAAACTAATTTAAATTTGTTCTCATTGGTATTTTTCCTTTGAATTATAACTCCAATGGTCAAATGTCATTTCAGTTATTGTCATTACAAAGTGCGATAAATTCTCCCTAATTTTCCACCATTTTTAAACCATTTCAATACAATGTACAGTACATTGTAATAATAATGATAGGCGCCATAATAATACGACTGCTTATATGATTCCGAAAAATGTTCCATTTTGGGGAAACTGAGCTGGACATTGTAATTTTATTATTTTTAAATTATTACACAACACACAGTACGGGCTATATGGTTAGGATTGTTATATAGCACTAGCGGACCCGGCAAACTTCGTCCCGCCCAAAATTTGTTTTTGTTATCAATACCTTCAAACATTCACGTTTTCTTAGTAAGCGCAAGTTCATGAGTTCAATCGCAGAACTGTTCATTGATTGATCTTCTAATCGACCCCGTTGAATTTACCTTTTACTAAAAAAATTGCTAGTACTTCTACCAAAACTCATCGTTATAATATCAGATTATTTTCAGACACAATTCTCGTTCAAGATTTTTCAACCACTTGCAAATAACATATTTCTCCGGTACATGGAATAATCTCAATATACCTAATTTGGTTTCATTTACTTGATTAGTTTTCGAGTAATACAAAAATTAGTGTTCCATTTGCATGGCAGCCCCCCATTAAGAGAGGGGGAAAGGAATACCTTACAACCGTAAAAAACATTTATTGTACCCTAAAACCTCCAGATGTCTAATTTGGTTTCATTTACTTGATTAGTTTTCGAGTAATGCAGAAATTTGTGTTTCATTTGTATGGCAGACCCCCCCCTAAGAGAGGGTGGAGGAGTATCTAACCACCATAGAAACATTTATTACACCCTAAAACCTCTATATGCTTAATTTGGTTTCATTTGCTTGATTAATTCTCGAGTAATGCAGAAATTTGTGTTTCATTTGTATGGCAGCCCCCCCTTAGAGAGGGGGGTGGAGAGTCAGACCACCATAGAAACATTTATTGCACCCTAAAACTTTCATATGCCTAATTTGGTTTCATTTGCTTGATCAATTCTCGAGTGATGCAGAAATTTGTGTTTCATTTGTATAAAAGCCCCCCTTAGAGAGGGGGGTGGAATGTAAACCACCATAGAATCATTTATTGCATCCTAAAACCTCCAAATGCATAATTTGGTTTTTTTATTTTTTTATTTAAATCGTTTATTTTTACAGGCTCAGTTACATGGGTTTAAAGGAGCCGAACTCCTTACTGTATTGTTACTAGTATATATACATTTTTCCTTAATTCTAATGTTAATAATATAGGAAACCGATTACTCACGGTCAACTCGAGTTTAGAAGGGTGACATATTTTCTTCAGGAAAAGGAGGGGATATGAGGATATGTTGACAATGATCACACTCACACTCTCAATCACACTCTCAATCACACTCATCACACTCAATTCTTAAACCTATCTTATATCTAATATGTATTTACATTTCATCTTATTCTTAAGAAGGGATCCGATCTCTCACAAAGGAAAAGGAAAAGGAAAAACTAAGGGTATAAGGACAATCACACACGAAGATCGATAGCTTTAAGGAATACATATATTTGGGACATGTAATCAAGGTCTAACTGAGCCAACATGTCTCTCACCGGCACCATGGGCTGCCTTCCTCGGGCCCGAAGGGTGTCTTCTAAATTCGATCTGGCGACAAGATACAGCTCGCACGACCAAACAACGTGCTCGATGTCGTGGTAACCTTGGTCACAAACACAAAGATTGTTGTCGGCAAGATTAATACGAAAGAGTAGAGCATCTAACGAACAGTGATTGGACATGAGTCGGGAGAAGGTGCGAATAAAGTCCCGACTCAAGTCCAGACTTTTGAACCATGGTTTGAGGCTAACCTTAGGGATAATCGAGTGGAGCCACCGGCCCAATTCATCTTCGTTCCATTTGCGTTGCCAGTTAACTATGGTATTTTTGCGGACTAAAGAATAAAATTCATTGAAGGCGATTTGACGCTGATAAATATCGCCTTCAATTGCACCTACCTTTGCCAATGAGTCAGCCCTCTCATTACCCGGAATTGAGCAATGTGAAGGGACCCAGACAAAGGTAATGACATAACAGCGTCTGGATAAAGCACTCAAAATATCTCGTATTCTCTCAAGGAAGTACGGCGAGTGCTTTTCCGGCCTCACTGAACGGATAGCTTCGACAGAGCTAAGACTATCCGTTACAATGTAATAGTGTTCAACAGGTCGTGAGGCGACGCTGTCCAGCGCCCAATGAATTGCTGCCAATTCAGCAATATACACTGAGCAAGGATTCTGAAGACTGTGTGAGGTGCTAAAAAATTCGTTGAACACTCCAAATCCTGTGGACTCATTTATAGTGGACCCATCAGTAAAGTACATATTATCACAATTGATACCCCTATATTTTTCATCGTTGGAGCGATCCTCGATCGTTGGTAATCTGAATATCCATGGATATCTTGCTTCATGGACAGATCAAAATGCACAGAGGAATTGATGTAGTCAGGGAAACAAACACGGTTGGGAATATACGAAGAAGGATCAACCTGCATGGAGATGAATTCATGATATGAACTCATGAATCCGGAGTGAAAATTTAGCTCGATCAGCTGCTCAAAATTTCCGATCACCAATGGGTTCATGACCTTACACCGGATGAAGAACCGAAGAGATAATAAATTGAAGCGATCTTTTAGTGGGAGTAGGCCTGCCAAAACCTCGAGACTCATGGTATGCGTTGAGGGCATACATCCCAACGCGATACGGAGACAAAGATACTGAATTCGCTCGAGTTTAATGAGGTGTGTTTTGGCAGCTGATTGAAAACAGAAACTGCCATACTCCATCACTGAGAGAATAGTTGTTCGATACAACATTATAAGATCTTCGGGATGGGCTCCCCACCAGGTGCCGGTAAATGTACGGAGAAAGTTTATTCTTTGTTGACATTTTTTACTCAGATACCTAATATGGGCCCCCAAGTACATTTGGAGTCGAACCAGACCCCAAGATACTTGAATGACATAGCATGAGTGATCGGTTTACCCATAAGTTGAAGCAATAATCACGTTTTTTCCCTTTGATCAAGTTTTTAAATTGATTTTCAAGGTCCAAATACGTTTGAAAATTCTCAATGGTTCCACGTTTCCGAAAAGCTTTAAATGCATTCGATTTATCTCCATAAAGCTTGGAACACTGGCCATCTTACAATGGATTGGGAGGCCTTCGACGAATAGTGGAACCTGGGATGGGTTTCGTTTGAGCGCGAACCGCGCATAATTTGGTTTAATTTGTTTGATTAATTCTCGAGTAATGCAAATTTGTTTTAATCATTTGCATGGTAGACTTTTGAATGCCTCAGGATTGATTGTTATCAAGATGCTGTATCATTGGGGAACTTGATAAGTAACTTACTTAGGAACGATAGCAATTATCGTAACAAAATCACTTCAAATGAGAGAGTGGTCTTATTATTTTGTCGCATGTTTCTAGGACCATTCGCCGCTCCCATGGCTTCAAATCCCGAAGGGTTGCTTAAATATCAGCGTCCAAAAAATTATATTGTTTCCAAAGTCTATGTAGGAAAGTATTGTGGAATTTACGTATGGCATGGTTCGATATTGTCATTACAAAGTCCGATGAACTCTCCCTGATTTTTCCTCAGAAACCATTTCGCTACAATGTACTGTACAGTGCAGTGAAATTTGCTGTTTTCAAGCCACAATACACAACAAAACATACGAATATGTAGAAGAAAATATTATGGGGATGTTTCTCCTACTACGGATTTTTCTAGACAAAGAAGATAATGAATCAATATCTTTAAGCGGAAATCATGGAAAACGTAATGCTACGTGAGGCGTAATGACGCTAAAATGGTATTTGATGCAGGATAACAATCCTAACTATATAGCCCGTACTGTGGTGTAACGATTTAATAATAAAATTACAATGTCCACCTCAGTTTCCCCAAAAAGAAACATTTTTCGGAATCAAATAATGAGTAGTCTTATTATTATGACACTTATGATTATTATTATTTTATACGTAGGAATGCTGGAAGAGCTTTTTTTTTCTAAAATACTTTCATATCGATGAAAACTATTTTTTGAGTACGATAATAAGCTAATTTGTCATGAAGAAAAATTTTACATTCAACTTTGACTTTGTGCACTGATTATGTTAGTGTTACATAACTTATAGGAGAGGAGAGTGTGTCTAGTGTTACTTGTTATTATATAGGGTGGGATGGGGGTGCAGGTGGTCCAAAAACCTCATTTGTGTACCACGCTTAAGGGAATCCTGGGATTCTGAATGGTTCAGCAGGCATAACACTACCTTGCGGCTAATCAAACCGGTTACATCTGCTTGGCCTGACAATCCCGTTCCACAACGTCGTCGAATCCTTTCTCGCATCCAAATTGGACAGCCAAACCTTACTCATAGTTTCCTAATTATCAAACAAGATCCTCCGCCTCAACTGCATCACCTGCGGTGTAGCCCTATCAATTCCTCACATACTAACAGAGTGCTAGTATCTAGACTCTACACCCAAAAATGATTTTCAGCTCATGTTTTGTCATCCCGAGTTATTACATTAAATGAGCCTAAAACTAACAGAAAATGTAATGACTCTCAAATACTGGTAGGCATTTGTATAATATATATGGTACAGTAATATAAGATTAATATGAGCGATCGAAACAAAAGACAAACAAGTTACTTTGTCACATATGTACACGGCCCAGACCGAAATAGATATAGGGTAAATGATCTTGGTTTGTCCGATAAGGGGTGTTTTTGCGCAACTAGTAAATGCAAATCGATTTTTCTTCATGAAAATCACATATAATCGATACGAATTTGGGTTTGTTGAAAAGCCCCAAGTCTCTAGTTGCTAATACTACCATAAGGCGTCGAAATTATTAATTTTTTTTAATGTTTTTTTACGATTTTCCTCAAAGAGGAATTATGATCATGGTTTGACCACCTCTGATCATGGTTTGTCCAAAAAATGATCATGGTTTGTCCGGCTTTAGAAATCACCATTTTTGAATGAAAACATTCGAATTCTCAAGCAGATGTTGCATTTGTCATTGCTGGAGTTTACTGTCATCATATTGATCATAATTCATAATTCATAATTTAGGCTTTCTTCAGAATATCGCGTTTTCTTGGGTATTTTAAAAGCATTCACCTCAAGACACTCAACATGGAGAAACTTTATTTCTGCTATGCGCGAAGGACACAATAAACAAACTGCAGCGCGCCAAGCGGTTGCCATAGAAATCATGTGGACAAAACAACATTATTGAATTGGACAACTCATGATCAGAATTGGTTCCGTCAAAATGCGTTAATTTAATGGTTTAGTTATGTAAATCTGATACAAATGGTGTGCAAGAATGATGTTTACAATATTTGCAAATGTTATAATCCAGAAAAGGTCTGAATACGTGCGAAATAATCATCTGGTGATCGATTAAAAGTTAGCTCAAATGAGGAACGCATTGACACCAATAGATGGTGTATTTTATAATCCTCTAAAACATGTGATTCCGTAAAAATATAGTATAAATCTGCTGTAAATCATGAAAAAGACAGTTTTATTTATATGTTTTGAAACATTCGGATACCTGATTTGACAAAGGTGTGCTGAATTAGAGCATTCAAAAAAGTGGACAAACCATGATCATATTTTCGACTGGACAAACCAAAATCATTTACCTTACTCTCAGAAAACACATTCTTTTTACTCTTAGAAAAAAAAATCCAACTTCATTTTGTAATGAGGAGTAATATTATAACGCATTTATTTATTTATTTTTATTATTTTTTTACCTTAGAAAATTCCACATCAGATTTATGAGAGGGTGCACTTCAATAGTTGAAGTTGTCGAATCCGATGGAAGAAGTAATGAGTTAATGGAATAATGAAATAATCAATTGTATTCACGAATAGTTCTTATTCTTTACATTATCACTCAAAAGAGACTGATGTTTCATGTTACTAAATCGAAATGAATGAATAAATTAAATAAATAACAAAAGTGTTAGGATTTTTTTAGGACTTCTATACATATATTATTTTTACTATACGAAGTGAAACGCTATAAGAACGCTATAAGCCTTAGTTGCTACCCGGTGGTTGCAGAAAACCAGTCTGTCCAAGCCAGATTTGGACAAAATGATTTGCAGGCAGTTTGTAAGCAATGAGGATACGGGATTGCGCAAAGATTTAATGGGTATGGTTCAAAGGGCTAAGGAACACAACATACCGGAATCAAACACATTCCAAACGCAGTAAAATTCAGGCAAGCTCTGTGAAAACCTGTGCCCGTAAGTTTTATGATGGAATTTTGAGCAAACGCGCAATGTGCATAATCATGGATGATGAAACTTCCGTGAAACTGGCCTATAACTCTCTTTGAGGCGTAACTAAACACTGTAAAGCATGGAAAAGAAGTCCTAAATGCGGCGAAGTCATTTTTTGTCATAAATTCGGTTTTACAATATGACATGAAATTAGCTCCTTCTTTCACTTTCGGGAATACGAATAGCGAACTTTACCAGAAGGACCTTGTCAACAAAAGCGTGTGTCTTCACTCATTCGAAAGCACACAGTACGAACAATATTCTGGTCTGATTTGACATCATGCCACTATACGCGTTCGGCCTAGGATTGGGCGATCTTCATAGAAAGATCGATCCTGAAGAATCGATTTTCCAAATGGCGTAGGGCGTAGGATCTTTTAAAAATCGAAATTTTTTTTTCAGTTTTTCTGCTTATTTTATAAGAGTATCGTCTTTCCCTTAAACATGGATTAAAAATTTCATGATTCTATTTGAAAATCAAAAGCAGTTTGTTTTGCTTCTCAACATGAAGACCACAAAAAATTTAGATCTCCGAAAACAGTGTTTTCCAGAGCATTCATCTTGTACCACCATGGAATCATTAAATTAAATAAATTAATTTAAAAAGCATCCTTATAAACTCAACAACAACCCTTAGTAGCTGTCACTGGTTCTGATCCGGAAATAAATCGAACAATGATCAAACTGACTTCGTTAGCAAGCCAAGTGAAGTGCTTCAAAGCGTCAAACGTTGCCATTACATTTATAAACTTTGTCAAGCGATCCTTGGTGAGATTAGAACGATGTATACTGAAAAACAAATTTATAAAAAGGTTGCCTTAGATAAAAAAAATCGAAAAAAAATCGATCGCCTAAATATCGATCCAAGATCGCCCAATTATAAACCAAACAGCAGCTTCACCTAGATTCACTATCATTAATTTGACATCCTCGAAAGCGATCCAAACGTTGACAGTATGTTTATATAGTTTGGTGGTGAGATCAATGTACACGGAAGCAATAATTCTAAGATCGAAAAAACCGAAAGAAAAAGATCGATCTTCACGATTTTTTCGTGTGCAAAGAATCGAACATTGTCGATTTTGTGGAACAGTAGATGAATCCTTCGCAAACAACGCCCATTGAAAAATGATGGTCTCTGATGAGAGGACGACTGCGGAAGAAGCACAAGGGAACCAGTTCAAAAAGGGCTGGATAAATGTGAGCAAAAACCATCGATGAGACGGTTGTAGAACTCATTAGACGTTATGAAGAAGTCACGATGATTGACTAAAAACCAACGAAAAATTATATATATTTTTGTTTCTTTTATTCCGGAGAAATATTATTTTATTATCAGAACTGAAAAATAAATACAATATTTTAAAGAAAGACTTTGTTCTCAGAGTACCCATAGTTAACGATACAATCCTTATCAGAAAAGTAATGCTGACCGTGACTTTATCAACTGTCGAAACAAGATTGACGGGGATCACTTCGACAGCTAAAACTATCTCTAGCCGAATGGTTTCATATTTACGCACGTAAGTAATTGTTTAAAAATTCTTTGATTCAACGCTCAACACTCCAACAGACCAATTGACTTGTAATACAAGAACAATGAATCTAATTTGAAGAAAACAGTCATTCAGTCGAAACCCTTCAATCGTTGCATGATTCTTTTAATTCCGTATAAAAAATTAAAAACAAAAAATCAAGACAATATAATTTCGAGAACTCAAATGAAAACCATCGCGTAAACCCACATTTAGCTCGAAATAACCGAAACCATTCCTCCAATTGGTAATTAATCGCTAGTTTAGAAGCGGAGAAAAATAGGCTCGGCCCATGGTTGTTCCGAGACGCATACTTCAAAGCTGTCATAACGGTCATTATCTTATCAAAAAGTGAAGCGCATAAAAAAAAAACAAAAAAATATATATATCTGTGCGGACTCCGAACCTGCGGACCTCAATCATCCGCGCCGCGTAGAAAATAATCATAATCACGAAAGTACACCGCCCCAGTTTGGGACTTTTTTCGTGTGTTTGTGTGTGATCTTGGTGGTAGAAAAAAAACCTCATAGTTAATAGCCACTCGAGGGGTCCATAATTACAGGGTAGCCCAACGGTTCCACCAACTCAAACAGCGCGTCTTTCGAATCACGAACGTCCGCCCGCTCCGACCTGGCAGAACCTGCTGTGGCAGAGCGCATTTTTAATCAAATCAATGCCAAAGACAATCTAAATGGGTCATCAATAAACATTTATATAATGTAGACGTATGAAAGTGTTTGTGTGTGTGTGTGTGAGCGTGAATTTGAATCCGAAGAAATCGCAAGAAGGTGGAAAGGGGGCAGCGACTCCGTGTGATTCTCAAGTATGATACTATTTCATTTTCACTAAATTAATAGTTTGGCATAGCGGCGGTGGCGGCGGCTCAGCTGAGGTCCTAAGTTAACGAGAGAATCGTTTCGCCGAAAGGGTTATGCTTTTAATTGCTATAATTTCGAGACTCGACGTCTCCGAATGCCACGAATGCTGCAGGAGATCCAAATGTTTGGCTGGGTTTGTTTTCAACTGTCGATAACATGGTTCGGGGTAATTAAAACTCCGTATCTACGCCGAGAGATCGATTTCTTGATGCATTGCAAATGAGGGATGGTGAGCGAGGGGTCGCCGCGTTGCGGTGCTGAAATAGTTTCGATTAGAAAGAAGTCCCACTTCTACGGATCGCAAGCGCTTTTTTGGCAACAATAAACTCGCGTGCCGACGCTTCCAATCAATGGCGAAATGGTCAAAAAGTAACTGATTGAACCTTAATCGACTCCATTGTACCAAGATAGTCATTAAATGTCCCCCTCGGTGAAGAACTGACTTTTAATGATGACGAGGCCCCGGTAAGGGTGGAAAGCTTTAGTGTTTGGATGCGCGCGGAAATTAAACCTCTAAAGGTATCGCGATGGACCATAAAAATCTGATTACGCGCTTTTTGTTAGCTTCGGGTACGACTTGTGTGTGTTTGTACCTCGAAAAAGCGACGAACCTATGCCTATCTCGGTTGAACATCTCTAGTTCATCGCCGTTTTGTTGTGTTTTCCAAAACTATTGACACACACACATGCGGGCACACCTGATGAGCCAGGTCGCGCGACCTGCGAACTCGTGGAAGGGTAGCCCCAAAAGTTCTCTCCGAGAGGCGCGACCCATTGATTGCGCCAATGAAAAATGGTCGCTTTTGTGTTATTATGTTCGGTTTTTATCTTGGTTATTGGGATCTTTTCATCCTCCGCGCCGCATCAGTTGTCCGCAGCACGGAATTCCGTCCGAGAGCGTCTAATTTGCGCCGACCAGCAACTACCTGTAAGTGGGCTATCGCCTTTTTCTTTCTTTCGAGAAGGGAAAATTTGGCGCATGACCGCACGATGTGCCTTTGACCGCGAGTATTTTTTTTTCTTACACACATAATCAATCATGCCACCAAATATTGCAGGGGTCCAACGAGCGGATGAGCTCGGGAGATTGTTTGGGATTGCGCTCAGATACACTTCAAAATTGGGCTTATCGGAAGGAAATTATCTAAATTAATATATAAATAACCGATCGCGTTGGATTTGGAGTGCTATTTGTTGAATGTCACAGGTTGGCACTGGTTATTAAGCTTGCCAGTGAAAGGATCCTGGGGTCGGCCGGTGCTGGTCAATGGGGGTTGGTTTTCTCGGAAATTACGAGCTATTTCGCGAAACCGTGTTTGGGTTTTGGAAGCGAAAATTCGGACGCTGCTTCGGCAAATGAATAATGGGTCGACGGTTCCAATCGTGTTATTATGAAAATGGTTTGTTAGATAATCAGTCTGTTGGGTTAATTAATTTAGGCTGATTATACAGTTCATCCGGTTTATTTGAAGTGAACTAGCTTGAATGGATTTGTTTTCTACAATTTTCATGTGATGACAAATAGATCTGCCTGTCTAGCGTAGAAATGAGGTAGACCCTCATAAAATCTAACGCTCTTCAATCAGAGTCGTATGTTTTCACGCCTTACAAAAATGATTGATTGATTCCTTGGAGGACCAAAAACAGAATCAATCGATTGGTGTATTTTTTCTGGATGTTCATAGCTTCAGAGCTTACCATTGTCACCGTCAAGTGAGATAAAGCGGCATTCCCTTTCGTTTTATCATGTCAAAAAATTCTAATGAACAAAACAGAACGTCAGCAAGCTTTCTGAATAGAGATGGATCCAGTGAAAAAGTTCGCGAGACTGATGATGAAGCTGACCAATCTAATGCCAGGAATGAGAAGAAAATTGAATCGTGCGCCATCGACATTGGAAAACGCATAGACAGCATCGAGTAACAATTGGTTGCCACTAGGAATGAATGTGTATCGAATGCCGACTGTCAGATGAAATCTCCGCTTTTCGGTACGGTTTTTCACTGACTAATGAGTGTTTAGAAGAACAGAGCTGATCACGACCTGATCTTTTCCGGAATTCCTTCCACGTAAATTGAAAACCTCAAAGAATGCCAACAGTCTGTCATAGACAATTTTGAAATTCCTCTGGTCAGTTTGAAGACATTGGCTAGACATCCTGACACTGCTGGATCTACTCCTTCAATTGTTTGTCAGTGTGGCATCGGCATCATCTCATAAAGGAAATCTTTTTCCAGAGCCATTGATTCCGAATAACCGTTCCTGGTCCGATTTTGACCGCAAATAACTCATGATCCGTCGAAGAACACAACTTTTTTTCGACGGATGCGTTGTATTAGGCCGGGAATAGATGATAGTCGCTAGGGGCGAGGTCTGGGGAGTAAGGAGGATGCTCGAACACAGTCCATTTGAATTTTTTCAATAGCTCTTGAGTTACGCGAGCAGAATGGGGCCGCGCATTATCGTGGATGAGGAACACTCCTTTCGTCAATAAACCTGACCTTTCGTTCTTAATCGCGGTTCTTAATCGGTTCAAAACTTCACAATAGTACGTCGATGAAACAGGCGTTCGACGGTCAATGATTCAATAACACTGATGAAATGACGTGACGCAGTTACATCGTATTTAAAAAAGTTGAACGCTGCGCCCTTCGCGCTCGGAATAAAAAAAACTCGTGCCACGCTATGAAAAACGCATCAAACGTTACGGCGATTATGTAGAAAAATAGAAAATAAAACGTAGATTACGAAAATCACCTTGTTTTTTGTCCTAACTTTATTTTTCCGCGATTTCTGAGGCCCTGAAACTTAATTTTCATAGTTTCGCCAAATACATCAATTGCATGGTCAACTAACTAACATGGCTCTGGACTAAGTAACAAAATAAGAAAACATGAGTTAACAATAGCAAACAATTGAGAATTTGTTAACCAACATTTATCAGGTCAAACTTACACACAACCATAGCATTCTTTTTCAAAGACACGCTAACTCTTTGAAACATATTCTTATAGAAAATCAAGAATTGTACTTGAAAATTCATGCTAATCGATTATTTTTGGTAAGTAAAATACTGCTTCAAGCTGTAAAACCGGTTTGTTTTAAGTTTAGTGGAAGAAACTGTACTGAATAATTGATATGATTTCATCATCAAATAGTTCAATCATAGTGGACCAAGTCTCTGGAAAAATGGTTTCGTTCAGCCAGAGTACCAGAGTAGATCAAGCCAGTCGTAAATCCCTCTTGATTGACATTAAAAAGGTTTTTTTTTGTAATAACACCATCATACGATCTTGCTAAAGAATAATTAAGAGCTGTAGAAAACAATTGGGGAGAATGATTGCAAGCTACTAAAACTACCCAACTTTAAACATTGAGTTCGATTTACTTGAAATCATAATTATGTTACTTAGTCCGATCTTGCTGAACACCGACCATCTTTGAGCGTTCTGTTTCTGAATTCCACCATACGTTCCGCTAATTCCGCTTCATAGCTGCTTTGCCTTGTCGCACTAGAAGATGAAGAAATGTGTTTGAAGAACAGCGGGATCAGATGAAAGCTTTGAACCGGGTGGTCATCACAGCTTTTTCGAAGTGTTGTGTTGCGTGCGGGTTGTGTGGTGTAGTCAAGTGCAGCCATCAGAATACATCCTTAACGGTGGAGAAGCTCACCCAAATAGAAAAGAAAATAAGGATATACGGGATAATTTGGAAATTACAAATAAATTACCTTCGATAATTCCCTATCCATGCTACAAATGTGAAATAATACACTTTTATTTCTATGATCGTCTACCTGTACTATGAACAGTTTGAACAGGCGGACGAGACACCACTGAACCTTCTATATTTTGACGCATATAAATTAAAGTATTAATCTTCTTTTGTTATGGGTGATTTCAACACCAATTTGCTAGAAGAAAATGCAAAAGACGACTTAAAAATGTGCTTTCTATATAGTCATTTTATGATGTAAATTTTGAACCAACTTTTTTCATCGGAACGTATGCTCTTGAAATTTCTCATCATGATTTGATTTTCTGTTCACTTGATTTATGTTTGAATCACGCTGTTGATGAATTCCACTACCGTGATTATAGCAATTGTGCTAGTGCTCTTGTACATTGCGTTCTGAATGTTAGTTGGGATTTCTTTTACAGGCCGAATAATCCCGATTCTCTGATAGAAATATTAAATGAAAACTTCTTCTTCTAATCCATGATTTTTGCGTTCAGGTGAAGTTATATAAAAGTAAAAAATTCAACCCATGGTAAGTATGATTTTGAAATTGAAAAGGCTATAATGGATAGGCAGTGTCCCAATATAGAACTTGGGACAGAAATAAGTCTCTGTTCAATGAAGCACATTACAAAACATTAAGGGACAAAGTTATCTCAAAGATCTAAATAGCAAAACAGAATTATGCTCAATGATCGTTTGATGTTTGCGGGTACTAGTAAACAGTTGTAAAAGCATATCGAAACATTAGGTGTTTCTTCTAAGGATCCAGCATAACCTAGGATCAATGAAATCGTTGATACCATGAATAACTACTTTTCTTCTAATTTTACGATGTATAATGATCCCCTACTTACTTACCTGAAAATACTGATAATTTCTGTTTCAGAAATGAGCAAAATTATGAAATTATAAATGCGATGTTGTTTATTGATTCCAATGCAACGGGATTGGAAGATACACCAATGTAATTCATAAAAATAACTTTACCATATACCCTTCCGTTGAACAATCATCTTTCTTATTTCATAGTTTCAATATCTATTTTCCCTCAAACATGGAAAAGGTCAAAAAAAAAAGGTCTACTAAATGCTCCGATGTTTCTAATCTTAGACCAATTAGCTTTCTCATTGCTGAGGCTGAGGCTGATGGGCTGAGGATCTTTTTCCTTCAATCGAGTACAAAAACTAACATCATGATGCAAGTGAGCATCGCATCCATTGTCACGAACATACCGAGATGATATTAACAGAAAGAAATCAAAAGTGCCTGTACCAAACTGAGCTAGCAAAAAAACATACTCGAGATAGTCGAAAAATGAAGAAAAAAAATCGCAAAAAATCATAGAAACGAGAAAGACCGCACCTCAATTGATGTGTATTGCTGCGATGCCAGCTTTTCGAACTCCCTCCCTGCTCACGCAGATTTTGGCTCGGTCATCCCGAAAAAAAAAATTAGATAAGCTGTTTAACCATCACGTGTGCGCTGCCCCTCATCGCTCTGCACAGCTAACCTGTTTTACGATCGCCATAAACAAGATCGATCACCGTATTGGTCGAATATACTTTTTTTTTCTCTTGATGGCGAAATTTTCAGACGAAAAGTAGAAGTTCTCTAATCGGGCCTTTCATTGGACTGGTTTGTGGACAAATCAACCATTTTTACTACCAATTTCTCGATCCTAATCGCTCTCGATGTTCACAATAGAGTGAGTGTTATTTTTTTAGTTTGATCTGCTGTCGTTGAGTTGACAGTGCATTGAACTACTTCGAGAAAGTTTCCGCCGAGGTTTTGGAATTTTCGCACCCCATCACCGCGCCACGACATTGGTGATGATATTTTATCTCCTTTTTTTCTGCGTGCGTGCGCGCGCCTATCCCCTTCCCATCATCCCCCGTGCGAGAGGTGAAAGGAGATGCTGGGTAGATAAAATTAATTACATTTCTAATTTACCCCCGGTGGATTTGCGTTTAAAATTCGCACGTTTCATACACACGGGCGCAGCAGAACACCCATACATGCGAAACACTACATAGCGCACCTGAAATAAGTGGCCAAATGTTGGTGGACACGATTTGCTGAATGGTTTGCTGATCGGGAGGAGAAGCCGTGGCAGCGTGTGAGAGAATGAATAAAAAACGTTATAAATGAAGATTAATGATTAAATTGTAGCAACATGATTCATAGTCGAATGCGAAAGATTCGGTTGATTGTCAGTTTTTGATTCTCTTGATTGGCTGAATTTTTCGTTTTCGACGGTATTGTGGTTTTGGAGTTCCTACTGCTGCTGGACGAGTTTTGATCTGCGCAGAATTTTGATGACGGCAATAGGCTTTTGGTCGAAGCGATTTCAAGGTTCTAAGAGTGTCACCTAAGCTAAGCTAAAACACTATGCTTCCGAGCTAAAAGATTTCGAGTGAAATTAAAAAATATATGAAATATGAAATGATTAAAAGGATTTTATGCATATAAACTTATGGAAAATCGTTCCTTAAGTATTTCAATGATAAAAATTATAAATGAGTTGATTCTCATATGTAACGGATTAAACTCTTCATAAATCTTTAAACTACCTATTAAATGGTGGAATTAAAAGTGAGTTCAAATAACAAAATACATTCGTGAAGTGTGTGAAACAGCTCAAGCAATATTTGGAAGTGTTAAAATCAAATAAAACTATAATGTTACAGTACAATGCCTACATGTATACAATCGATAGTAGAAACAAAATTATCGAATTTCAATATAGCGCATTGTTGAGCGTACTTTTTATTCTATTAAATATTTAAACATATTAGAAACGGATCTTCATTATTAAAGTACCACTCTGTGACACCCTTGCAGTAATGGAAGGATGTCATATCATGCCAAAACAGTACTTCATGCTTTCGATTGCTTGAGCTTGAGCTTGAGCTTGGGTAGACTGTACAATTCGTAGTTGCTCTCCGTGATTGACCTGAACCAACCAAATTGCACAAAGAACACACAGAATGACGCTTGGGACTAACAAATCATCCTCGTTGTGCAATTTTCGGTGATTCGAGCTTTAAATTGTCAATAACGACGCCGGCCACGTCCTTACAGTCACCAGGGGATGGGAAGGAATGTTAGTATGATATTCGCCGCCCGAAGGCCAGAAGGGTCGCCTCTATAGCGTAGTTCCCTAGCGTTTATCATGGGAGGGATTGTTGTTAGTGGGAACGGTTAAGAAAAATCAGGATTCACTGCGGTAAGTGATGTGATTATGTAAATTCGAACAATTGACCTCTCGACAAAACAAAAATCCGGAAATCTCATGTGTTACAACACGCGGCATAGATTATCTTTAGGTATCCTGAGAAGGAAAACCTTAAAAATTGATACATTTTATATAATATATTATATTAATATATTCTAGTATTCATTCGATATACCTTTCATTGGTATTCAATCGCCTTGGAGGAGATTCAATAGTGGGAATCCTGATAAGGTAACCGAGAAAACTCCTCCAAGGCCAACCGATCCGGCGATATGTTCTGTTATTCATCACACATACTCTGAGCTTGATCACGAACATCACCTCACGGTGAAAACGAGATGAAGCGTATATAACCTTGCATACAAAACATCTTGCCCCCACCGACGCTCGTAATGAGGCCCTCTGTATCACACTTCAATCCGGAACGCTACTCCTAATGATCCCCGATAATCGTTCGATTAATCGATTAATAGGATAATTCCCACAGAAATCGATTATTAATCGAACGAACACTGTGCAACCAATAATCGAAGCGAACGAAGAATTCACGTCGAATAACCGATTCAAACCTAGAGAAAAAAAACCTATGGCCGCTGCAGTTTTATCCTGAAATTCAATCACCATCTCCGACGCTCCCATAAACTCGCAAACGAAACTCAATGCTGTCAACGCGATTAACTGTTGAACGATTAATTTAAAAAAAATCGGGGATCACTAGCTACTCTCTTTTCATCTGCTCCCCAAAACTGTTTCATGCTTATATCCATTCTTCCTGAATAACTTCCGTCGTTCCTTGACACATTGCACATTAAATTATGCACACCACCATCATTGCGCGGCATTTCTTACGAGAGAAAACTGCTAGACTTTTGGGAGAGTGTATGGAAAAACACGCGCAATATCTCCTGTCTCAATTATTCATAGCTGCATACACAGATGCAAGTGTAAACGAACATACGAAATTAAAAATATATTCAAAATTTTCCTTTCGCTGCTTTATTATTTGAGTATCAAATGTCCAGCGGTCCAGCAAAGCATTTTTTCTTAAAAGCATATGAAGTCCGCTATCAAAAGCTATGTTGGAAACGAAAAATAGCTTTTTTGCGAGAACACACTTGTTGTTGCCAAATCATATCTAACAATTCTAAATAACACTCAGTACTTCATGCTTTCGATTGCATGGCAAAAGTATTTTTCATAGGCATTCTTTCACGTAGATCACTTAGTTGATGGAGCCGAAAGTAACAAAAATTGTACACATCGTTCAATCTAATGTTCGAACTACTTACTTAGCCATTTATTTTGCGCATCATTACTTTTGGTGCAACACATAATTCGCACGACTTCAGGCATGCAAGTCGCTTCACCTTTTGGACAAAAAGGTAACATTTTAACTTTCTTGGCCACACATCTGACTGGAAGGTTATGAAGGTTTGAATGTTTGAGTCATCGTCTTCTTCTGCAGAGTTAACAGGGTTTCCACCGGACCAACTTTTCTATCGGAAATTGAAGGGTCCTTGAAGTTCTTCGGTACGTTGGTCATTGTCTTTGGCTCTTTCAACGATATCGCTATGTCGTTTTCCATCTTTTTGTGCACGCTTTTGTTGTTCGAAAATTCAGAAAATGTAACCTATACTTTTCTGCCATTCTGGACACCCTCACCACAACCGCCAACTGATTGCAAGTCGGATTGTTATAAGAGATGAACCAGCCTACGGCTGAAAGTCTCTATAATAAAGAATAAAAAAAAGTCGGATTGCAACCAAATAGTTTTTCAAATGTGTTGATCTATGTGATCGCAAAATTTGTTTCAACGAAAATGCATTATGTCATCCTTCATCGAACACGGTCCAATTTTCATATGAAGCACTTAATCACAATAAAACGTTTTGCTTCTGAGGAAAATGCTAAAAATCATTGTACTTTGTGGCAATCATTTGTGAAATAAAGCCTTATTCGGTAGATATTAGGACCGAGGTTTTCGGTAGTTTGTCACCGGTCAAAGGAAAAAAAAACTATGGATGGATTTTATCTATGACAAGCGGACTCGGCAAACGTTGATCTGCCATACCCATTATTTCTAGTGAATCTTTTTGTTTAATAAAAAATAACTAATGTATTGAAAGCGCGTTTGGATGTTTTAACGGTTGAGCTAAATTCTATATATAATTTTTGTTCCTAAATCGTGCTTATTCCACTCGAAAATTTTTCACTTCACCGAATTGGAACACGAAGCTCAATGTTGTTTATGTCGAGTTGCGTGGCAAGGATGCCACATTTACGCAACTCGATTGGACTTGAGTTGAATGGATTACAGAATACATAATTGCGATCCGTTCGGGTAATTCTAACTCAGTCGGATTTGAGAATACGGATAAGCAGTAGATCAGTAGCCACATTTGGAATTTCCGAGGAAAACTATTTCCTCAAGGTGTATTTTGTTGACTAACCAAACTAAAAAAAGAATTAATTGAATTGCTTCCGCCGTTCAACCGAATACAACGCGTGGGACAAAGCATGAACAGCATAAAGGGATGGGGCCTACGATGCAATGTTACGCTTGTATTCAAATTGTATTCCGCTATTATTCTGGTTGTTCCTTTTGATCTGTACAATTTGAGAAGCACAAATCGGCCCAATCAAAACACGGGATTTAATGCGTTTAGTAAATGCTTAACATTTCACAATTATTCAATTGTTCATTTCAGAGATATTAAAATTTAACTTATTATGATAGATACGTAGAAATATTGATGCAAACATCTATGTGATCTATTAAGACATGTTCGAGTTATAAGCTTTCGAAATATTAAATTTTTTCGTAAATGTTCAGTGTTTAGATTTTCGTTTTATCCGCTATATATTCTTGTTGGACGTAGTCCTACGTCAAAAAATAATCTATCTACTACCATGGTGCATCATAATATTGATGTTTCCTTTAGGGAAGATAGCTGTATACTTTTCCGAAATCGATTTAACAGCGTTGAAGAGCTCCTTGATCACGATTGAACCATTGCTGCAATTTATAATATACCTTACTTTGTCTCGATTGCATCACAACCTGTAATTTGCGTCAATATCGTGAACGAATCATGTTGTAAGTTCAACAAATTCAGAATCTGATGGAATTCCCTTCATGATTTTGAAAAACTGCTCCAAAAGATTGTCTCAATCACTGAGTATCATACTGAAAATGACGAGAAAAAATGTCTTCGTATAAAAAAGGTTATGAGAATGAACGAATAACTATAGAGAATGTGGTTGCCTATGCATGGATTCGGAATCATCCCAGATAACAGTTTTGGATGGTAACCCTCATGCCGGTAAAGGCTACATAGTCGAACAGTAACATGAATTCATTTCCATTTTTTTTTTCATTACTCGGGCCTTACAATCACGACAACAAATAGATGCGGTAAATTTCCTCAGCAGCGTCGGATACATCATCCATCATCAGATGATAATCGCAAAACTTGAATGTCTTGGATTCATCGGCTTTTTTCTGGGTTGGTTGTAATTTTATCTAACAAATCGATAAATGGCAGTGAAAATAGAAGACTTGAGACTAGGTTTCTTCAACGAAGTTACTGTGGCCCATATACTTTCGTGCTATACCTTGATGACATCGATTTCTCTCTTGAGTACCATAAATTACCATGTGATGATTACTACTTCATCTAATCGAAAGTGAAGCTGACGCTGAGTTTCTCCAGGAGTACCTGACAGTGCGGGAAGTGTTTGATAATTCAATTATCTCGTTGACGTTTAGCAGCAGATTGTGTCTATAAACTTAGAAGCATCCATCGAAAGCATCCATTCGCCCGACAAAATATTTCACATTACATGAAAGTTATATATTGTGCTCTGGTTCTTCTGTTAGGATTAGGGTACTATGAATGACTTACATTTTCAACCTTAGAATAATTTTTTTAAACTGCCAAGCTATTAGCGTTGCCGACAACTCATCGGACTTGTATTATTTACAGAAAAAACAGGTTCAATAGAAACCCTAATGATACAAACTTATCGACGAAGAAGTGAAGATGGGCTCAATCCTTTGAATGTTGTTATCGTAATATGGAGCCTTACTATGAAAGAGTACTCCAGGATCAAGTACACCAGAGAACAGTATAGAGCTTTATGTACTGCATTTAGGTAAAATATCTGGTGCTATGGGAGAGATAACAAATACATGATCATCTAAATGTTGTTAGATTTTTTTTCATATAACATCTGATCTGATTACCGCTTCTGCAGTAAGTGAATTCGAACATTCAATGACGAAACCAGCGGTCTCACAGTTTAATCCAAATTGACGAATTTACGCAAAGCTGAATCAGCTCATGCGGCATCTACATTAGAACTCAGAACCACGAAAGTGAGGGTGTTTGTTTATTTTACGCACTGAAAAGCAAGATTCATTTTATTTCAATTTAGATTCATTTCAGCCATTGAATGTCGTCAGTATATGGTAAGAAAGTTGGAGTTTTGTATATTTAGGATGGTTTCAACATGCGATTTGATCAAAGTCATAGATAATCTTCAAAAATTTTAAGTTTGATAATACATACCAGTTATTGATACTATGGATAATTGCGATGAAATCGATATCATCTCAAATTGGCTGATATTATTAATTATGTAGGGGCCGATACGAGAAGGATTAGCAGTATTTTTAGCGCAAAACACGCTACTCATCGTTTACTTAGTTGAAAAAAAAATAAAGTTACAATACTTATAACAAGCCATTCCTCGTAATATACATACCACATTGTGAAATGATGATTTTCTAACCTTTTCAGCGTGGAAAGAATACTTGAATCCGGGAAAATTTGAAGGAAGATTCGGATTTTTCTAACAAATTTAAACTAATCTATCTATCTATCTATCTATATATATATATATATATATATATATATATATATATATATATATATATATATATATATATATATATATATATATATATATATATATATATATATATATATATATATATAAATGGATTTCTGTCTGTCTGTCTGATTCCTATGGACTCGGAAACTACTGAACCAATCAACATCAAAATTGGTATGTAAGGGTTTTTGGGACCGGGGAAGGTTTTCGCGATAGTTTGAGACCCCTCCCCCCTCTTTAAGGGGGGCTGCCAAACAAATTGAACACAAATTTCTACATTACTCGGAAATTAATCAAGCAAATCAAACGAAATTTGGCATATGGAGGTTTTAGGGTACAATAAATGTTTCTATGGTGGTTAGACTCTCCACCCCCCTCTCCAAGGGGGGGCTGCCATACAAAACACAAATTTCTGCATTACTCGAGAATTAATCAAGCAAATGAAATCAAATTAGGCATATTGAGGTTTTAGGGTGCAATCAATCTTTCTATTGTGGTTAGACTCTCTAAGGGGGGGGGGCTGCCATACAAATGAAACACAAATTTTTGCATTACTCGAGAATTAATCAAGCAAATGAAACCAGATTTGGCATGTGGAGGTTTTTTTTTCTCATTTATTTATTGGGCTCATTAGCATTTAGCTGTAACAGAGCCGGGTTTAATCGTGTACATGTACATATGTTTATGTTTCTATAAATTGTGAATTACACAGTAGTTAGTAGTAGCCATTTAGGCGTTAAGTTTTCTGTTCCATTACATTATGGTAAATTACACAGTAGTCGCCATTTAGGCATAAGGGTATTCTTTCTGTTCTTCCATTGTTCAGCAGACCGGACAGCGGAGACAGTTGATATTGATCATTGTTGGGTTATTTATAGAACAGCAGCCCGATGTTTCTTGCAGAGCAGAGCAGTTGTATGGATGAATCGATCTTTGTTCCACCGTGGATCGATTTCCATCGCTGATGATGGTTGCGTGGACGTAGTTATTCTATAACAACACAAAGATCTCATGATCGATCGCTTGGTAAGCGAACGCGTAACCAAGTGGCTACGAAGACCCCCCATGTGGAGGTTTCAGGGTGCAATAAATATGTCTATGGTGGTTGGACTCTCCACCCCTCTCTCTAAAGGGGGGCTGCCATATAAATGAAACACAAATTTCTGCATTACTCGAGAACTAATCAAGCAAATGAAACCAAATTAGGCATATTGAGGCTTTAGGGTGCAATAAATGTTTCTATGGTTGTTAGACTCTCCACCCCCCTCTCTATAGATGGTGGGGGGGGTGGTGTGCGCGGAGGGTGCCATACAAATGAAACACAATTTTCTGCATTACTCGAGAATTAATCGAATTAATCATGCAAATGAAACCAAATTAGACATATGGAAGTTTTAGGGTGCAATAAATGTTTCTATGGTTGTTAGACCCCTCTTCTCTAAGGGGACTGCCATACAAATGAAACAAAAATTACAGGGGGCACACAAACACAAACTTCTGCATAACTCGAGAACTAATCAAGCACAATTTGGGATGTGAGGGTTTTTGGGTATGAGAAATGTTACTATGATGGGCCCATGAACTTGCTCATAGTAAGCAAACGTGAATGTTTGAAGGTATTGATAACAAAAAACAATTTTTGGGCGGGACGAAGCTTGTCGGGTCAGCTAGTTTCATAAAAAAAACAAAACATCATCACTTTACTCGTTGCGCCATCTGGTTGTAAATCTAACGTAAATTCGTCAATAACGTTTTCTCACACTCATAATTGAAGAAACCGTTACAGCTCCACATTTACATAATTCAGTTCAGGTTCAGTTGAGTCTAGTTTTGTCCTGTAAATAAGTGATAAGTTTTATGGACAGAGTTCAGCATCAATCGAAACTGTTCGTTATTTGTACCATGTTTGATAACCAACATTGAAAAACATAGAAACGATTATCCAGCTCATCTTCAATTTGATCACAAAATATTTAACTTGATTTTTCTATTAATATAAAAACTAACGATCTCTGAAAATAGAAAAGTAGCCCGGAAAGGGCAAACATTTAACGTACATTGATACTATATAATTTCCAACTCTCGCCCAGAACCGACCGGATATTCGATGCGACCTACCCGATCTTCGATCTATTGCGGGACTACCCACCGCTGAAACCTATTGGCAGGCGGACAGGCAATTCGATTAGGCTTTATTATTAGCGTTGTCAAATGTGACGGCATGCGAATCACGTTAAAAATATACACCGGTGTGAAACATTTTCTTCCTCCAATAAAGCTGCACGCACCGGACCGTTCTCCTCCCATGAGCCTCCCCCCTATTTTCCTTTGCGGACCAACGCGGACTTCATAAATCTCACCTCTCCCCTCTTCCGGATGAGATGGTCATCCAAGAGCCCAACAAACACGCGTTTCGTTCCGATCCTAACTTCATTTAATTTCGAACGTGGTGGAAATCTTGTGAGAACCCGAGTTTTTTCTTCTTTGATTTCTCGTGATAAAATAAAAAAAAAGGCGAGCTTGACAAAGATTGCCCCCTCCAGCGGATATCCGAGTGTACTTTTCGAACCTTTACGTACGGTATTTTATTGGGGGGCACCAAACATTTGTGATAATTAGGAATTAATAACGAAAAGCGATCAACACGGCCGAATTGGTTGGATGGGGGCTTACGCGTCGCGTCTTGAACGCTACACATAACGAAGTAGGCAGGAAGTGGCGACAGTGTGTCTCGGTGGTACTTCGTAGAAGTCCCAACCCGCTCCTTTTCCACACTTCCTGCTCAAGAGTGCGTGACATTTCCCCTTCGTCGGATTCGTCGCTGCGACAGGCAAGTCTCTTCATATTTGCGCGTGGTGTTTTTCCCCGCTGATCGTTGTTGATTGCGGGACGCGAACAAGTGTCTTTCGTTCCAACGTCGGAACGCATTTAGATAGCAGACGAGTGTGAAAGAGGTAAATGGTTTGGCTTTCAATTATTCGCAAGCTTTGCCCGGTAAATTGAGTCGGAGCAATAATAACTCGGTCGGCACTCGTAAACAGGGGATTAGGGATTAAGGAGAATTTAAATCTAGCTTAAGAACCCTCTCCGCGCCCTGCGTCCTGCCAATAGCAGCGGCTCAGTGCCACTCTAGGACGGTAATAACAATTTGCAGTTGACCCACATCGCGATTGTATGGCTCTCTAGAGCAGTGTATCACGTTTTCGCGAGACGTCCGAAAATATTTCGTCGCGCAGATCATCGGAAGATGAGTCACGTTTTTGTCTCGCGACCGTTCAGCTGCCGGTTTGGCTTGAAGAGTTTACTCAGCATTAAGACAAGCTCAGCAACAAAAAAAAAAAAAAAAGCGCCGAGATTGCATAAATTACCTACTGATGGGAGCTTCTGTGGCCGGTGCCATCGTGAACGGTCTCATCCTCCCAAAGCCAGGAAGCATCACGCTAAGTAATGAAACTGAAATGGATGCTACACATCGAGGGGTGTTTAGCGGCTGTAGGCAGTAGATGAATTAGCATAAATTCGGTACCAAGAATGAGTCGAGTGAGGTGAATTGCAAGGGAACCGGACGTTTCATGGTGATGTGGTTCGCTGATTATTTCTCCCAATGTTTGCTAATGCTTGTCTCAAGTAGGAGAAATCGGTGTACCGGCTTCTGTGTGTAATCAGTCATGTTTTTGTTTTGGAGAGAAGCAGATATGTTTTATTTTTATCTGAATTTGACGCCCATCGGTGACAGCAGTAACGTGTGAACATCAATCATTTCATTTGAGTTTTTTTCGTACGAATAAAACTAAGCTCAAAGTTACAGAATGAATCCCACTTGATACAGAATAGTGGTATCAATTGCTTTTTATAAGTGTACTATATTTTAATGAAATGATCCGTCGACGATCTACTACATATTGGAACATACTGTACGTTTGTAACAATTTTTCTTATTAGTTTTTCAAATATTTTCCATATACAGTCATTCCATGCCAAACCGTTATAGTGGTTCTCAGATTTTCATGAAAAGTGGTAGTTTTGTTATTTATCGCCAAATATTAAACCCGTTTTTTTTATTTTTTTTCGTTAGGGTGACCATTTCCACTTTAGGGTGGACTGAAAACTTATTTTTTTCCATTTTTTTTCACAAAAATGACTTTTTTTCAAAAATCATAACATAAAATCATATATTTTTTATATTTTATATTTAACTTTACAGCTACTGATATAATTCATATGGTTGTTATTTTGCTTCTCTTTTGGGTTCTTTGAGTTGGCGACGTAAACTGCTTCTAGCGTCGAAATATACTGAATGCTCCTTGCTGCTAGACCGCCAATTTTTATACATTTCTGACTGGCTAATGCATTAATAAGGGGTGGGGCCTGCGATGCAGTTTTCGCTTCTCTTCAGGAACTGAACCCTTAACGTTATGCACGAATCTATGATCATCATCACCAAAGGTTTGGTGAATCTTGTACTCGATCGAGGCACTTCGCCTACACTTGTGCATATCGTTAAGAGTTCAGTTCAGGTCATGTTTTGAATTATAGAGACTTAAAAAAACTTAAACTGGAGACGAATGAACTCTCCGAGTTTCAAGTCAGAATCAACAGAAAATGGCACACCGAACAAAAAAAAATGCAAATGCACTGAAGATGCAGATTGCTTGTGCCAATCGACTAATCAGAACGCGGGATTTTCATTTAGATAATGTTTGACGTTTTCCAATTGTTCGATAGATAGTTTCATAAAATACATAATTTTCTCCAACATAGAAAGATTGTAATGAAGTAACCACAACGGTTGATGCAAAAATCTCAGGAAAAGGTTCAGCAATAAGCGCTCGAAATTTTTTGAATTTCGCGGTACAACCGACCTGCAGTTTGCAGCCAAATGTGTTCCCGAATGACGTAATCCTACGTCTAAAATAGTAAACAAGAAAAATATTCCAAAAACGAAAGAATATGTCCTTCCAAATTTCCGATATGTTATGGAAAAATGCCGTTCTAAAAATGACAGAGTCTATTGGTGTTTGATCTCGCCACCTCAAAAACCACAAAAATAAAAAATGCATGTTTCGCCTAAAAATAGAAGTGCAGTTCGGTGTTTTCAAAAAAAGTTCACTTAAATTTCATTATTTTCTCATATTTACGATAGGATATGACAGCTCGGAAATCGGTTCAACGGTTAAAAGGAACGAATATTCAAAAATGAGTATATTCTGATTCCGATTTACTTTAAGGGTGAAATAAAAAAATGTCAATTTTTTTTTGGAATACGTAATGATGAAGGTCCCATCTGGTTTCCCTACCGAGGTTTGAGCAAGACGAGTTATCTGAAAGATATTTTTTTCTTAGCAATGAAATTAGTTTAGCAAACAAAACCAAAAAAAAAAACAACGAACTGATTTTATTTATAGATATAAGTTTAAAAACTTGCAATGTCAAATGGCCACCGAACTAACACTTCCCCATTAGTGTGACGTTTTTATGATGATTTTATTCAGCTTTATGCTTAAAAATGCCTGAGCTAATTGTCATCCTATCCTACATTCAAGCCTTGTTCAAGCACATTAGGTGAAAACTATTAAGCTGTAGCCAAAATTGTTCGTGAAATGCAGTTTAAAGTCAATTAGAAAACCTTTATCCGACTCCAAGGTTCGGTGGAAACATCTATTCGACCGTATTCTGATTGATTAGCTCTATCAAGCCTGCGTCTTATTAAATACTATATACTGATGTTTGACCATTATTCAACTGACTAGTTTAATAACAGCTAATGATTGTTTGCCGGGAAGCCAATACTCAGTCATGTCCGCCACAGATCCGATACGGTCTCGACGAGGCCATTGCAGCCAAATGGCCAAGTCCAACCGCCAGCTTTGTTTTGGATTGACTATGAATATCCTCCTCCAGAGAAATCGAGAAAATTTCCTTTGCCAAAAAATTCTAGACCGGCATTTAAAGAACTTCCAGTTCAATATACGTTATATCTGTGCAACGCGCACACGACGCACATTCTTTTATTTTTTCCTAATACAATATAAAAACAACAAAATCAAAATAAAAATAGTCCGTCATCACCAGGATCACGACAGACATAATAGAGATAAATACAAATAAAAAAAGGATAATTTAAAAAAATAAATAGAGTGAACGAAATTAAATGATCTAGCCAAACACTTTTGTGCCGTCCTGAAAGTTCAACCAACCATCCAACCAACAAAAAGTGGTTTACGCAATAGAGAAGCGAAAAAAACCTCTATTATCTCCACACAGTGACGAGTTGAATTCCGAACGAGAAAGAGATCAGATCCAATATTATATCCAATCCATTTGTATAAACGTGAACGGTGATTAAACCAATTTTGAAATTGTTAAATCGAAAAAGGTGTCTTTTGAAGAAAATTACATCGCTGAAGGTGAAATAAATAAAATCAGCATCGTATATTAGTGCATGTTCGAAATCTTCGCTGTGATTTATAAAAGGTGTCCGAAAATAGCGCGAGATTTGCGGTGCGCTTAGTCTCAGTTCGTGGCTGAGATCGTAAGCTGGAAAATTTCAGTCGATCCTTTTGGGCCGCTCTAGGAACCGGAAATCCTTCGTAACCGGAGCCCCTCTTGTAAGCCCCCATCACAGAGTATAATTCGTTAAAAAAGCTCGTCAGGTTCATTGAGAATATTAAAACAAACTGCAAAAAATTGTCCACATTTAATTATTCGTTCGTATAAAACTTCGTCAGTAACAATCTTCGTCATATAATTCAAAAATATCGATGAACAAAATCAGAGCAATTTATATATTAGTTATAAAATGAAATGGAATTTAATTTCTCAACCTAACCTACTGCCTCAATGAAGATCAGGTACGAAACAATATGATTTTTGGTTGGAAACTCTTGTTGAACTGTTGAACTGTTGAATATTCGAACATTCGTAATACAATAAAATTGATGTCAAAATCCCAGAATACACAAAGCCTTCAATTATCTGACTTGAGAGGTTTTTTATGGCATCGATAATAGTTTCCAAAATAGATAGATATCATTGTGTTAGCCGATAGTCCGGAAATGCCAGACATTTATTTTTAGCAAGCCTCCTGCTAATTGGCTGATTCTGTAACGCCTATATGGGCAGCCCAGCCATACAAAAACTGCCGTAAATCGCTTCTATCAGATCTCGATAATCGAAATCAGTCTGGCCCAATGAAACAAAACGAAAAGTGATCCAGTTGTTCGAATTACAACACCACGGCCGCGGCCGAGTCGGGGGCATATATTCATCTTCGATCGAAAGTGTTGGAATCTGTATAAATTAATCCGCTAATTTGCATTACGTTTTGTTTTATGCTCCAAAAACAATCCACTGGGTATTAAAACATTTTATGGGCCGGAAAGTATCCCGCAATTTATGGTCAGATTTCTTGGGCGTTAGCCTTGATTTATCGCAGTTACGGCGAAGGTGCGCGTATCGGATAACGGGGTGGACCGATACGCACCAGAAACTATTCGAACGAAACTAATAGTTTCCGGGGTGGCGTGTGAAAAACAATATCACACCGTGTCGACAAAATTTGATAACAGCCGCTGTATTTTTTTCCTGGTGAGTCGTTGTGTGAAACAAATCTTGGTATGAATGAAAGATCGACACCATTACCCATTTTATGGTCCTGGAACGGTTCTTTTATTCTGGCGATTTTGTGGCAATAAAAACCAACAGTTTCCAAAAATGTGAATCAATTCCAAGTTCTCTGTCGCAAATCTGTGATTGCACTTTCGGTACACCTTTCGCCAACGACGAACGGGATCAATTCCTTCCGCATCGTAATTTAATAACCTGGTCTGCTCATAAATCGTGAACAAATTCCAGTCGGATTCTTGAAGCTCTGCCACATCACGCGACGACTTATCATCAAAGCGGGTAAACAAAAGCACACTGATCCCGAAAGAACGGCGCAAATTTCGTCGTCATCGTCAACATTATAATCGGAACCGGAATGGGCTTTATTGCTTTTGTTTCTCGAAATGTGTGGCGAAAATCGGTACACCCAAGGAGCGATCCTCCTAGAGGACATTTGACCATTCTGATATCAGTTTATTCTGCTCCTCGAAACAACCCTATCGGGGTCATCGAAATAGCAATTATCGAACGAGGCAACAATTCCGAAAATTGTAATGCTCCATAACTCAGACTCCACAATACCATAAATTACAATTGAGTTGTAATTATTTTCGTTGTTTATCCTCTTTTATTTGTACAACCGACCGACAAATTGATGTTGCAAAAAACGACGCAAGTGCGATAAATTCGGTTTGGCGGTGTTTTTTTTCTTCCTTGAGTCGGAATTCCCAAAACGAAAAAAAAAATCAGGGAAGCCACCCCTCTTTTCGAGGGGGACCGAGATTCGGCCTCCCTTTTATCGCCGCCAAATTGTTTAAAACCTTTTGCTGATTTTTTTTTATTCGCGAGGACAGAAATCCCATCAACACCACCACCTGATGCTGTTGTGGTGGCGCGCTTGGCCGATGATGATCGGAAAGTATCAAAGCAAAAGCGCGCAGAGGGCCAAAAATGAAGCGAGCTCGAAAATCTGGGTCATCGCGCCGAGGCGCAGCGCTAACCCAGCGCAAAAGAAAGGAAACTCAAGTCGACAGGAGCCGCGCGATAATGAAACGAAAATCGGTTCCGCGGTGTGAAGCAACGAGCGAATTGGGGATTTTAATCCCGACAATAGCAGCTCGCCCGAATGTGTTCGCGAATTTAATCGCGATAAGACGCAACGCAATGGTTTTTTTTTTGCTGTGTGTGAGGGAGGGAAATTGTGGGGCGAATGGCGCGTAGCGCGTTTTTTCGACGACGGGATTAAGCGCGTATCTCGGGACACTTTCGAGTGCCAGCAAGCCGTTGAATTGTTGCCAATTTGGGATGATTACGAGCTGTAGAATCACGTCCGGAATAGCGTTTCGCCTCGCGGGATAAGTTTTCAGGATTACAACGATAATCGAACTGAAGAAGGATTTTAATGAAATGTTGAAAAATTGTACAATGTATGAATATTACATGGATTTCGATATTTTATTATCTTTTCACAAATATAACGGGTGTCAAATAGTATCCGAATTTTTGGATAAAAAGGGGCCATGAACATTTGACAATATTGCATTAATCTCATATGAAATATTCTTTTCAGAATGATACTGTATTACAAAACTATATTGAATGGTTTTGCTACTATAGAGAGTAACGATATAACAGGTAGAAGACACATGGACACTTTAACATGGCAGCCATTACTAAAAATTTGTGCTTAGGTCATTAATCGTTTATAGGATGTGAAGTATTTGCAACAAGGGAAATCAATATTTTTATGCTACCGCAAAGCAACTCGATTTTAGTAGACTCGATTGTTCTGATCACATTCGATGGTTTTGATTTTTATATCAGACCAAATAATGAAAAAATGATGAATTATTCATCGTTGCCTGGCTTTTTTTTGTTATTGCTTCATCGTTGGTCAGAGTATTTTCTTCCACCAATTTTTTATCTGATCGATGTCTTTGATAAGATTTTCTTCGTCATCCACTTCCGCTCTACTACTGACTATTGACTATTGCTATTTTGCAGAGTTTTTTCGCTTTTTTCAATGCTCTATAGTTTTAAATATACATTGCCATGTTCCTTTTAAGAGATTCCAAATTTTTATCACTTTTATCAACGCCTAAGTTCTACATAACAGTTTCTGCTACAAATATTCAAAGTATATATTATTTTTTCGAACTATTATTACATTAATATTTGTAATGAATGTCATGTTTAAAATGATGTGGTATTCTGTCAAAAATGTAAATTATTGCTCGAAAGATTACATTTGTACGCAGAGCTGGCAATCCGATTAATCTCCTCTCCTTTGTCCAGTCGATAAAGCTATACATTGTAGTATAATTATCCATGAACCAGAAGAAAATAAATTGACTTTTCATCAGATTTCCTCTCTGCTGTTAATAATTTTGCTCTCTTCTCATATATGTTCAACTGGATTGTACAAAGGAGCAGTACTCATACTTTGAATTCGGCGTGTTGTATCGTCACCATTTCGAATGAAACAACTTAAATAAAGTATCGTTAATGCATCAATTTTCAAATTCATATGTCTAGGCATTCCTTGCCAAACCGATTTAGGGGTTTCCAGATTTTCGTTAAAAGTGGTAGTTTTGTTCCTTATCTCAAAATTCTTATTTTTTTTATTAGGGACCATTTCAACCGATTCAGATGATCGACATATCGGTTAAAGCTAATTAGCTGGTTAAAAAAACGGCACATGCAGTAAATTTGAATTTTGTTTTAGTAATTATTGATTGTATTTGTTTATTTATAGTTTAAATGGTCTAGGGACCAAGGGCGCTAAGCCATTGGTAGCCAATGGTCCGAAAAATCATAATTTCCCTTTTTTTTTTTTTTTCAAAAATGACTTTTTTTAAAAATTCCAATTTTTTACAAGTGCAATATTTTTTGAAAAAATACTAGCTAATTGATATATTGATATCAATATTAATTTGATATATTAATCATCTAAATCGGTCTAGTTGTTCAAAAGTTCTCTGGGACTCTGGGACTATTCATTTTTTCGGAATACGAGGCAAAACGTATGGTTTAGGTTGCCAATGAAAATCGTCATATCGATTTTTTATACGGGATATCCTGCTAAAAGTTGATTTGTACGAGAAAATACTCGATGCAAAATATTAGCTCATTCGGATTTCATTCACATATTCACCCAAATCATCCAAGGGAAATCGGGGTTTTCAAAAAACTTTTTTGATGCCAAATGTCTTCAAATTGCATAGAACCTTGAGATTTACTGTTAACCCGAACAAATATTTCTGATCGAAGATTGACTTTGTGACACTTGGTCGTTTTTTTTTCCGAAAACATCGATTTAGATATATTTAGATATGCCTAAAGTAGACATTTTAATGTATAATCTTTGCACATGCAAGGTCGCATATAAATTCTTATCAAATCACAATGGTATAAAATATCATTCAAAATGTGCATCATGTGTATATAAAATCGTATAAAATGCAAAAACACGAGTTGCCATATCATTCATGGATTAAGTCTTATATAGGCTTAACGAGCATCGTGATATCGCTGTATGCAGTGTACGTATATTTATTCATCGTATATAATACTAGCTGACCCGGCAAACTTCATCCCGCCCAAAACTTGGTTTTGTAATCAATACCTTCAAACATTCTCGTTTTCTTACTATGAGCAAGTTCATGGGTCCAATCGCGGAACTGTTCATTGATTGATCTTCTAATCGACTCCGTTGAATTTATCTTTCACTATAAAATTCCTATTATTTCTAACAAAACTCATCATTATAATATCAGATTATTTTCAGACATAATTCACGTTCAAGATTTTTCAAACACTTGCAAATAACATGTTTCTCCGTTACATGAAATAAATGTTTTATACAGAAAATATGATAGAATAAGGACAACCCCGAATCGGACAATTCCTTCCTCGAGTTCTGCTCTTATCAACACATTCGGCGATACTTTTTTATTGGTATTGTTGGATATTGTATAAACCACACGATAGATAATATGTTTAAATTGTCAGTGATACACGCAACAACAGACCTTTATAACACAACGCTCTTGTGAGCCACATCATTATACGCTTTGAAAGCTCACTATCGTCATCACACTTATCATTGTCACGCTAACAAAGCTCATCTAGCCACATCATTGTCAGCATAGAGATCTAAAACAATCATCATCGCGATGACCCGTCTCGAACAACAATCCCACTTGTTACGCTACACAAATGTCCATCCAAACGCAACACAATCCTCATTGTAACGCAACACAGTAGGTTTTGTTCTCGCCTTTATCATGCCAAGCTTATAAAACTGACCGAATGACCAAATAAAACCACTCCAAAGGTAGACTCGAGAAAACTCAGTTCAAAATTCAAACGCTTTTTCTTAATTCATCCGAAAAACGGTACGGTTTCCGGATCGGTTCATTTGTGTGCCGAGCAGTAAAGCCTTCGACGTCCGGTGTTCATTTCAAGCACTAGCCGGTGCGTTATCAGGTATAAATAGAAGAAGATATAGGAGTGCGTTCCATCACATTAAAATCCTGTTCCAGCTTCGAACAATGATCAGTTTCGCTAGCGCAAACATCAAATGGACTAACAGCACTTGTCACTATGTAATTGTAGAACATACGGGACTTTATTTTCCGAATTTTCCCTTTTTCCTTCAGAGTTTTCCGAAAATTTTGAATTGTTATGTTTGGTTGGAATATGTGTATTATTTCTATGAGACCCCCTCTCCATGCCAGAGGAGGGAGGGGTCTCATATCATCATAGAAACATTACTCATACCCAAAATCATCACATCCCAAATTGTGCTTGATTAGTTCTTGAGTTATGCAAAAGTTTGTGTTTCATTTGTATGGCAGCCCCCCTTAGAGAGGGGGTGGAGAGTTTAACCACCATAGAAACAACTATTGCACCCAAAAACCTTCACATGTCAAATTTGGTTTCATTTGCTTGATTAATTCTCGAGTAATGCAGAAATTTTTTGTTTCATTTGTATGGCAACCAAGTTTGATCTTGGATAGACGATTTAATGTTTGCTGGGCAGCCCAGTATTTGCATTCGAAATTAAAATTAAATACCTTGAATATCTCAAATAATTTAACCATCTTGAATACTCCAAATACTTTAAACACCTTAGATACTTTGAATAACCTGTATGTGTTAAATACATGCCTCAAATACTTAAAATACCTTAACTACCTTTAATATCATAAATATCTTAAATAGCCTAAATAACTTAGAAACCTTAAAAAGCTCGAAAAACTTAAATACCTTAAATATTTTAAGGTAGAATTCTAGTAGAGAGGCATGGAGAGGCAACGTCCAAAAGGACGTTTTCTAGAGCTCCGAACAAATGAAACAAATAATATTTTAAATATCCATTATTTAATTTTTCGCTTTTAATCTTTTTAAGATACAAAAAAAATAAATTAAATTAGAATGAAAAGACTCGGATTTATTTTCACTGTATATAATCGAATCCCGTATATAATCGAGTCAAAAAAAACTTATATTCGTTTTTTATGCATATATTTTTCTTATTTTGAATATAAAAGAAGAATTTAATTTTCGATTCATCCCCTTAAAGTCAGAAAATACCTTTCTCACATGAAAATAATACATTTATAGAGAATCTCTCAAGAAGATTTTTATTTGATGAAAAAAATCCTTCTACGCATATGTTCATATTTCAGCAATGACAGAGTTATAGAACTTTTTTTTTTAATTTCCTGTTGCCTCAAACTCATTCTACTTCCAAAAGTACGCGACGTAAGGTAATTCTGTTGCATTCATTTGAAAGATGAGGAGAAGGTGAAGTAGCGGGACATCTAAATTAGTTGATTTAAAAAAAACTTGAATGTTAGTAATTTTGAATGTGTTTCAATTTTATCCCGAAAATTCACATTAGACACGATTGTTTCTGTCAATTAAATTGAAGCTCTCTAACAACTCTACAATATGTCCAGGTTCGCCTTTACATCAGCTAAGAAGCCGCTGTTGTATAAAACTTGGGCAAGAAAAACAAAAATGCTTCTAGGCAAAATGGTGACTGTTTGAAAATAGAAAGAAGTTTTCAACATGTTTTTATTACGATTTCAAATTTTTTAACATAAAATTGAAAAAAAATATTGGCGATGGATGCGTATGAAGAATGTTCATACTTGATGTTAAAGAAACAACCATACCATATCAAAGCGACATTGATATTGTGCAAATGGTCTTGTTGCGGGCTAGATGGGAAGCACAGCAAGAACAATGCTGGGTTTAACGTGTTAAGCGAAGGGCGTAGTTAGAAAAGGTAACTCAAAATAATGTAATGAGAAACTTTACCGAGTTGGCGTCAGACCAGGATTTTGACAGTCCTCGACGGGAGTTTTTGTTTTAGTTCCTTATTATAGTTTCACACTTCAGACTCGCTACAAACCACTCCCGCAAATTTTACGTCATGGGATATAGACACGATAATATAACGTGAATTGCTTGTCGATAACAAATTCTGCTCATCCATGAAAACTTGCAGTTTGTTCGGTCTCACTTTCGGTATTCAAAATAAGGGAGTACAGTGGAACCCCGGCAAGATCACCGCGGATAACGAAAATTTCACTCACAAATTTCGAGATGGGCTATGGATTTACTATGGAACTAGCTTCCGCGGATAATCGGAGTTCTGCTGTATATCTGTCCAGATCTTTCATGATCAGGATCGCTGGGGTCAGTTCCAGGTGAATTTTCTGTTGGAGTAATGAGGGGAGAGGTTTGTGTATTTTTTTAGAGGGTGGTTTGGTAGGGCGAGTTGATTCGTACCCGGAAGAAATGTCCTCCGTTGTGAGGATGCGTTTAACTGTTTTACTGTCCCTTTTTTCATACACAAGGAGGAGTCACTCTTTTCAGTATCGGAGATCTACATATTAGGAGATCCCCCACACTCTGCCTTTTCATATGTGGGTTTGCTTATAAATATATTCATGTTATCTATATAATATTTATGTAGTGTTTAACCATAAATACTTTATCCGTAGGAGCACACAGTGCGTATGATATGAAGCTGCTTCCGTTGTCTAGCGTTGATGAAAACTGCCGTCCTACGCATAGTTGTCCCATGTTATTTTCTGACAATTTTCACTTTTCCTCGTAAAACGATAATCTTCCGGAAAAACACAAAAAAAATATAGTTTGTTCCCAGCTTTAAAAAAAATAACATCAAGCTAAATTGTCCCATGTTGATATTCTATTAATAACTGTCCCACCATATATTTTTTGTAGATCCTTATCAAAGAAATCGGTTCAAGTACAAGAATTTTATGTCACGCTTTCACCAGGGCTAAGGTACTCATTTCTGGTTTGAAAGAACGCACTAATTCTCAAACAAATAAAAAAAAGTTGATCAGAACACGTGTACACCTTGTTAGCGAATGCCTAATAACAATTAGATTTATACAGGGTAACTTCGATATAACGTACATTTTACTTTCAAAATTGTACGTTCTATCGAATTGTACGTTATATCGAAGCATAATAAAGAACTCTGGAACGTAGCTTATACTACTTTATTGTGTTGCTGTTTGAGTAAGGTTGATGAATAAAATCAATAAGAAAACGAAACCAACTTTTCTCATGATGTTTCCCTTCGTTCTGTTGATTGAAGTTTGATTCATTTAGAATCCGGAATCACAAAACAGTTGTATTTCGGGATTGGTTAAAGTTACAACACAAGCTTTAGTATCAAAATACAGATAATTTATTGTTCTTTCAGAAAAAAAACTAAAAAAAAAATTTTTTTTTGGCCTTCGATAATGTGTACGTTATATCGAGGTAAAATGTACGTTATACCGAGTGACGTTATATCGAGGGTACGTTATAACGAGGGTACGTTATATCGAAGTTTCCCTGTATTTTGCAAAGATATTGCAGATCACTCTCTTCTTCATAAAGCGATTGTTTATGCATAATATTTCGGAAAATAAAAAAAATATTTTGTATGTTTGTTCCCAGTATTTCGAAAAACAACATCAAGTTCAATCATCCCATGTTGATATTCTAGGCATAACTGTCCCGCCAATGAATTTTTAAGCCTGTAACCAAGATTGATTGATTCAATAGAGGGGATTTTTTCACACTTCATTTAAAATAGTTCTCTGCTTATAAAAAACCCAGTGTATTGCTAAACCGAAATGCTTAAAGCTTCTGGTAGACAAATTTGCTAGCAAACTTTGAATGCGTTTTTCTTAATTGCTGATTCTGGAACATGGGACAACTATGCGTAGAATGGCAGAAAAGGTCACAGTGTCCGCTGTGATGATATTTCTTCTAGTGTCGATAATGAACAATATAAAAAAAATCGTTAGGGCGAAACACTCCACGAGCCACAAAGCCAATAACGGTATTGAAATAACGGTAATTATGACGCAAACAACTATACGTCCGGCGGCTTGAAGCTGTAGACGAGGAATGTACTAAAACTTATAATTATAATAAAAAAAATGAATTTCGAATTTTGTTCATGACTTTCAAGTAAAAATATACCAGTACTTTCCAACAGATGGTTTTTATCAACGTGGTTAACTCAATTCATCGAGCTTCAGCCTCGAGTTTGAAATTACGAATTAAGTTGACATTATTCATTCACAACACAGCATCGACCATCAGAAATGTTTTGCGCTTGGACTGCTGTATGTGATATCAGCATTAACACTAGATTGTCCAAGCAAGTTATTTTGACTGCTTTTCAATTTCAATTAGAAAAATAATAATGACACATTATGACACAAATTCCTAGAAAGTTGTGACTTTTTGTACAACTTATTAATGAACGTATTATGTCAGGTGTCATTATTATTTTATTATAATTTATTTTTCTAACTGAAATTGAAGAGCAGTCAAAATGAATTGCTTGGTCAATCTAGTGTTAAGACAGTAATCTAGTCTAGAAATTTGGAAAAAAAACAAAAAAAATCCTTCATATTTCTGTAGATTTGGCATTCATGAATATACCCTAGAAAGGACTTATCGAAAATCCCATTATTTATCGAGTTGGAGCCATTTTAGTGATGCGTTCTCTAACCTGGTACGACCGTAACAATGAACTTCAAACGCGTTTTTCTCGAAACTAGTTTTTTCAAACTGGCGTACACGATATCTCAAGTTACACTGAATCGATTCATGTCGAATTTATATGAATACAATCTGTATGCATCTCTCTACCACATGAACCTCTGAAAAAATATATTTTTAAAATTTTAATATTTTAAAAAAAATCTGGAAACGTAAAAAACCACGTTAAAAACAGCATTTTTCTCTCCATACGGCCGCCATTTTGTCAATATTATTGACTTGTCCGAGGTGCATGCGATAGCGGCACTGATTCAGAATCTGATAACCAGAAGGGCTGGTATCGAGTACGCCATGACAAAACTTTTTTTTTTGAACCTCCTCATTTCATCATCTCGTAATTATTCTAGTTATGCGTATTTTTTTCTCCGTTCAATTCTTGTTTTATCGTTAAAAGATAGATGAACAAATAATGATGTAATGGATAATAAAAATACTCTTTGTTTTATTTTTACAGACCTCGAAAAACGTCCGAAATTCGTGTCTCTACATCCAAACTAGCGTTGGCAGAAAACATTTCGTCTTTGGCAGAAATGATGCCATTTCGTGTGCTGCTTAAAAATAGTTTTTATGTATGCGAGCAGACATCTCTTTCTGTTTTCTTTTCTCATTTCATTTGAGATTGTGCAAAAAATAGTCCATACAATGTCAATGGGGATCGAGAACCAAGGCCGGCTGGAATGCAAAGCTATTTCACACGACCACGCTATCCATATAGCTGCCAGTGCTGTTATACAGAAGCGTGATAATATTACACCTCATCATAAAATGAAGTTGGGAAGTGTTTTCTAAGAGGATAAACAAGAACATGAACGAGAATATATCTTTCTCTGTCTGGGCCGTGTATTTGGCAAACTATACGAAAAGATTTCATATGCTTTCAATTCAATGTGTCTCCTGTTTCGCTCGCTCTAGCATATATATTACACAAATGATATATATGTATTGGGGAGTAGGACATTTTCTGTTATTTTTCAGCTCATTTAATGTAATAATTCGGGATGCCATAACACTAGAATACCCCGTTAAGAAAGCCTTTCGGCTGCTTGCTGGCTGCAGCGAGATTGTGAAATAGATATAGCGAATGGAGTCTTTTATACCCCGAATGAGTAGCGAATGGGCAGAGCTTGGATGGCAATATTTCCTCGCTCCTTAGTAGAATGAGTAGTGCATTTGCTTATCGAACGATCGATTTACGCGCGCCTGATTCGCAGTGACATTTAAAAAGTGTGACTTCTACAGAACAAATGTATGCAAAAATAGGATTTCTTCCAAATTTCGTGAAACAGAGAATCGTAATGTATAGCATTTCAAACAAATCTAAGAGAATTACCGATCCGATTGGCATGCAAAACATAAACAGTTATTAAAGTTACAACTATTTCATAAATCGTGAAATGTATCCCTTGCTGAAAGACGTAGTCCTCAGTCAAAGACCAGTTGACGAAAACGGAGTTCGTTCTATGATATCTGTTGAGTCAAAAAATTGGGTAAAAAATTCGTTCACAATGAAAGCATCGTTTTTGAACTTTCAGGTCTTTCGGAACTAGTCGAGCGGAAACGCGTTTCGTGCCGAAAAAATCATGGAGAGTCGCATGAACTGAACACTAATAGTTCAGAAGTCATCTTTCAATTACGTTAAGTAACTTAATCTTGAATGATGATTATCAGTCACCATGTTTTGTTATGACTGTCCAGAGAGAGGCTAATCTTCTCTCTCATCTCAGCTGCTTATGAATTCATCGTAAAGCATCTGTCAGTTCTGGAGTATGGAATTCTATTTGTAACTTAAAATTTAAGACACATTCTTTGGTAGATTGGTTGATAATCTGAAAACACAAATGAAATAAATAGTCCCCAGCAGTTTTTCGATACAATGTAAAACATTAGTACAAGCTGAAACATAACAAAATACATTATACTGCTGTATTCATTGTGGCTTGATCTCGAGGATTAAGTCCACGCAGAAACAGTGTGTGCTATCCATTTGAACATGGTACAATTGGCATGGAACTAAGTCTCAAAATAATTCATCATTTCAGTAACTGACCAGAGCGCCGCTGTTCCACATTCCTTACGAACACCTTCCTTGCGTCATTCACATTCACTTGCGAGTGTTTATTTTCCTCTCTCTACCTTGTTATGCTGTTGTTATCTTTTCCAAATAAAAGGGTTATCTTCCTTCCCGGCACCTGCACCATTCCAACCAAACGGCCGCGCGGCCGCTGCCGCCGCCTTCAATACGTATCATCATCAAACACTGAGACTGATTAGTAAAAGCAGATAACGAGCGAAAGTGCCTCCCCCTATTCACCCTTTGCCCCCCTTTTTGTGCGCAGGAACTACTCCCTGGGGTCCGGTTTTTTGTTTTCGGCGCTGGTCACAGAATAATTAATTCAGTAATCTTGAATGATTGACGTACCTCGGATTACTTGCAAAATTTCGGTTCGGTTCTCCGTAAATTAAAAATCGTTCAAATAGTTTGGCCGAGATCTCGGATGGAGTCTGAAAAGGGGCCTCGGAGAGGCTCCGAGGGCCCGAGGATGGCACCTGACAGGCGGGGAAATCAGCGTCTCAAACTGATTAGAAAATTTAAAGTATTTCGGCAAGCGCCCGGCTCGATCGCGCCTCTCTTGCAGTCGCGAGAAAGCTCAGCGGCCCGACGGCTTCGATCGGCAGCACACACAGAAGGAGTTTATTGGAATTAAGAAATAAAAGGAGAAAAATCACGGGCAGAAAACTTACGTCGTCATCGTCATGTATAGAACTTCGCTCATCATCAATCAAAATCAATTGATTTTTGCCCAGGTCATCGTCACAGTCGTTATTTGAATTACCGCCACCACAACCGCCGCCGCTGCCACCGCTGCTGCTGTTGCGGTTTGCGGTTGGATTGCCTCCTGGGCCGCCGTGGCTGTGGTTATTGTTACTGTCACTTCTCGTGCTGCTGTTATTGTTGCTATCGTTGCCGGGCATCAGCTGGCCGCCGTTGACCACCACATTTAGGCCAGCGCAGTCCACCATTGTGCCACCGCTGCCGAGTCCCGTCGGCGACGGGAGATGCTGATGCTGGTGGCTGCCGAAGTGGTGCGGATCGTGATGATGATGATGATTTGGTGGTTTCATAATTTCCATGTTACTCTTAAGTATTTCACTCAACGAGTGGTGTCGTAGATCGTTTATCTGGGCCGGGCCTAAATCCGTCATCTCGTGGACAGCTGAGTGGGTCTTCATGATAGCACACACACACTCTCTCTCTCACTCTCAGAGGAAAATCACTGTACACTCGGAAAGCCCTCCGAAAATCTCACTGAACACGTGTTGACAAAACTCTATCGAATTAATTGTTAATATTCAAAGGATATCTACTACCAACATATGGGTCGACATAATAAGTTTCGTTTTGTTTTTAATCGATTGGGATTAATATTGCAAAATGCTAATTTACATAGGCACTATCGATTTTATCGGCGACGGTGTGGATGGGAAGGAAATGGCACACAACAGTTCACGGGAGTTTCAAGGGAGGGGAAACGCGAGAACCACGACCGTTCGAACGATGCGTACGATCGGAGTATCGCATGTAAACTACACACCGCTGGGTCGCTAATAATGGCCTCTAGCTATGTTTATGTTTTTATCTTGTCCGCTGCCTTCTCTCAGTGTGGGTCTTAATGCTGCTGCTGCACGAAAATCTGGGATTTCTCAGCAGGTGTCGCTCTCGCTCTCTCTCTCTCTGTTGGCGTTGGGTCTACTCTCCGGCTCGGTATCTTGTTCGATGATGCTGGATGAGAGAGTGCGGATGATCTTTCACACGCAATCATCTGTAGCGCGCCTTTTTGCTCGTTTTTTCCGTCTTGCTGTTACCACTTCTTGGGTTCGATTGTTTGGGACCTCATGTGAATGTTTGTTTGATCGATGATTGGCAGTACTGTGACAAATTAGGCCGCGTGTTGATTGCGTAAAGCTCGACCGACCGGATTGAAGATGTTTTGGATGGTTTGGTAATGTGTGGCGAAGTGGATTCGATGTTGATCATCAGATGGCTCGGACAAGTGCGAATATGAAGAGCATTTCTATGCCGAATTAGCCTTAAAACAGCTGAATCTGATCCGACTCTCTTCGATTGATTTATATATTGTGCATACGATAGTGGAAGCCAAAAATTCAAATTTTCATTCACATGTGTCTAATTTTTTTTTTTTTTTTTTTATCTTCGCTTATTTTTCGTCGGCCTATTTTCCGCCACTTTAGTGCCAATCACCGACATCAGGGAGGCGACTCCACCTGTTCCTACCTATCAGACTCAACAACTCATGAGCCGGGCCAACTTCTTTTACTTCCGCTCCGAAGGAAGACGTAACCAGAGATTTTTCGCCTCAGAAAATCCCAACGACGCCAGCTGGGATTGAACCCAGGCCGATCGGATTGTGAGGCTGTTACGCTAACCATACAACCACTGGCGCCGTCAATGTGTCTAATTTTGAATGCGATTTTTTAGAAGATGACTTTTTTTTCTATAAATCCTATCTCAAAAGCCTGTTGTCTGATTAAAATGGTACTTACGTATTAGCGTCACCGGAGCCGAAATTCAACAGATAAAAATTTTATTTTTCTCACGGACACACAGTTATCTTTTATAATGTAGCTGCCTTGTTGTTTGCACTGTTTCGTTATTTTTAGTTCTACGGAAAAGCGTATTTGGGATTTGCGATATTTATGTATGAACACCACCGGAGCATGACACATATTTCAAAGCAAAAATTATCCGGGCTAACGTATTCCGTACGACGCTCGCTTAAGCTCCGTCGGACCAAACTGAAGGATCGCCTTCTACGTTTCAAACTAACGGGGCAATCGGTGGAACACAGGTTTGTTTGTGAGAGACCGCCGCTTCCGACAGCGGGTCGGCGGTCGACTCGGATTGCGTCACCTGGGTGGCTTGGGTTCGCCTCGGTTCTTTATCCTCTTTTGGTGGAGACCTCGTGACCATTACGTTGACTATAGAATAAATTTCATTAGGAAAAAAATAAATTCACAATTAAAATTATGCTCCTGTTTATACGTGAATAACACAAATCTCAAATAAGCATTTTCGTAGCACTAAATAATAATAAAACACTACGAACAACAAGGCAACAACAATATAGAAGATAACTGAGTACCTGTGCGAACAATAAAATTGCTATCTATTGATTTCGGCTCGATTTGCTTGATTAGTTCTCGAGTTCTGCGGAAATTTGTGTTTCATTTGTATGGCACTTAGAGAAGGGGAGGAGTGTCTAACCACCATAGAAACATTTATTGCATCCTAAAACCTCCACATGCCAAATTTTGTTTCGTTTGCTTGATTAATTCTCGAGTGATGCAGAAATTTTTGTTTCATTGTTTCATCAGTTTAGCGGTCTGGCCTATGATGAGACTCATTCATTGAAAATAAGTTACAATTAAAATTGAACACATGATAATGCACCGTATGTACAAAGCTTTAAAACTCTGATAGGGACGGGTGTTCGACCGATAACTTTTGCGTGGAATTGCTCTCAAACAATCTCATGTAGATAGTTCCGGATTATTGTAAATTATTGCAGATTTCACGCAACCGATTCGACGCCCATCACGATCCGATTATTATAACAAGACAAAACGACCCACCTCTCCTTGGGAGGTGAATCCGGGCGCTAGCAGAAACCATATCATTGTTTAATACTTTCAGCTTGGCGTGAAGAGGTGCTGAAGTTGGGAGATGAAAGATAAAAAAATCTACCAAACAACAATCAACGAGGGCCGCAATGGTACTTTCGTTCGATTTGAACCTGTTCTCTTCACACTTGTTTTGTCTGCGTTGTCTTGTATCGTGTACCTCTTCTCGCGATCTTTGGGCATGCTTCAGTCATATAATCCGCTCTCGAAGAGTACTTCAATCGGATCGACCGCCCTCTTCCCCTGGTAGTTGCGCTGCGATCGTTCGTTTTATTGTTATTATTATTAATTTAAATTTTTGACCTATCTTTTCCGCACGATACTCAATTCTTCCCAAATAGCGAAGAACGAAAAACGACTCAATAGAGGTAACGAAGAGAAAAGAACAACAAAATGGTAATCGTGATTCAGGTGTATTAGTTTCGTTCTGTCCGTTGGAATGCGAAAGCACCACAAAATTGGCACTCGCGGCAGCGCGAGAAAGAACGGAGCCTGGGGCTCGTGCTTTGGAGGTGGACAATTTATAATGACCGTTAATGTATACACAGCCCCAGCCACGGACACAAACATACACACCTTCATCTTCTCCCTGCTCTGCTTCTCGAGATTGGTCGAGTGATCGAGCGAGCGAACGAACGAACGATCCGAGAATGGACATTTGATAGCGATTAATGGAGGTAGCTGGTTGTTGCCGGGAGGGGATTTATGAATGAAAATTATTGCAAATATTGTGACGATGATACAAGGTAGCTGCCGGATGGAATCGGTTCGCATCGGTGCTGTACCGCGCGGGGATGAGGCGCGAATTGGGTGGGAATGAAACGATTTCGTCGCTTAACGCTGAATCAAGTCACCTAGGTCGGGTTCGGTTTGGGTGTTGATTTGGGCTGGCATTAAGCTTCTTTGTTTCATGCTGGCAATTATCATAGGCGGACATTGGTTATGTGAATCTCTAGAGTGGCATTTTGGATCGATATTAACCCATTAGCCGCCAAGCTGTAAGAAGTATTTTTTTGACGAATTTTGATTTTTTGGCGTAAACGAGCTATTTTCATACTATCTTGAATTTTTTGGAAATGAAAAATTGAACATTGGTGAAAATTTGTATTTTTTTCCTGTAGGAGCTCCAATCGATTGTTTTTTGTTCTACACAAAAATGTGTGTTCTTTTATCCAATTATTTCTGTAGAGAAGTTTACATATTTTTGTATTTTTTTAGGTTTTGTTATTGAAACACCTGCCACACATATTTGCTTTAAATCGAATTTATTGTACAATAAAGTTATACAAAGTTGAATGAAATCGATGGTAAGTGGTAGATAATAAATTAGGCTTCATTTGGTGCAAAAACACATTGCCATTTGATTGCTTTCCAAAGACATAGAAAGTTGATTTTGTCAAAGTTGATTTTCGAACAGCCGGCCGTTAATGGGTTAAAAACGCTGACTGTTCGAAATAGTATCGAGTTGCAGTCCTGAAGGGTAATTTCACGCCAACTCAGCCGAAAGACAATTGATTTTTTACGCGACCCTCTCCGATTTTGTTGATATTGGACTACATCCAATCTTTCAATATAGGGGCCTATTACAATGTTTTGAGGGGAAAAATTGTATAGATTTTGAACATTAATATCATTATTTAGAATAGATTTTGCTTCCAAATATAAAAATTAATATGAAAAAGCCCCGGTATTTTTTGTATAATTCCTATATAGTGGAAATAGTAAATCAAGTAAGTAATGTAATGAATAAAATAGGTCGGGTATTTTTGATTTCACTTCCCGCTGACATTCCACAATGGTCCAGGAAGTGCATTTAAGTGAAATTGGCATCTAGAGCTCGACAGTTTATCTCCAGACAAAAACTGTCTTGGACAAAGTTGTTACATACGATAGAGCGCTCATTTTTATGTTGTCAAAAATAGGGTGACCAAAAATCTCGATAACAAAGTTTATGGGTCTGGGCATAGAGGCGCGGACGGTATTTTGACATAGGACTCTGATTGTGTGTAGTAATTTCATTTGAATTGAGTTTTTTCATTGATCAAAATCTGTGTTTTTTTCTTTTTCGATACATCAAATGGAAAAATATGCCTAAGTATACCCTTTAAAACTTTCGTCGCCCCGTAACCCAGATATGGGTGACACTTTCCTCGTTCAAGTTTAATAGGATTTTTAAAAGGAATTTGATAGAATAGGCACCTAAGTGTAACTATAGGATATGTAGAAAAATAATAAAATTATAACCATATGATTATAATGTTTATACTGTACTTTTTATTAATTTATAGTGCGGATGGTTTGTATGGCAGCTTTTTGCAAAACCCATATAACATGACTTTAGCATATGTTATTGTTGTCAATTCATCTTCAAATTAATTAAAATATTGCTGGATCATGTAAAAGTTGTCTACAAACTAAGTTTGATCTTCATTTAATAATTTATTCGCAAGTTGGGCTCCGCAAGAAACTTAGAAAAGCCGCTTTGGGCGACGAACGTGTTAAGCTTCTAAATCTGCAGCCAGTTAAATTCATTAATTGAATTTTTACATAACCAAACATCATACTCGATATAATGACATCCTGGACCACAATTCCATAAATTGTTAGTAGCAAGACCTACACGATAAAACGTGGATTGAGCACGAATTGATTAGACAATAACCTGAATTTTAATCTAATAAAATCTCTATTGATGTCATGTTTCGTCAAATCTTTGGAGAGTAATCATTCAATATCATCTTCAAGATCATTTCTAGATCATCCCTACATTGATTCTGCCAACTGATAAATGCCTATTATCGGCAAATCGAGTATATTTTTTTTCTCTATTATAGTGATTTTCAACACATTTCGACTGGTTCGTCACTTGTACTTCCATTTTTGGAAGAAAGTCGGGAGTGAGAATTGAACTCGTGATCTCTGCGTGAGAGGTATGGATGTTACCATTACGCCAGATCGCCTCCATAATCGAGTATAATTCATAATAAGCCTCTAATCACATTGTGAGCTAACGCCGAATTGTAGGCAAAAGATTGCTCGTTCGTTGTGGGAGAAAACGAGTGGCTAGTAAAATCGAAAGAACACCCATTTTAATTGTCAAATTGTTAAATTTTTCTTACTATATTCACTGTTCATGCTGGATAAATTTCCTATCTAATGGTATACAACATAACATATGCTGCAATAAAGATTTTGAGTAATATGCATTTGAAAACTCCTAATGAATCGTTACATTTTTTGTAAAGTTACCCCCTTATATAGAAATCAAAGACATAGTCCTATGTCAAAATAGAAAAATCTATCTTTCTTATTTTTATAGATAGAAGTAAACACAGTTCGACAATATAAGTTATTATATTGTCGTAGTTATTTAGAGCAAATTTGTGCAACAAAGTTTTTTTTATCTCTCGAAATAACCGATATAGTGCTTTTTTCTATGTTGCGTTAGGGTCACGAAATTGTGGGTGCTTTTAAGTGGAAATTACTAACTTACTTATCTGTATAGATAGAGATAAACATAGTTCGCCAATGTTGTAGCCTCAGTTGTTGTATGAAACTTTGTGGAACAAATATTTTTTCTATCTCTCGAAATAACCGATAAAGCGCTTTAGTTGCTGTGGGTGAAAAATTTAAGCCTTCACAAGGTCGTTGTCGTAAGTAGCATTAGGGTCACCATGAAAAAAAACAGTTTTTTTCCTCTAACCATTATATTTAAAATTTTCGACATTTCGAGCTCAATAATACAAACATTTTGCGATGCATAACTTGTCAATATCTCAACTCTAATCAATGTTATTGATATATCTTCCCAAACAAAAATACGGTGTCTGTCATTCTTTCTGAGGCAAACATAAAAATGTTTATTGGTGGCATTCGAATGAGCATAATGCACTCTACATAATGTGAGATTTTTTAAACTATCTGATTTTTTGTATTTGAGTAAATTTAAATTGAAATCATGAGTTTTTGGATGAAAAACAATAAAAAACTATGAGAAGGTTTAAGATATTGACAAGTTCTGCGTCGCAAAATGCAGATCTTGACAAACTTTAAATATCGTACAAAAATAATTTTAATGTAGAATTTCAAATATATATAAAAGTAAGAGCAAAAAAACCCGTTTTGTCATAGTCATCCTAATGCAACTCCCCATAGTACATTGTGAAGAATTGTTTAAATTAACGTCAATTTTTTTTTAAATGTTTTTTTTTAAAAGCATATTTTTCTAAAATTCTCAAAAAAATATGTGAGTAGCCCTTACAATTTCCAACAAGTCATCAACAAACATATGGGCACATTTAAAGGGAAGAAGTTATTCTAATAGAGAAAGACGGGGTAAGACCGCTCCCCTAGGAAAACCAATTTGCAGTTAAACGTCCTTTGGGATTTTCCCTATTTGTTATGCTGCATATCATTCAGTATATAATAATCTACTACTAAAAATGTGTAACTGTTGATTGTATAACTTTTTTGGCGTTTTTTCATTAATTTTTGAATTGATAAAAAATTACTTCCAAAATAAGGCTTTACGTTAATGCTTATGTTTAATTTTTAAATTTTTTCAAATTGTAAAAAGATCAATGAAAATAATTGCTAAATGTTTTCTGAATGTTCGAAACATATTGTCCTGAACCTTCTTCGTCCATTGGTAAAAGGAATTAAAAGAAAAAAAAAAGAACAATTTTCAGAAATAATTTTATAATTTTAGTTCAAAGTTTTTTAATTGCTTTGAAAAACTTTTCGAATTATTTAATTTATAATTCCGAAAATGGGTTCGTTCCACCCATCTCTATGAAACCTAGAGCTGCTGTATTGCTATAAGCTGAAGTGATTCTTGCTAGTAATATCATTATGATTGTTCTTGTAATGGTTAACTTACGGACAAGACTATGAATTTACAAATTTACGGGAATGGTACCATAAGAACGGAATGGATTCATTAGACAATATCTTAAGATTCCGAAAAGATGAACGATCAACAGATTGTATACAATTTTAAGCGGATTCTAAATACTTAACACGCTAAGCCCTGAGTTTTTCTTGCTCCGCTTTCCATTCAGCGCGCATCAAGAGCGTTTGCACAATACCCGTGTCGGTCCCAGCTCCCAAAGATACTTAGTGTATAAATAGAAAAAAGTCAGAGATTCGACTAGGAAGTAGTCACATCTTGTAAAACATCGGTAAACAAACCGTATATATTTTTATTTTCTTATTTTGTAACTGTCAGTCCCAGTCAGTCAGCGATTTCCTACCTACTAAGCTCAACGTCGACCCCTAAGGACCGAAGCTGGGCTCAACGTGTTAAAATCTCCCTTGCCAATCCCGTTGTTAGAGAAAATGATTCTACTTCGTTTGGACAAGTGGGTTGAAGCGAACAATTTGCTGTCAAATACGCAGTTTGGCTTCCGCCGAGGTAAAGGGACAAATGATTGTCTCGCGCTGCTATCTTCTAAAATCCAAATCGCATTTGCTCGCAAAGAACAAATGGCTTCCGTTTTTCTCGATATCAAAGGGGCATTTGATTCAGTTTCCATGGAAATTCTCTCAGAGAAACTTCATAATCGTGGACTTTTCATAATCGTGGACTTTTTTTACTGTCAGAAAAGCACTTGTTTTTCAATCATGGCAGCTTGAAATCTTCTCGATATAGTTTTATGGGCCTACCACAAGGCTTCTGCCTAAGCCCCCTCTTGTACAGTTTTTACGTCAATGATATAGATGATTGTCTAACTAGAGACTGCACGCTGAGACAACTTGCAGACGATGGAGTTATATCCATCACGGGTACTAATCCCGCCGTTTTGCAAAAATCCTTGCAAGATACCCTGAACAATCTGTTCACGTGGGCTCTCAAGCTGGGTATCGAATTCTCTACGGAGAAAACCGAAATGGTCGTTTTTTCTAGGAAGCACGAACCCGCCCAATTCCAGCTTCACCTATTCGGCAAAACGATCAAGTACTCGATGTTTTTCAAATACCTTGGAGTATATTTTGACTCTAAATGTACCTGGGGAATACACATTGCGTATTTGAAACAGAAATGCCAGCAAAGAATCAATTTTCTCCAAACAATAACCGGAACATGGTGGGGTGCTCATCCAGGAGACCTCATTCAGTTGTACAAAACAACGATATTGTCAGTGTTAGAATATGGCAGTTTTTGCTTCCGATCAGCTGCCAGGATTCATATTCTCAAGCTGGAGAGAATACAATATCGTTGCCTGCGTATAGCCATGGGGTGTTTGCATTCGACACATACGATGAGTCTCGAAGTTTTGGCAGGAGTACCCCCGCTTACTCTTCGGTTCACAGAAATATCCTACAGATTTCTCATCGGTTACAAGATCATGAATCCATTGGTGATTGATAACTTCGAAAATCTACTCCAACTGACTCCTCAGTCAAGTTTTATGTCTTTATACCATGAGTACCTTACCCACGACGTGCACCCTTCACCAGGCATCTCCAACCAAGTTTGCTTCCCATACTTTTGCAATTCCTCTGTCATTTTTGATCTGTCCATGCGACAAAAAATCCATGGAATACCAGATCACCTACGCTCCAATGTTATTCCGTCGATATTTTCGGAAAAATATGGGAAAGTTGGATCTGATAAAATGTTCTTTACTGACGGTTCATACATAAACGGGTCCACTGGCTTCGGCATCTTCAATGAAAATTCCAGTGCCTCTTTCAAACTCAAAGATCCTTGTTCCGTGTATGTCGCTGAACTGGGTGCGATATACTACGCACTGGGGATCATTGAAACATTGCCCATCGACCACTATTTTATTTTTTCAGACAGTCTCAGCTCATTAGAGGCAATCCGCTCAATGAAGGTTGATAAACGCTCATCTTATTTCCTAACAAGAAAAAGATAACTATTGAGTGTTTTGGTCGAAAAATTATTCAAGATTACCTTAGCATGGGTTCCCTCTCATTGCTCGATTCCGGGGAATGAGAAAGCGGACTCGCTAGCTAAGGTGGGCACTTTAGAAGGCACTCTTTTTGAAAGGCAAATTACTTATAATGAATTTTCCACATTCCTCGTCAGTATACGCTCGTAAGTTGGCAGCGCATGTGGAGTGGAGATGAGTTCGGTCGTTGGTTACACACGATTATCCCTAAGGTCTCGACGAGGGCATGGTTCAAGGGATTGAATGTAGGTCGTGATTTCATTCGCGTGATATCTCGGCTTATGTCCAATCACTACAACCTAAACGCGCATGTCTATCGCATTGGGTTCGCAGCAAACAATCTTTGTGATTGTGGCGATGGCTACCACGACATCGAGCATATTGTCTGGTCGTGTATCCGGTTCCATGCTGCTCGCTCTCAGCTCTCTAGAGCACTAAGAGCACAAGGCAGACAATCGGATATCCCCGTCCGGGATATCTTAGGTAGCCGTGATCCTGATCTTCTGCTTCATCTATACCTGTTCCTCAGAAACGCCGATGTCAACGTTTAATGATGTTTCCTTCGTTGTGTCCCCGTTTCATATCCCTCCTATCCGATCGATAAACTTTTACTTAGTCGCGGCAATACATACACACACTCTTTACAGACACACGGGCCAAAGGTTGTGCAGTCCACTGATCATTCAACAAGAGCCAAAGGTTGTACCGCTCATGACAACTCTACACGAGCTGATGATTGCGCCGGCTAGTGACCATTGTATCCTGGATTCCTCGAGTCGAGAAAGACGCACCACGCTAGATATGAGGTACAGACTAGGGGGGTGGATGAATTTAATGAAAACTTTGCTAATGTATGTCGACTTATGCAATCTAATTACACATACAATAAAATCAAAGTCCTCAAGGAACGATTGTGGGAAGCAGGAAGAATGTCTTTTGTTGAACAGTCAAATTGATTGCAGTATTTTTGTTTTTTATCAAATGTAATATAAATTAGTTCAGTAGCCAAAAAATGATAACATCTGTTGAAGTCAAAATGGAGTATATGGGATTATTTCTAACACGACTAAATGTGATATAAATCTATTTAAACCATTCATAAAATTGCTCAATTATCCGCTAAGGCACTGAACGTTTCATTGCCATTTATTTCGATTCTCAGATGTGGAAATTTTGCTCTGTTACCCTTTTTAATTTTGTGGAAAGAACACGTGACTGAATGTTATACCTTCGAGGCCTCGAAAGGTAGAGTCAAGAGTTGTTGTGACTGTTTGGTAGCTGAATTTGAGTCGAGGACGCTGTCGAAACATTGAACGTTTTTCAAATATGTGTGTACATATATTTTCCTTAAAATTATCCAACCAAGTAAATAAATGGAACTATATTATGTCGCTAATTATCCCACAGTAGTACTAATCTAACGCTCAGCTGTGATAACAAGGGGTGGTAATTCTTTCCGACACCGTATTTGTCTCACGCAATTATTCACATTTGCACCCAAATGAACCAGAGCCAGCCCGGACACATTTAGGCGAATCTGATACACTGTATATTAGAGTGGCAATGGATGTATGGGAAAAAAGTGACCCTCGAATTTTCAAAGCGAACTTTTTTTTAAAATGTTGATTCCCACGAAAAACTACCCTATGCAAAATACCAGCTCAACCGGACTTCATTAACTAGTGTCGCACAGCGGTCAAAGTTTGAGTTTTTTGAAAACCGAAAAATCACCCAAGGGGGGAGTAAAGGAAATCGAGGTTTTCGAAAAAAAAATTTGATGCCAAATGTTTTCGAATTGCATGAAACGTCGAGATCTACTGTCATCTCGAAAAAAAAATTGTCAAAAATCGACGCTCTGGGACTTTGTCGTTTTTTTCGAAATACGAGGCAAAACGTATGGTTTAGTGTGCCAATGAAAATAGTCATATCGATTTTTCATACGGGACTCCCTGCGAAATGTTAATTTGCACGATAAAATACCCTCTGCAAAGTATTAGCTCATTCGGACTTCATTTACTATTGTCGCAGATGTGGAAATTTAAGTTTTCTGAAAACCGAAAAATCACCCAAGGAAATCGGGGTTTTCAAAAAAAAAATGTTGGTGTCAAATGTCATAGAATTGCATGAAACGTAGAGATTTACTGTTATCTCGAAAAAAAAATTTTCGTCAAAAATCGACGTTTCAGACAAAAACGACCAAGTGCCGAAAATTCAAATTTTTGACAAAAATTTGTTTTTCGAGATAACAGTTAATCTCGACGTTTCATGCAATTCTAAGACATTTGGCATCAAAATTTTTTTTTGAAAACCCTGATTTTCTTTACTCCCTCCTTGGGTGATTTTTCGGTTTTCAGAAAACCTAAATATACAGGGCAGAGGGTATTTTATCGTGCAAATTAACATTTCGCAGGGAGTTCCGTATGATATGACGATTTTCATTGGCACCCAAAACCATACGTTTTGCCTCGTATTTCGAAAAAAACGACAAAGTCCCAGAGCGTCGATTTTTGACATTTTTTTTTTTTGAGATTACAGTAAAAGGTGTGTCACATCAAATTGCATCACGGAAAAAACGCCGTAGAAATTTAATTTTTAGGAATTATATCTTCAGCTTTCGCTTATAATCAGATAAGAGTGTATAGATCACGTTGGCCATGCTTCACTGTAAATTTTTCGTAATTTTGGAAAAATGTCGTCGAACGAAAAAGAGCGTCGTGAATTAATCCTGCGCACTCATTTCGAGAATCCGGAGTTGTCACATCGGGACATCGGTAAGATGCTGGGAATCGTCCAATCCACGGTCAGCAGAGTACTAAAACGATACTTCGAGAACCTAACCATCGACCGGAAGGTGAAGAACGGCAAAAATGGATGCTCCGTCAGTGAAAAAGATCACAAGCGCGTAGTTAAGCAGTTTAGACATGATCTGAGAAGTTCGGTCCGGGATGTCGCCAATAAGCTGAATTTGTCAAGTTCATTCGTCCAGCGGACCAAGCAGCGGGAGGGCCTGCGTACATACAAGGTTCAGAAGGCTCCTAACCGCGACGAAAGGCAAAACATGGTGGGGAAGACTCGAGTCCGGAAGCTGTACACCGAAATGCTGACGAAGCCGCGTTGCCTGGTAATGGACGACGAAACCTACGTCAAAGCGGACTGTTGTTCTTCTCCGCAGAGGACAAAGTCAGCGTTCCGGAGGAGATTCGCAAGCAGAAACTATCCAAGTTTGCCAAAAAGTACATGGTGTGGCAAGCGATCTGCTCTTGCGGAAAGGGGAGCGCCCCCCTTCGTGATGACCGGCACGGTAAACGGGCAGGTTTACCTTAAGGAGTGCCTACAGAAGCGCTTACTACCACTATTGAAGCAGCACGAGGGCCCGACCATCTTCTGGCCGGATCTAGCTTCGTGCCACTATTCAAAGGACGTGTTGGAGTGGTACGAAGCCAACGGGGTCACCTTCGTGCCAAAGGAAATGAACCCGCCCAACGCGCCGGAGCTTCGCCCAATAGAGAAATATTGGGCGATTATGAAGCAGGCCCTCCGGAAGAACCCAAAAGTTGTCAAATCGGAGGCGGACTTCAAGAGAAAATGGATTTCTGTTCAAAAAAAAACTACAACCTGACGTTGTACAGAACCTTATGGACGAGGTAAAGAGGAAGGTGAGAGCATACGGGCTTGGGCTCGAAGTATGAATAAAAAGAAAATGCCAAAAGTTGTTAAATAGTTTTTATATTACTGTCTAAAATTTTCAAAAGGATTGGTCTACTGGGCGAATTTCTACAGCGTTTTTTCCGTGATGCAATTTGATGTGACACACCCTTTAGATCTCGGCGTTTCATGCAATTTGAAAACATTTGGCATCAAAATTTTTTTTCGAAAACCCCGATTTCCTTTACTCTCCCCTTAGGTGATTTTTCGGTTTTCAAGAAACTCAAACTTTGACCGCTGTGCGACACTAGTAAATGAAGTCCGATTGAGCTGATATTTTGCATAGGGTAGTTTTTCGTGGGAATCAACATTTTTAATCAAGTTCGCTTTGAAAATTCGAGATGGCCATTTTCATTGGCACTCTACTGTACATTGTGTTTTGCTGAAGTGCTGAGGCGAAGAACACTTTGCCAGAGTGGCGCGATATTTTCGCAGAAATGTGCCAATAAAAGTTTTTTTTTGTTTTTTTTCCTCTTCCACCAATCCCACTTCACAAACGCTCAAACGCACAGCCAACCTGGAAGCCCGTTTTGGTCTATTCCAGAGCAGAGCGCGCGGCCTAGCACATGTGTGTCATTTCATGAATAAAAAACTTTTTATTGCAGTTTAAAGAGATAAAGTGTTTTTGCCTTTGCTTCCTTCCAATTCAAGCAGCTATAGCAGCGCGCGGCTGCTGTTGGTCAGCCTCGACTAACAGAAGGAAGATCTTGAATACTATCTCCGGTCCAAAGTCGGCAGCAGTGGAGGCAGTCGTGGCCATACGGGCGAATTCCGATGTTGCCGCTTGGTTTCACCAATGGACCAAATGAAATCTAGGATATCTGCGGCGCAGCCCGAAAAAAAAATCTAATGCCGTCCCGCGTATTCGTCCCCTCAGCGAGGGTCAGTTACGTGATTGTGGCGCTGGTTGTTTAGTCGGTCCGTATAGACGAATGGTGTCGAAGATACCTGGCTGCCCCCTAGGATGGGTCCCATTTAGTGCACCGCAATTATGCGCTCCGAACCGTGTAAGTCGAAAGCGAGAGCCGTACAAGTGATATCAAAACAGCGCTTGAATTGTATGTAGTGTATGATTTCAACTCCCCAAGTGGTCCACACATATGGGTCCCCTTTTTATTCTCGCTGTTGACCCCACCTGGACGCCCACTCGACCAATGATAGATTTTTCATTTATTATTCCACCTCGCGACTGCCCCACCGCGCTAGCATAACGCGGATCTGCCCACAGCCGGGACAACCGTGCGAAACCAAGCCTCCGCCGATTGTGAATCGAATCCAAACTCTCGTGCGTGTTTGCGTGGAAAGCGTGCGGAATTGGACGGACAAATGTTATTTTTTTGGCCAGGTGCCTTCATTGTTAGCTTTGATTAACTATTAAAATATTCGAAATAATAAATTATAATTGGAAGTTAATGTTACCGTGTGTTCCCGAGAAGATGTGGCCGAAAGGGGGAGGGGAGAGAAAAAATGTTTTGGACCGCCCGACGGTTTGCATTCAGCGGCAGCCCCACGAACGGCCGGCAGTGCATACCTTTATGTGAGGAGCAACAGAGAAAGATTGTGGCGAAAACGCACCTGGTCTGGTGAAAAAAAAAGCGTGAAGCCGCGCGATCATAATGAGAGGTGAGAGTGCGCGAAATAAGCGTTTTCTCTCTATTGTGTTGTGCCCACTTCGATATTCCAATTGTAACGGCTATTCACGGCTCAGAGATAGAGCCGCGCGATCTATTTAGTTGCGGATTTGGCTGGACGCAACTGTTACCTCTGCCGGCAAATGTGCGGCGAACAAAAAACGGCTCCAAATTGATACCGCGTACTACGCAATTACCAATCGGTTTGTTGATTCCTGACAATGTGTGGTTAAGAGAATTATGCGTACATATGATATCGAGGAGGACGGACATCATTTTATACGTTACACCCATGTATGATACAACGAGATAGATATATTGACGTCATTGGAACCGTAGAAACATCTGTGGAGACCGAGATTCAAATTCACCTAATGATGCAGATCAAGTCTTAAAATAATCATAATCAGCTCACTAAGACACTAAACAAAGGAATTCGCTGGGACCTACGATTTCCAACATTCTCTCCTTTGGGACTCCCTTTGATTGTAACCGAGTGTTCCGTAGTCCCATGATACTTATCATCGATACATTACGATGAGGAGGAAAAAAACGGAATGTTTTATTTTTCTTTTTGCCTCAGGATTGGTTTGAAGAAGAGATGGAAAACATTTGCTTGCAATTCCTTCAATTACTCCAATAAACAAGTACAGTAGAACCCCGATTATCCGCTAAAGCTAGTTCTGTTACAATTAAATAGAGCTTTTCGAAATATGTCAGTGGGTGGTAGGCTTTTGCTCTTTTGTTTTGGTCGTAGCTTTCACACTATCCACCCACTGATATGCACTGGTATGGACCTTACAGATGGGTCGTTCAATAATTTTTGTAATGGTAACAACAGTTTTTATGCTGGAATATCTTTGTTTTTTGCGTTTGCACTGCATTTTTAGTCCTTCATTGGGTTATTCGCGATTTTTGTTATCCGAAAAGACTTTGCCCGATTATTTGCGAATAAACGGGGTTCTGCTGTATTCAGAGCATACTGATTTCTGATGACCGGATCTAGTTTTTTTCGGCTATGGATTCGACAGGATCTTACTGATAGATTGTAAGGATACAATGAGCACCTTTGGAGCATCATTATCAACTTTTTTCTGTTAATGTCAAGTCGTTAATTCGTTTTCAAGCACTATTGGAGCGCCATCGCTATTCAAAACCCAGCGACTTATTCCCACTATAGTCACCCGATTCAAACATGTGTCAATATTTCGCTATGATATCAATAGATTCGGTAATAGTACCCGAACCACAATGAAAGAGGAACTCTTCCTTCATATAGTCAGAGTAAACGGAGTACAGAAATGCCATCTGTTGTACACGGTAACTGACATCTGTATATCCTTAAAGTTGTTCTACGGTGTTGTTTCACAACGAGTTTTAGTCGCATTTAATTACCCAAGAACTCAACTGAAGTTTGAGAAATTGTAATTATGAGAATTGTGAGAAGAGTATAGGAGTGTAAGCATAGTTATGCACGGAATGCTCCGTGTCCAAATATCGCTTCAGTGGTGATGGCTTTGAAGCTTCAACGCTCAGCTCAATATTGCACGATACACTATGTGGCTTATTGACTTTTTTAACTGCTTGAATCATGAATCCATATTTTATGTATGTTTTGAAACAGTTTATTGACAGGGTTACCAAAACTATTTATTCATTACATATTCTTTTACATATTTTTAAAATTGTTTAAACCAAAAATCAGTAGTCAAAGATTATCGAGTTTTTGAATTTCACACGAAATTTACAGTTTTTTCATTTATTTAGACCCCAATAATAATTATTGCTAAATTTTGAGAATATTTTTCGTTTTATTCATATCTGATGCAATTTCTCTCGTCACACTAGATACTTCATTCGTCTTTTCTATCTCTTATCTTATCAGTTTGAATCCAGATACACTGGTAGCGAAGATAAAGTACTCACGTAAAAAATTTTCAAATTTACTTCATCTATTTTCTTCAAACTAAAGTAAACAAATTGTAATCTCTTTTGATATTTTATCTACTACATATTCTTTGAGAGTTTCTCTCATGGAATATTAAAAAAAGTATTACTTAACGAAACAAAATAAAATAATTTGTGTTGAAAAAAAAACAGTGACAAAAAAGTGCCCACTTCGAAAATCGATATATTAGGTTGGGGAGAAAATCCATTATTTTTGCATGAAATTTAAACTTCGTTAGGGAAGTTTAGGATTGTCCAATTTGAGTCGAATATGCCCCGTTTTGTTGTATAAGCTGTATTTGACAATGTGGAAGATAGGGTAGAACATCATTTATCGGATTCTACAGAAAACTCAAATTGGAACGTTTTTAAAATTGAGTTATTATCTACAGAAAAAGTTGATGAAGAGAAATCAAATCACTTACACTCCTTTCCATCTGAACCCTCATTTATACTATTAATCTAAATTCAGAAACCAATTGAACCGAACGGAGACAAAAATAGGATGAAAACCCATTACTGGAACTATTGAATTGTCGGAGCTAGATGCTGCTGCTGCTGTAGAGCCGATCCAACGAGCACCACTGCAAGCTGGTCGATGTTTTGTAAATATTGGCAAAAAAGTGGCGTCAAATTACCTATGAAACGCATACAAAAAATCGATAAATCGATTGCAACGTGGTAGTACTTGGGGCCGATCGTTGACATTTTATCGACCCAATCTTGGCTGTCAAAACGGAAATTTGGGTATTTCAAAACTGTTTTATGGTCGATCTTTAACTTTTTGCTCCTGGTCGACGCTACGACTACATGTCGGCTAGCTTCGATCTTTTCTGTGATGTTATCGACATTTTTGACGATGCGTCTGCCTATGCGAGGAGCATCTTTAATCAAAATTGCACGTAATTGAGGGGCATAGAATGAAAGGGGTGTAAGTGATTTGATCAATTTCTCTACATCGACTCTCTCTTTTGGTCATAGCTTAGCTGCAAATACATTCCCAACTTGTTTTTGACAATGTGGAAGATAGATCAGAACCTCACCTATCAGATTCTATAGCAAACTTAAATTGGAACGTTTTTGCAATTGAGTTATTAACTAATGAAAAAGTTAATGAAGAGAAATCGATCAAGTCACTTACACCCCTTGCATTCTAAGCCCCTTAATTAACTGTTACAGTATCGACACCATTAACACCATTTAAAATATCAGTGGCCTGGCTTATATTTTAGCATTTATCACAGAAAAACTTTAAAGTGTTCCAAATTTTCTTTTTGTTGACTTCCATTGTTAACACCCTGTAATTCACAACTGAATGGAACAAAGAAAAAACAGCAAAAGATTTTTTTAAAGTGTGGATGTCACCTTGACAACGAGCATAAACTTGAAGTTGTTTGATCGATACTATACGAGATATCGATCGCTACAGCCATATACCGGGAAGATAATGTATTTTTTCCCCAACCCAATATTTTCTTCATGTACCCTTCGGAAGACCCCTCGATTGTTTATGTTTTGACATGTGCTGAAGCAAACGGCTCGACCTGGTGCGTTCGTACATGTGAACGCGTTTAATTGAGTTGAAACATTCTGTGTGTGCGAAAATTGGTGATTCGCACATGTGCAAAACGGAGAATCGCTCGTGTGTGACGCAAATCGGGTGAGGAGATCCAGGAGCGACCCCAATTCAACGCAAGGTGGAGCATGGAGGAGGAAATGGGATGGTCTGAGGGCCAAGCTGTCCAAGCTGTCCAAGCTGTCTGGGGGAAATCGACATTGCAAATACATGCAAACTGGGGGCATTTTTATATTGCTGGTAAATAGCATTTAAATTTGGAACTTCAATGATGGTTGCTTCGTGAAATTTTATATCAATGACGGATCATGTATTGTGAAACATTTAGCACAAGTGTAACTGTAAAATTGTATATGGTAGCAGTTATGTGGTAACTGACTTGAAATATGAAACGATTTATTTCAATTTTCATAAATAAAAAAAGGAGTATTCGAAAAAATCATTTCCCATATGCTCTACATGTCATATTAGGTGCTGTTATTCCAATTAAAATTCGCATTGAGGCATATATCACCGTGTTACTATGGGTTTGAAGCGAAAAATGGAAATGGATTGAATAAACATTCAGAAAGTAAAAATTATAAAAGTTTTCCATTTCAAATATGTTTTTCTGTGATATGTTTTTTTTATGAGAAAAATTGATAATTGTGTTTGATAATGATAATTTTCTTATATTACATTGGTGAGTTTCTTTTTATTTCATCCATACATAACACAGGAGTCATCTCATCCAGGGCCGCAGATAGCGGTTGTCATCATATCTCATTCCACTTTGGCATCTTCTATCTTGATACGCACCATCCAACGACTAATTCCCATCCTTTTGTTATCATCACTCGGTTGTAAACACTGGTGGAGTGAACAAACAATATCCAAGGACTACACAAAACGGCCCTTTTCAGGTCCACCAAATCATTATCAAAGACTTTAACGATGTAATTCTTCAAACATATCCAAAATCAGCATGCTACAGATAGCCTAACGAAATCCTACGTCAACTATGAGGTCGTGTCTTGGACCCAACTCTTCTGTGACTTTCGTTTTGCAGTTTTTGACTATTCTAGAGATTCAATTCGCAGCAAGAGCAGTTTTACATGTATAACATAGTCATTTTGAAGAGTGAATTGTGTAAATTGAGTTCAAAGCGAATTTTTAGCTTCTCTTCAAACACAAGCATCGCGTGCTGGGAAGATCACAATTTTTACTATTCGTATCCCGAATTTATGAGTAGCAGAATAACAATCACAGTGATTCGTTATGTATTCTTTTGTCAGGGCACTTTCAAAAGAATTTCGTTCATATTTTGGAGAGCTTTTTTGAGTTTGCTTCGCTCGTGTTTTGTGACATGTGACATTCAGGGGGTGTGTTCAGTATGGTGTAAGAATATGAACTATGAGACCACTCCGATTAAGTTGGCCCCGATAATGACCAAAAATGGTGGAACATTTCCAGACGAGAGTGTTCAAAGGTCTACCTTGAAAAATCATCCGCTTTCAAAAAATTCAGGAAAACTGGATTAGTGGAGGGGTTTCTAAAGTACCAAGCTCTAGAAGCCAAACTAAAAAGGTTTGATTAAAGCAAAAAAGCGTGGATATTGGCGGAAGTTCGTTAATGGTTTGTCAAGGGAGACCGCTATGAGCACTCTTTGGAATACGGCTAGGAAAATGCGTGGCTGTAACCATACAAACGAAAGTGAAGAATACTCTGACCGTTGGATTTTTAACTTTGCAAGGAAGGTTTGCCCCGACACCGTTCCTGCACAAAACGTCGTACGCGACATTCCACTTCAAAGTGATTATGAGAATTTTTCGATGGTGGAATTCTCAATTGCCTTTCTCTCATGTAACAATTCAGCTCCGGGGTCGGACAAGATTAAATTCAACTTGTTGAAGAATCTTCCCGACTTGGCAAAACAGCGTTTGCTGAACTTGTTCAACAAGTTTCTGGAGCTGAATATTGTCCCGCATGACTGGAGACAAGTGAGAGTGATAGCCATACGGAAACCCAACAAGCCGGCTTGCGACCACAACTCGTATAGGCCGATTGCAATGTTATCCTGTATTCGTAAATTGTTAGAGAAAATGATTCTACTTCGTTTGGACAAGTGGGTCGAAACGAACAATTTGCTGTCAAATACGCAGTTTGGCTTCCGCCGAGGTAGAGGGACAAATGATTGTCTCGCGCTGCTATCTTCTGAAATCCAAATCGCATTTGCTCGCAAAGAACAAATGGCTTCCGTTTTTCTCGATATCAAAGGGGCATTTGATTCAGTTTCCATGGAAATTCTCTCAGAGAAGCTTCATAATCGTGGACTTTCACCAATTCTCAATAATTTCCTGTACAATTTACTGTCAGAAAAGCACATGATTTTCTCTCATGGTAGCTCGAAATCTTCTCGTTACAGTTTTATGGGCCTACCACAAGGCTCCTGCCTAAGCCCCCTCTTGTACAGTTTTTACGTCAATGATATGGATGATTGTCTAACTAGACACTGCACTCTGAGACAACTTGCAGACGATGGAGTCATTTCCATCACGGGTACTAATCCCGTCGTTCTGCAAAAGTCGTTGCAAGATACCCTGAACAATCTGTTCACGTGGGCCCTCAAGCTGGGTATCGAATTCTCTACGGAGAAAACTGAAATGGTCGTTTTTTCTAGGAAGCATGAACCCGCCCAGTGCTCCCTTGGCCGAGTGGTTAGCGTCATAACTAACATTTTTCGTCAAAGAAATTTCCTCCGACTGGCACTGTGATCACGCGTATTCTAGAGCTTGCCACTCAGAATGCATTCAAGGCGTGTTATTTGGCATAGAAATCTCAACTAAGTACTAATAAAAATGACGCAAGTAATACTACGTTGAGACGGCGAAGTTCCTCTAGGAACGTTATTGCCATTGAAGAAGAAGAAGATGAACCCGCCCAATTCCAGCTTCACCTATCCGGCAAAACGATCCAACACTCTATGTTTTTCAAATACCTGGGTGTATATTTTGATTCTAAGTGTACCTGGGGGAGACACATTGGGTATTTGAAACAGAAATGCCAGCAATGAATCAATTTTCTCCAAACAATTACCGGAACATGGTGGGGTGCCCATCCAGGAGACCTCATTCAGTTGTACAAGCAATGATATTATCAGTGTTAGAATTGGCAGTTTTTGCTTCCGATCAGCTGCCAGGATCGGTTACAAGATCATGAATCCATTGGTGATTGATAACTTCGAAAATCTACTCCAACTGACTCCTCAGTCAAGTTTTATGTCTTTATACCATGAGTACCTTACACACGACGTGCACCCTTCACCAGGCATCTCCAACCAAGTTTGCTTCCCATACTTCTGCAATTCCTCTGTCATTTTTGATATGTCCATGCGACAAAAAATCCATGGAATACCAGATCACCTACGCTCCAATGTTATTCCGTCGATATTTTCGGAAAAATATGGGAAAGTTGGATCTGATAAAATGTTCTTTACTGACGGTTCATACATAAAGGGTCCACTGGCTTCGGCATCTTCAATGAAAATTCCAGTGCCTCTTTCAAACTAAAAGATCCTTGTTCCGTGTATGTCGCTGAACTGGGTGCGATATACTACGCACTGGGGATCATTGAAACATTGCCCATCGACCACTATTTTATTTTTTCAGACAGTCTCAGCTCAATAGAGGCAATCCGCTCAATGAAGGTTGATAAACGCTCATCTTATTTCCTAACTAGAATAAGACAACTATTGAGTGTTTTGGTCGAAAAATTATTCAAGATTACCTTAGCATGGGTTCCCTCTCGATTCCGGGGAATGAGAAAACGGACTCGCTAGCTAAGGTGGGCGCTTTAGAAGGCACACTTTTTGAAAGGCAAATTGCTTATAATGAATTTTTCCACATTCCTCGTCAGTATACGCTCGTAAGTTGGCAGCGCATGTGGAGTGGTGATGAGTTCGGTCGTTGGTTACACACGATTATCTCTAAGGTCTCGACGAGTGCATGGTTCAAGGGATTGAATGTAGGTCGTGATTTCATTCGCGTGATATCTCGGCTTATGTCCAATCACTACAACCTAAACGCGCATCTCTATCGCATTGGGCTCACAGCAAACAATCTTTGTGATTGTGGCGATGGCTACCACGACATCGAGCATGTTGTCTGGTCGTGTATCCGGTTCCATGCTGCTCGCTCTCAGCTCTCTAGAGCACTGAGAGCACGAGGCAGACAATCGGATATCCCCGTCCGGGATATCTTAGGTAGCCGTGATCCTGATCTTCTGCTTCATCTATACCTGTTCCTCAGAAACGCCGATGTCAACGTTTAATGATGTTTCCTTCGTTGTGTCCCCGTTTCATATCCCTCCTATCCGATCGATAAACTTTTACTTAGTCGCGGCAATACATACACACACTCTTTACAGACACACGGGCCAAAGGTTGTGCAGTCCACTGATCATTCAACAAGAGCCAAAGGTTGTACCGCTCATGACAACTCTACACGAGCTGATGATTGCGCCGGCTAGTGACCATTCTATCCTGGATTCCTCGAGTCGAGAAAGACGCACCACGCTAGATATGGGTTACAGACTAGGGGGGCGTTGCTGATTAATGGTCAGCTGCATCCCAATAGGAAGTATCCCGTGTCGGGCACACGTACAGAGCATCGAAGACTGCGACATACCAATTATGAGAACACTTGTAATACTAACCTCGAGTCAACCGCGAGTAATCGGTTACATATTACTAACATAGTCTAAGCAAACATTGTCAAAATATTGAACTCCCGGCCCCGTTAGGCTGACGCCATATGAGCCTTAATAAAATATATATTTTGGATAAAAAAAAAATTGCCAGACGAAGTAAAAGTTAACTTGATCGTTTCCGTCGAGAAACGATGAGTTTATGACTCTGCTTTCAAGGTATAAAACAATTGAATCGTTTGTTTGAGAAACCCCATAAGTCCATTTGACGCACTTGCGAGAAAACGACAAAAAACTGTTTTTCTCAAAATTTTGACCTGGTCCTCCTATTTATTGGTATCAGGCTCGATTACTACACCTAAAACATATAATTTGAAACTACTTGTTCATCAATATAACAGTTTAAACTCAAAATATAGCGTTTTCAAGTTGATGGACTTAGGGGGTTTCTAAAAAAAAAAAGGAAACAGTAAATGTAGCGGTTTTGAAGTGATTCAATTCAGATTTGCGTACTTTTAATGTTCACAATGCTCCTACCAAGTAAGAATGGAGCTGTTTATGAGTTATGTTCTGCATCAGAAGACATTCCGATTAAGTTGAGTTGCGCATGCTTCTTACGGAATCGGTAAACAATGAATGAAATTGTATATGAAATTGAATTTGAAACCCAATTAAAGGGGGTTCGTAGAACTAACTTTTCCTTTTTTGATAGTCGATGTAGGTATCCTCAAGGACTCAGAAACTGCGGGGTTTCTCAAACAAACGATTCAATTGGAGTTGTTTCAATTTTCTGGATAACGAAGATTCCAGCTAGTACGTGTCAGGATCTGTGGAGTCATAACCGAAAAGAAGGCGCGAAATTATCTGGAATGATGGTTGGAACATTCGTGGAACATATTTCATGTGGGTTCATTGGCATTCTTATTTGTAACAGAGTCAAATTTAATCGGGAATCAGTGTTATCGTATCGATTAATATGGTAAATTACACACTATCGCTTATTCGGCGTAACAGTATTTCTTTTGTTCCATCGTTCAGTTGAATCGGAAGACGAATAAAGTTGATATGGAGGCTTCCATTGTTATTAATGATTAATATTGATAGCACCAAAAGTCCGATGTTTCTTGTAGCAACACCAGAGCATGTGCGGACGGAGAGAGGCAAGGATCCCGACTGTGAATCGTTCTCCATCACTGACGTTTGTTGGGTGGAGGTAGTTATTTTATAACTACAAAGATGGTCAATTCTGAGGCTCAATTTGAACTAATGATGGTGCTCTTAGAAAGCGGTCACGCGACCAATATGGTTAAGGATTTCGTTACAAGCAGGAGCTCAGGGAAAAGAGCCTGTTGAAAGAATTTCATCATGAATCAAATCATGCGAATGTTTGGCAGATTTGATAGATAGCCGCGACATGCTCTAGTGGTATCATGTTGACAGAGAAGATTTAATCTAATAATGCCTCAACCCGCCAAATTGGACCATTTTATATTCATTCAGACTTCAATTTAAAGCGGAATCTAAAAAAGAAAACTTAGATCGAGGCGACTCAGATTCATAATGCATAATTTATTTTGTATTGCACTGACCCTTGTAACATCCGTTCCAATACATTGTGTAAATTTCTATCCATTAGAAATGTAAACTCTCGTACAAATCATTCCCTCTTAAGCAAATTGCATTCGCTGCCGACGGTCCGAGAAAACTATTTAAAAACAGCGATCACTTACAGGCTCATTCTGAACATTGTTTACTAATGTGCAACAAGCCGCAGGAATCATTTAACAACGATGCAGAGACACACACACACACACACACACAAATCGAACCACGGAAGCTACACCGCGGTACAGAGCGCTTGACAAAAAAGTGCTAAATTACATTAACTAGATCTGGACATAATTATAATACATATGCTCGTTGCGAGTGGCTTTGTCGAGCTTCATTCCATAGTTGCCCGTTGGCTTCTAGCTGCGCTAGCAGCTCGTGTCCGGGATCGGGAGGGGACAGGATGCATGGGGAAAACAAAAAAGGAAGTGACGATCCGTTGGCCCGAGTTGTGACAGTGGTACACAAGCATTATGGCAAGGGTAATTTGTTGCCTTTAATGGTGATCTGGTCGGCAGCATTTACGCAGTCAAATTAAAAGCCGTTTGACACGCTCCGGGCCGATATTGGACCGTTGGAGCTCGACGGAGCTCTGGTTTCAAATCACTACCTGAGCGAAGGAGTAATTCGAGAGCACTCCGGTATCGGTAGGAATTCGGTAATGATGCAACAAATCGGAGGGTTCGGCCGGTTATCGGGCAGAACCTAGGAAGGCATACTTATTTCAGGGAGGTCCTTTCCATCCCATCCGAACAAAAACCGAAAGTTTCACTTGCGTTCCTCGTTGTGGATCATAAAAGCAGTTCAAACTTGGCAGTACTTGGCTTGGCGAAATTATATTAATTAAAGGTGATGCTGACGCGTAATTAAATATAAATGCTTTTTACAGATTATTTTTATGGTCGTTTTTCACTCCGCTCTTCCTTTCGGCCTTAATTACCTTTATTTCATTTTAATTTTTATTTACCCCGGCCCACTAAAACAGAAACATAGCAGTTGAGGAACGGGAGACAAGCGAGAGAGAGAGAGAGAAAAAAAAATGGAAAAGATCGTCGGCCAAAAGCAGTGCTCATGTTCTGCTGATTAGCGTATGCTGCCGCGACGTTGTTGGGATCACTCGAACGCAGGACGAGCGCTTTAACTAGCCGAGGCTGCCGAGGTCCAGGCGTCAAATTTCAAGTACTAACGCGCAAACGCAAAATAGACCCCGAACGGTGGCTGAGATAACACTAATTTTTATTATTTCGAAATTGCAAGAGATGATAAGATGAGCCTCCTTCGGCTCATTTGGTCCGGTCGCTAATGAGCGCGACATTCTCGGAAGGGGAGGCGTGACTTTTAATAGACCCACATTTCGGACGACGTTTCAATTTAATTACATGCGTTTACGGCGACTAATTTCCCAGGCTTGCCTCCCTCCCACCAGCAGCTCGGATAAGGGACCGGAATCAACGGAATTTAGCACACTCTTATCATTTGGGATAGGAATGGAACCATTGCGAACCATCGTAGCCCGTAAATAATTCACGTCGTATGCATTCAACCCAAAAGACCCATTCGTGCAAACCAAATAGAATGCACATAAATAAATTGAACCCGATATGGCGCACATGTTGGGTGTTTTTTTTTTTCGTGTGTGTATGCTCAAAAGGCTACGACGCGTGGTTCAAAGCAAGTGCGCAGCGGTCGCGAGAAATTAAAGCGTAAGCACCTTCGGATTGTTGCAGCCTCGTGCGACTCCACGGCTGCGGTTAGATTATGGATGCAGGGTATTTAGATTCGCGCGGAGTCACGCTCGTGATCTGATCATAAGAATGCACAATGAACACCTGAGCGCCCCGCGTAAAGGTGAAAAGCGAGAGCGTCATGCGAAATTTAGAAGGAAAATTGTTACATTGCAACTATGTTTGATCAGGGTCAAAGGGCAGTGGATCATACATTGATCGGAAGAAATGAAACGAACATTGGATTTATTACCAATTTTTTGATCGTTATTGTGCTTATTAAAGATATGCGTATTTTTATGGGAAATTTGCAGATCGCAGAGAATATGCTACCACGCATTGGCAAGAAATAGCTCGTGGAAATATCTTCTATATATATAAAAATCTCGTGTCACGATGTTCGTGGTTGAACTCCTCCGAAACGGCTTGACCGATTTGTAGGAAACTAAGCACAACAAACTTGGTAGACATGAGAATAGGTCGTAAACTATATATGATACAGCTAGGGTACCGATTACTTCAAATTTAATACCAATTAGGGTGGTCCTATACAGAAAAATAACATTTTTGAATAATTTTTATTTTTGTTATTTTTTTAAATTTTGCAAACAAAACGTGTTTATATACGTTGCTAAATGATAGAGGGTGTGTCACATCAAATTGCATCACGGAAAAAACGCTGTAGAAATTTAATTTTTAGGAATTATATCTTCAGCTTTCGCTTATAATCAGATAAGAGTGTATAAATCACGTTGGCCATGCTTCACTGTCAATTTTTCATAAATTTGGAAAAATGTCGTCGAACGAAAAAGAGCGTCGTGAATTAATCCTGTGCACTCATTTCGAGAATGCGGAGTTGTCACATCGGGACATCGGTAAGATGCTGGGAATCGTCCAATCCACGGTCAGCAGAGTACTAAAACGATACTTCGAGAACCTAACCATCGACCGGAAGGTGAAGAACGGCAAAAATGGATGCTCCGTCAGTGAAAAAGATCACAAGCGTGTAGTTAAGCAGTTTAGACGTGATCCGAGAAGTTCGGTCCGGGATGTCGCCAATAAGCTGAATTTGTCAAGTTCATTCGTCCAGCGGACCAAGCAGCGGGAGGGCCTGCGTACATACAAGGTTCAGAAGGCTCCTAACCGCGACGAAAGGCAAAACATGGTGGGGAAGACGCGAGCCCGGAAGCTGTACACCGAAATACTGACGAAGCCGTATTGCCTGGTAATGGACGACGAAACATACTTCAAAGCGGACTTTCGTCAGCTGCCGGGCCTGTTGTTCTTCTCCGCAGAGGACAAATTCAGCGTTCCGGAGGAGATTCTCAAGCAGAAACTATCCAAGTTTGCCAAAAAGTACATGGTGTGGCAAGCGATCTGCTCTTGCGGAAAGCGGAGCGCCCCCTTCGTGATGACCGGCACGGTAAACGGGCAGGTTTACCTTAAGGAGTGCCTACAGAAGCGCTTACTTCCACTATTGAAGCAGCACGAGGGCCCGACCATCTTCTGGCCGGATCTCGCTTCGTGCCACTATTCAAAGGACGTGTTGGAGTGGTACGAAGCCAACGGGGTCACCTTCGTGCCAAAGGAAATGAACCCGCCCAACGCGCCGGAGCTTCGCCCAATAGAGAAATATTGGGCGATTATGAAGCAGGTCCTCCGGAAGAACCCAAAAGTTGTCAAATCGGAGGCGGACTTCAAGAGAAAATGGATTTCTGTTCAAAAAAACTACAACCTGACGTTGTACAGAACCTTATGGACGAGGTAAAGAGGAAGGTGCGAGCATACGGGCTTGGGCTCGAAGTATGAATAAAAAGAAAATGCCAAAAATTGTTTAATAGTTTTTATTTTACTGTCTAAAATTTTCAAAAGGATTGGTCTACTGGGCGAATTTCTACAGCGTTTTTTCCGTGATGCAATTTGATGTGACACACCCTTTAGATGGCGCTTTGTTCGTTTCATCGAAATTTCGTTCATACATTTCATACTCAATTCACCTAAAGTTAGGGGCATTGCCGGCGAGCCTTTTTAAATGAGTACAATGAATTATTCAGATCACACATGCTCGGATCGCAAATTAATTATCACGCTATTGTCAACAATTCTGATAGAACACCAACTGGAAGACGTTACTGGAATCATGGTAAGCGACTGAACAACGAGGCGAGAAATTGTGCTTCGAAATGAGAAACAATAATCTGGAGTTCATTGTCGACACATACCGTTCATACGACGCTCTCCATATTCTCCTTCAATGGCACCAACGTTCCTAACGTTCGCTTCCTCAACGTAATATTACTAGCATCATTTTTATTAGTACTCAGTTGTAGTTTCTATGCCAAGAAACACGCCTTGGATGTATTCTGAGTGACAATTTCTAAAACATGTGTGAGACTAATGGAAGTATGAAGAATTTTTTTGACGAAAAATTCCCTGGCCGTTCTGGACGAACCCAGACATATGTTGCATAAACATTAAACAAAGAGATCTCGCCACAGTTACATTATTCATTATGAACGTCAATTATCATTTTGAATGAATGTTTATGAACATGCGGTTAGAGAGAACGAAACAAACAAGAGAGTGGTGAGAGCTCGATGTATTTTTATGTGTATGTGACGATTCGACTCGGCCAGGACAACATCATTCTACGATGTTTTGAGCTGTGCCAACATTCCATTATCGACGTTTAGGCGAAGATTTCTATGAAGAATACATTCTTTTGCGAGACGCTATCATGAGCAACGCCGTCACAGCCTTCGCTATTGCCAGACCAAAACGCAATGCATTTTCATGAATTGCAGCAAGTGTGTTTAAACAAAAAATGATGTTTTAATCAGCTTTATTACAACATTACACGTACTCGATCTCACACGATCTCACGTTGGATGTATTCGTCTGAAAGGCAAAAGCGAGGATTACCTCATACACCAGTGTTTAGTTTGGTTTGTTGACAAATTACGCCTTGAGAAAATCAATAGTGTAATTTCCTCGGGAATTCCAAATCCATCCGACTCAAGCTTAACCGAGTTGTGCAAATGTGGCAGTCTTGCCATGCGATTCGACATAAATGACATTGAGCTTCGTGTTATTTATATGAATTTATATGAAGCGAAAATGATAATAAATTTTCGGGGGTACCAAACACGCTTTTAGAAAAAAAAAATATAAGAGAAAATTAGTTTTCCCGTATCAAATATGTATGTAACACATTCTCTGCAATTGGGAAAAATCTTGAAGGAAAGTTGTGTCTGATTATAATTTTATATCATGGATAAAGTATCGACTGAAATACGAGGTTGTAATGAAAAATAGTTAAGTTAGGGTTAGAACTATGTATTTTGAGTATTCAAAGTCATCGAGTAATAATTTTCATTTTTTACATATATTTAGCATCTGTTGTTTTACATTGTTTACATACATTTATTTAAGAATGTGTAGTTTGTTTCTTTTTATTTTCGTCTGCGGTCATCGTCTGTAGCACTCCATTCCACACTATGTAATAGATCCCATACCCACGTATTCGTGTCTTCTTAAAAGAATGGGCCGTAATCATACTCGGAAAGATACGCCATGAAATGTTTGGTTGCACTGATATATCTGAGTTGCTCCGCAACGACATTTTTCTTCTTAATAGAACACAATAGAAAAAGATATAATAGATGAGTCACGAGTGTTTCACGTTTGATTATCGCACAGTCATTTCCGCCAGCATAAACATCAAACACACTTTCATTCAAATCGTTTCATTCGTTCTATTTTATCGATCACGTAGATCGTTAAAACAATTTAGAAACACCTACCATATATTAGTTATTTTGTATTTATCAACCAAAATGTTCATTAGAAACAATTTATATGGCAGAACAACGTTTGTCGGGTCAGTTAGTTTTTTTTTCATAAATGTGAATAAAATAAAATAAAATATATAAAATATATAAAATATAATCTTAAAGTTGCTTATAGTGTGAAATTTGTATAAGACTGATTGTGGGGTTGCGATATTGTGCAAATTTTAAAGCGTGTTCAGATGAAGTCCGCTTTGTTTGAGATAAGTTTTTTGTGAGTTCAAGTCGTTTTTGATCGTCAATCAACCTTGGGTGAATTGTCCTTAAGAACTCGTCATTGGGCAATAACAGTAATAAAATATGTTACTGATTAAGATGTCGACAACGAATTAGAAATTTTGACTCATTTTCATACTTGAAAGGATTAACACAAGAAAAAGCGGCTAGAGTATCCAATCAAATCCCAAAGAGTAAACATAGAGAAATTCCACGCCAAAACGGCCAGAAGACAGGAAATTTCGACCCGATCTTCTCCGATTTTTTTGAAACTTGGTACTTATTATGAAAGCTACCTAAAATCATAATTTTCATTATAATATCACCAATTTAAATTATGACTGACTTTTGAAAAGGGCGTATACAAAATCATTGATCTTTCTTTAAAAAAATCTAACTCAAAATCAGTGTCGAAAATATTCACCTTCACGACACTCAAATACGGCGAATTTCAGCATGCGTTGTATTGATAACCTACTGCTCAAGCGAGAGTCGATAAACATGAAACAACACTATCAATGAACACCAGTGGAATGAACATCAACATCAGCTTGCCATGAAGTTCATTTTTCATTTGCATCTTCATTTTCGTTATGGTATTCGTAACGTAGAAATTGAAGATCATTGCGTGTTAGTGAAAATCAAAGCATAACATTCAACGTCAACCAATTGAGAGCGAAATCGATTAAAGGTAAAGCATGGTCATTCATCACTCCAAATTCTTGTTTTTGACGACTTCGGCAATATAATGTATAGATAACTGTTGCTATGTTTTATGAATTTACTCCCGATTGGCCGGAAATGGCATACATCCCCCATTATATGAGCAATGAGTGACAATAACAATGGGCAATGGGTGAGCCGAAAACGAACATAATCTTGTTTTGATTTCCGGTTTAATGATACGCTCAACACCGAACAACAGTCAACGCTCACAAAAACTAATGTTGCCTTTTCCGGATTCTTGGTCTTCGCTTTTGTTCTAAATATGGACATCGAACACGTTTTCAATAAAAACTCACTGCAAGCGATGAAGATCAACTTAACTTTCGTGATAATCACATTAAATTATTGACAGTAATGAAAGTGCCTGAAAGCAGGCTTTCCGAAATTCGTTCATGCTGTTTTCGTTCAATATACCAGAAAAAAGTTCACGCGTCTCGACTCATGTGTTATACTCATTATGACAGATATGGTGTTGAGTTTAAACAGAAGAGAATTCATGCGACACTGGGAAAATACTAATTCCTTCATTCGTGAATCAATTTTGATAATTTGTGGCACTGCTCAAATCCAGATGTCTGATTAAAATATGATGTTTAACATAGCTGTTGGAAAATTAATTGGCCATTTAGCAAAAATCACATTCAAAATACACTGTTAAAAAATCTTAATCCACCCTTCGATATGTTTTTGTACATTTTTATTGGAAAACTGTTGGTGCTGTACCGAACTCATCAAAATAGAGATATGATTTCTTGAAAATTTATGAAATTTCAATACTTTGTGAAATCGTAACCATTTAAGAAAAGTAATATGAATATTAGAATCTGCTTAGTCAAACAGCAACAGCAACAGCGGGATGCATTTTCTTATATTTCACGTACAATTCCAACAAAAATTTAAAAAAACATATCGAAGAGGGGGTGTTTTGAGATATAAAAGTTTTGAATTTTAAATTCAATTTTTGAGAAAAAAATTTCCACAGTGTATTTCATATGTTATTTTTTTCTAAGTAGCCAATTGCTTTTCCAACAACATTGTAAAACATCATATTTTAATCAGACATCTGCATTTTGAGTTACGATGTTTTGAAGGAGAGATCAATAGTTGTCCCAACTAGTTCCAACATCGCAACAGCTCGTAGCTCGGCAGTCCCTTGCCAGAGATCTGCCAACATTCACCGGGGGTCCAGCAGAATGGCCGATATTCATCTCCTGCTCCTGCTGAACGACAGTGCGCTCGAAAGTGTAAGAAGTCGGATCGTGATACCCTGTACGGTCCCGCAGGTCATCGAGACGCTGCAAATGTGACATGGACGCTTTGCAATGCTTTGCTCCAGAAAATTCGGTCAAATCTAGCCCCGAGATCGGACCGACTTGAGGGACTCATCGATTACGGGACTGCGATTCAAGCACTGTGCGACCACATCGTAGGAGCGAACGAGCTGTCGAATCCTACACTTCTCCAAGAACTAGAACCAAGAACCAAACATGGGCAGGGTACAGACGTTGGCAACGTAGACCTGACCATGTTCTGTGCTTACATGCAGCAAGTCGTCGAGGATGCCGCGAGCGTGCATTCGTATTAGTTGGACGGCAGAAGGAAATAAGGAAGAGAGTAGGGACAGGACAAAGTGAAGCAGAAAGAGTTCGAGCGTACTCTCCGGGATTGTTCCGGTTACTCTCTACGGGAACAACGGCCAGGTGAATATTTTCGCCTTTCTCGATGAAGGATCTTAACTAACGCTGATCGAAAGAGGTGAAGGAGTTAGGAATATCCGACAGCCCGTAGCCGCGGGAGGTGGCAGTGAATCGCTTCGAATACTTGAAGTAGTTGCCGCTGCAGAGTTACCATAATAACGCCTTGGATTCTGGTTGGGCTGGACCATCTGTCGTTGACTCTGCCGCTGAAGATCAGGGAAGGAGATGGATCCGGATCAGCTAGTCCTGCATCTACTGGAGCAAACAAACAACTTAAACGCCAAGTAACATGCCCAGCAATACTCTCAGGCTGCGCAGCGGATAGTCGACACTACCACGTCGATGATTATCTTCGGAGATGAAAAGAAAGCGATTAAGATTGCAGCAGAGGTGCACACCATCCATCGCCAGGGTGGTTTAGTTTTGAGAAATTGGAACTCGAACAGCAAAGCAGTACTGGAGCCTCTGGGGGAACCCGTGACTGACGAAGGCGAGAACATCGACCTGGTCGACAAGCAGCACACTGAGAGAATTTTCGGAATGCGATGGATGCCAGCGAACACTATGCTTCTCGACACACATGAGCGAGGAGGTACGCGCACGAGAGCGGTACTCGTTCAACGAAACGAGAGGTGTTGCGCTGTATGATGACACTATTCAACCTATTTGGACTACTAGCAACGTTCCTGATTCACGGCGAGGTACTTCTCCAGGAGTTGTGGCGCACCGAAACCAACTGGGACGAGCAAATCCAGGACGCTGAGCTGGATCGCTGGCGAGAATGGTGAAGATGATGCAATTCATTCCAACAATTCGCATTCCGAGATTCTATTTCGAAGGAGCGACGAATTCCAACTAACTTAAAATTTTGGTTGCAGCGAAGGCGAAAGTGGTACCGTTGAAGCCTATGTCCATATCAGGCTCGAACTGCAGGGTTGCGTGCTCGGTGCACGGATGCTGAAGTTCGTCCAGGAAAACCATACCCTTCCCATCACGGAGCGTTTCTTGTGGACAGACAACACTACGGCGCTTTCCTGGATCCGGGCGAATCCACGCAACAATCGACCGTTCGTTGCCCACAGGGTAGTCGAGATTCTGGAAACTAGCAACGTGGAGGAGTGGATATACGTGCCTTCAGCGTTCAACCCGGACGATGAAAGGACCAAGTGGGGAAAAGGCCCATATTTCAGAACCGATAGCCACTGGTTCTCGGGACTAGAGTTCCTGAAGCACCCAGAAGATGCATGGCCGACTTCACCAGTGATGCCCAGCATCGAGACGAAGGAGATACCAGCTTCTGTCCTGTAACACCTCGCGTACGAGCCTGTTATCCAGTTCGAAAGATTCTCCAAATGGGAGAGACTACATCGTACCGTTGCCTACTTGCTGCGCTTCGTCAACAATTTCAGCAGAGAGCGTAGCAAAATATCCGGTGACTTGCTACAGGAAGAGTTCCAGGCAGCGGAAGCGGCGATCATGCAGCAGGTGCAGTGGCAATCGTTTCCAGGTGAGATGAAGAAACTCGCGAAAAACAAATCGGTGGCGAGATGCGACATGCAACCGTTTCAGAAGAGTAGCTCCCTGTACAAACTTGTTCCAAGGTTGAACGAGAACGGAGTCATGCGACTGACCGGACGTATTGAGGCAGCCAAGCAAGTATCTTACAATCTGCGATACCCGGTGATCCTTCCCAAGAGAAGTGAGATCACTTCGCTGGTGGTAGACCTGTTCCACCGGAAGTACAAACAAGCGAACTCAGAGACCGTCTTCAACGAAATTCGCCAGCAGTTTGAAATTCCTAATCTGCGAACACAGCCGATGCGAAGCGAAGCGAAGATGCAGTCGTGAGTGCTAGTTCTGCAAACTTTGCCAAGCTCGACCGCACAATCCTCCGATGGGAACATTACATGCAAGTCGTTTAGCTTCAGTGGATTGAACTATTTCGGACCGGTGTCGATGAGGCAAGGAAGAGCCAGCGTGAAGAGGTGGGTCGCCCTCTTTACCTACCTCACGGTACGTGCGGTCCACCTTAAGGTTGTGTACAGCCTGACGACTTCACCTGTTCGCAGTGCAAATGGAACTTAATTTCGCCTGGGAAAGCTTGATGAGAAAGGACTTGGGACTTTGGTTGAGAAGTCAGAGAGTATGGTTAACTCTAGGTCTCTGACGTACTTGCCGTTAGACTCGAAAGAAATGGAAGCTCGACACCGAACTATTTTCTTCTCGAAAGTTCAAGTGGGGCAGAGGTACCGGCTAGAGGCATTCGATATCAGCACTGAAAGCTCCAGGCACTATGGGTGGACATCCAGGACCAGCTAGACATCTTCTGGAAGCGATGGCTAAGAGAATACCGGCTGATCATTCGCCGTCAGCTGAAGTGGTTTTGAGGAAGCGACGAGGGAGATCACGGAAGGTGACTTAGATCTCATCACCGATGAGGAAAAGCGTAGCGAGTGGATCGGGATGAATTGTATGATCGACCGCATTGATCTTGGTGTTAAGTAGAGTGGAGTAATTTTGTTTATGAACCCGTATGAATTTGTTAAAATGCCTAGTGTAGTGTAGTTTGTTAATCTACACTTTGTTATTCTAGATATTACATCCCACTTCCGTGGCGAAAATTTATTATTTTATGTTATGTGGTTTCTAATCCCCAAAAGTGAATTAATGCACTAAATTGTAAGTTGTGCTAATGCCCAAAATTGTTATAAAAATCTTATTATAACTTCTTTTTGCAGCCTTGAAGCAGATAAATACACTGCTATTAACTGGGTTTTACTTCCGCCAACAAATGTCTTATTGCTTATCAAAAGACAGATGAGAAATTGCCATTTATGTAAAGATGGTGAATTTTCTCCGAAACTTCACTAGAATGCTATAATCGATAAATTCATGTCTTCCTGTTTCGATTGACTTACAAGTTAATAGCGTATTTACCATTTTCCGCAATTACAGAAAACGTCTGTGTAACAGAGAAGTGTTGCTACGAAAAAAAATTATATCTCAACTATGCTGACTTTCTACGCATAGTTGTCCCATGTTACTTATTGACAATTTTCACTTTTTTTCAAAAACGATATTTTCATGCCTAATCTTCCGTTTTTGTTTGTTCCCAGCTTCTAAAAAACCACCATCAAGCTCAATTGTCCCTTTTTGATATTCTAGGCATAACTGTCTTACCATGAATTTTTTTATAGATCCATTAAAATTCATGGTAAGACAGTCCAAGTACAAGAATCTTATGTCACGCTTTCAGCATGGCTAATGCACTCATTTCTGGTTCGGAAGAACGAACTAATTCTCAAATAAATAAAAAAAAATAGTTTGACAGAGAACACGTGTTCACCTTAGCTCTGCGCAGTGGCGATATCGTAACCAATGAGATTTATCCGAGGTGCGATTATTGCTAGTTGAAAACGTGTTCATCTTTTTAGCGAATGTCTAATTTTGCAAAGATGTTGCAGATCACTAACTTCTTCATGAAATGTTTTTTTTATGCACTTGACACATTTCTGTTAATCAAAAATTGTAGAAACCAGCACAACTTTTGTTTTGTAAGTTCGTGTGCTCACTCATCCCTTCATTAAATATGACATATGTTCTTCAATTATGTTATTTACGTTGATTTCAGTCAGTGTTTTTTTACATCCATCAGCTTCTATTTTTTTCCACAATGTGGAGTGTCTTTTATATCAGAATTGCCTGCACAGAATTTTACTTACCCGGTGTCACTAATTCACTTCTTTCGCTGAGTTCCATTCAAATCACATATTGTGTTTTCGTTTTCAATATTTAATATTTTATCACCTCGGTTTTTTCATATTGTTGGATGATGATACCGACCCTATTTCGCCCGGTTGCGGTCAGTTCTCATCTCGTCAACTAAAGCTCGTTTTCAAAAGCTCCAGATGATAAGAGAGAGAGCAACGAGATAACCGATAAGTGATCGATGATCATCGAAGGTCAGTCGGTCCCAAGTCCTTCTCACCGTCGGATGCCAACACAGCACGCTCGTTCATTCCATTACGTGTTAATTTTAATGTTTTATTAGTGTGTAAAATATATGTGTTAAATGTTACGTGTTTTATGAAAATTAAAAGTGGAGACTCCCCAAATTTTCAACTGCGTTTTTCCTCCAACGATCCTCTATACCCAACACATATATCGTAAGATTTCAAAACCTTGCTTTTTCAAACGTCGTCATCTCGTAGCTATATAATAACAAACTAAAACAAACTACACCTCGTAACGATATAATAGTTTGGTAGTATTGTGGTGTGGAAACTCATTTACAAAAAATATCACTTTTCTAATACTAACAGTGCTATATCTGCCTTAGACAGGTCATTGTTATACAGCTCACGTGATGAATAAAAAGTTTTTCGAAAGAATCTATATATTTCTTTTCAACTGTGGCAATAAAATACTATCTTAGTATTTGAAGAATATCCAAAAAAAGAATCCATTCCATAATTTACACATTAAATTTCCCTCGTTACCAATAAAATCGGCAGTGAATATCACTTTCTCCATTAACACCTAAATAATGTCCGCTTTATCCACATATTGTTCGCGCTGAATACGCTCTCTCTCAATCCCGGCGGGAACTCCGTGTTCAGGACCTCAAACGGCGCGCCGTTTACATTACATGTTGCACATATGTTAAATCGACCGATCTAAACGTCAAAACTGTGTGAGAAAAAAAAATCAGCAAAAACCGCCGAAGAGTTTTCGCGGATCATCAAAAAGCTCATTCAGATAAGAATATTTATCGGTGTTGTGTCTCCCCTCGCGACAAGGGGCCATATAAAGAACCGCAAAAGCCATATCTCCACCGCAAGAATTGAAGTTGAAACACAGACAAAAAAAAAATTAAACGATCACTGAAATTTGTGTGCCATATCGAGTTTTTTTTATCGATACGATCAGGAAATCGGAGAGTGGTAAAATTAATTAACGCAGGAATAATTTCCGCAAACCCTATTAATCATTCCATCCTGGCGGCGTGTGACGACCGACTGGTGTGTGTCTTTTCGCGAGGGAACGCGCTGGACTGCTGGAGATCATTATCGGTAACCGAAAACAAACGGATTTCGGTGAAATTGCTGCAACAGTTGTGCCAACATCGGACGGTCCACCAACACGAAACGGGGTCAACTAAGAGGAGTGGTAAATAATTTTAAATGTGCTAGTAAATTAGCTTTTATGGGCTCATTCTCCCGAGGTTTTGTTCCTGTGAAGCTGCCCAGTTGGGGTAGCACTTGTTGGGATTCTTGCGTTGCGTTTTAATGCGTGTGACATCGCTTGCCAAAAGAAACGAGCTCTCCGGTGAGCATCCGCGGGTATAGCCAAAAGTAAGTAAAACATTGTCGTAAAGTTTTAGCAAATTGGCTTGAACAGCTATACTCGGGGCGCGCGCAAAAAAAAAACAAACAAGATGGGGAGAAACGAAAAGGTTTATTACGCGCCGAATACGGTCGAGTTCCAGCCGGGTGCCAAAAGTGTTTGCCTGGTACATCACCTCTAAGTCCGAAGTTGAATGAGTTTAATGGCGATCGCGCTGACGGAAAGTGACATTTGTGACATCAAATTCGCGGACTGACTGGTTGGCTCGGAAGAAGCGAAGGGGTCAAGTAGTACATAAATTCGGTGAGGCCTCGCTTACCGGGAACAGATTAACCGTTTTGCGGGAAATGAGCAGGTCATATTAATAAGTGCGAATGCATTGGAGGATTTGTGGTGGCTGTCGTTTGAAGAACAGAATCTGTAAATCGGCTCATTTAGTGAGAACAGTTATGTTTAATTAAGCGAATGATGTCGTTAAGTGTAAATGATTATGGTATTCGTTGGAATATTTCCAGAAATGCAGAACGAACTGACACAATTAGGAAATCGATAATTGCTTCTAACATATCTTTGCTTCTAACGTATCATTGATCCCACCCACTGTTGCACCCACGCAAAGTGCCCCGGTTTCCTGTTTCCTCCCGCGACGACAGAGACATCTGCAGATTTTCAGCTCAAACCATACGGCGGAAAGTTCCACCCGAAAAAAAAGAAAGGAAAAACAAAAACAATCTCGAAAGCTTCGCACTTACCCATTGAGCGCTGGCGTCGTAAGAGGGAACACAACGAAACGTCATGCCGCGGGGTTTTGGTTCGTCCAGCTCGGTAAAGCTCTCTCGTACCGGTTTCGTTCAGTAATGTGCGTCTTAGATTTATGCTGTGCCCGGTTGGGTTGTTTATGTTGGTTTGTTGGTTATGCTGTTCCTATCGATATGTTTCACATTCGTGATTCCTCTCTCTGGAGTGCGTTCGATGCTGCCAATGCGATGCTGCGTACGCTCTCGTGAGAGCGAGAAAGAGATTCGAACACGTGGAAGGGGTTCGCTGGGTACTCTCCCTCGTTTTTCTTTGCGTATAAACACTTTTTTTTTGCCACTTGCCACTCAGCGGATATTTAATCCACCGCAATGGAAGATTATAGTGATTATCATGGGGCTACCCTATAATGTACTTAGAGTGGCGGCGGCAGCAGCATAAGCAGAGCAATGGACCGCGCGGACTGGTTCATCACTGGCCCCCGGAGCGGGGATGGATGCTCGGATGTGATCAAGAGGGGAGTGGAAGGTGCGAAAATTAAGCTTTCATTGCCGTCTTACCTAGAACAAACAAAATACTTAGTTAGCAAGGTGGTTATTTGGATTAAGGTGATTATTGCGATGGAATTAAGAGAAGAGTAGTCGCGAGATGGTTGGGGGAGATCATCGCCAATGCAGGGTTCGCGCTGATGGGTTTTTAAATGAAGTACTCGTTAGGTGCAATGAAGTCATGTGATGGACATAAAGGGTTGTCTCATATTACCGTAATTTTCTTTCAAAATGAGTTTATCATCGAATGGAACTAGATTGGTCCCCTGTAGCAAAGCCACAATGTATCTTTATTAATGATTATTTCTTCTTGATTACATGTTTATTTCAGGCGAAGTAACAGAGTATCAAAAAGAAGGGAGGCGCCCTTCAGAACTTCCCTCTTTCTTTACCTTTTTTTTTCTTTCTATTTATTTGATTCGTTGCAGGGCTCAAATATTGAGTTGGGGAAAACGAAATCCATCATTCTTCCATTCTTGACATGTCAAACACGAGAATTTACACACAAATATGTTACGAGTAAAACATCCTTTTTTTCAGAAGCCTCCGACTCCTCTCGTGACTGCTGTAGTGAACAGTTCGTTGTGCTGAGCTCTATTGTGTGGTTTATTATATAGCACTCTATTGTTTTTCGACTTAACATTTCCTCGTGTGTTACGAAAAACGGATAGTGAAACTACACTGAGAAAGTCCAAAAAGCGGGTTCAACCCGCCAACAATTCAGAATCTGATGTTCTAGACAGAATGCCGAAGCAGAAATATTGTGATCCGTCACGAGACTCCTAAATGGACTATAACGACACAGTATCACCACGCCACGAGGTGAGCAAAAGTTCACATAACCTCTCTTCGGTGAGTGTGAACAATGGATATTCGCCGCTTCAAGACATTGGTGACAAAGAAGTTCCCAATAACCATTCTCCCAAGCCGAGTTCGACCAAAAAGGTTAAGATTCCGCTTATTACATTGACGGAGCTTAGTCTTCCTGATGCACATGGAAAGATCCTGCATTCTGGTGTTTCAATATTCAACACCAAACGAACTTCGTCCGGAATCAACGTGTATGTCTATTAGACAGGAGACTACAAGATGCTAATTGATCATCTGAAAAAGCAAAAGGTTCACTTTTTCACATATGTCCTTGACGAGGAGAAAACGACCAAAATCGTACTATCAGGATTACATGACATGGAAGTCGATGATGTTGCCTCAGCATTAGTTAAAGTGGAGGTTAAACCGTTCCAGATTCGCAAGATGATGCTCAAAAAACAGAAGTACACTGATCATGCACTGTACCTACTTTACTTTCGTAAAGGATCAATCCAAATCAACGACCTCGGGAAAATCAAGTCCGTTCACCACAGCATCGTCAATTGGGAATATTACTCCAGAAAAAATAACGTACCTATCCAGTGCCACAACTGCCAAATGTTTGGGCATGGTTCAACACATTGTTTCAGACCCCCAAGATGTGTAAAGTGTGGTGAAACTCATTCAACAGAGAAATGTCCTCTAACAGCCAATCGCTCCAGCAAGGAAGATAAACTATCCCAAGAAGTACTGAAGTGTGCCAACTGTAAACTCAACCACACGGCGAATTATTCAGAGTGCGCTAAACGTATTGAATTCATCAAAGCAAGAAGTTCCATCAACCAACGGAAAGTCTCGACAAAGAACACCTTCATGCTTCGCCAAGATCAGTTCCCTTCCCTCGAAGCTAAACTGTCCACTAAGATACATGATGCCCAACAGCCCGAGTGTTCTTACGCCAGTAAAGTGCGTTCCGGGTTGAGTCCTTTGAACCGTGTTCAGCAAGCGGGTATGGCATACACTAATACTAACCATAGTTTTAGGACTAACATTGGCTCAGATCTCTTCTCGCATTCCGAGGTAGTCCAAATTATCAATGATTCATTCTGTCGGTCTGTAGAACTAAACAAGATCAAGTTAAAGTCATACTTGAAATAATATCATTTTACTGTTTCCCACGTGATGGATAATTACAATCTACTGAAAGTGTTGTTCTGGAACGCGAATAGCGTTATCTCAAAGAGCCATGAATTTGTCAATTTATTGATTGAAAAAGACATTCAAATAGCTTTATTATCTGCAACATTTTTAAAACCGAGTACGACATTTTCTCATGCTGATTTCACTATATACCGTTTTGACCGGGTCGAAGGACCAAAGGGAGGAGTCGCTATAGTCATTCGTAAAGATATCTCTCATTCTCCACTTCCAAGTTCATAGAATCAGTTGGCGTGTCAGTTGACTGTGCATCGGGAAAAATCAATTTTGTCTCAGTATACAATCCCGGCAGTAACAACGATACTCAATCTTTCATTAGCGATGTACGAAAACTGACCAGGATGAGAGAAAGTTTTTTCATTTGCCGCAACTTGAACGCCAGACACCGTTTTTGGAACTGCTCTCGTGTAAATTCAGCTGGTAATTTGTTATTTGATGAATTGGGGACAGGTTCATTCATTTTACACAATCCTCCCACATCAACGTACATACCCAGCGACCCTAATCGTTTACCTTCTACTATTGATATTGCCCTAAGTAACGGTCTTCATAATGTTGAAGACATCTCAGCTTTAAGTGAATTGACCTCGGATCATTTGCCAGTATTCATGCAAATAAATGTTGGTACCCCGATCTTCATCCCTCCGCATGCTATACCTGATTATAGCAGGGCAGATTGGAATGGCTTCAAATCGCATATTCATGATAGAATCGATTTGACCAATCTAGAACTGAGTAGAATAAACGAAACTTCAGAAGTCGACGCTTTACTACAAAACTTAGAGTCAATCATATTGGAAGCGAACAATTTATTCATCCCCAAATCTGTGCCACATAGATATAAACTTAGTCTGACACCGGATATAAAATCACTAATCAGACTTCGTAATCATTGCAGAAGACAATGGCAAAGAAATCGTCGTAACTTTCTATGGAAAGCTGTTTACGCCTCGCTAGCTAAACAAGTAAACACAGAAATTGAAACTTTAAGAAATAAAATTTGGTTAAAGAACTTACTCGAAATGAATCGAAATTTGAATAATCGTCAAAGGCTTTGGAAGTTTACAAAATTACTAAGAAATAAACAGCGTTTTTTGCCTCCCTTGAAAACAGATGACAAAATATTGCTCACTGATCAAGAAAAAGTACAAGCTGTTGGCAGTCATTTCGCGGCTGCTCATGAACTTACATTAAACAATATCAGTTCTATTGAAGAAACAGTAAATACAACCGTGAATAATTTCTTACAAAATTTCGTTCCCGATAATAATGATCAGCTGAGTCTTACGAGCCCACGACAAGTCACTAATCTAATCAAAAGGACAAAAAACAGAAAGAGCCCAGTGGTTGATGGAATAAGCAATCGAGTTCTTAAAATGCTTCCTAAGAAAGCTACTGTTTACATAGCTTATATTTTCAACTGTTGCTTTAAATTAGGATATCATCCATTGGCATGGAAACATGCCAATGTGATTGCTATACCTAAACCCAATAAGGACATAAGCAACCCTTCTAATTATAGACCTATCAGCCTTTTAAGTTCCTTGAGTAAAATTTTCGAAAGGATTGTACAAAAAAGGTTAAATTTGCACATGGAAGATAGAAATATAATACCTGCCGAACAGTTCGGATTCCGAAGTGAACATTCCACAGTACACCAACTTTGTAGAATTGTACGAAACATAAAAGCTCATAGAAATAATCGTTTATCCACTGGCATGGTTCTTCTAGACACAGAAAAAGCTTTTGACACAGTATGGCACAAAGGTTTAATTTACAAAATGATTAATAAGAGCTTCCCTTCATACTTAGTAAAGCTTTGTGCTTCATTTTTGGAAAATCGTACGTTTCAACTCCGCATAAACAACACATTATCCGACATCTATCCTATCCATGCAGGTGTTCCTCAGGGTAGTGTTTTATCACCAGTTCTGTATAATCTGTTTACTTGTGATATTCCTAACTTTCAAAACTGTGTTAGATATCACTTTGCCGACGATTTCGCTTTAACATCATCTGCAAAAAGACCGAGGGACGTAATTAGCCGATTGAATCAAGCAACTGCTCATTATATTGATTATTGCAATAAATGGAAAATCAAAGTGAATGCGAACAAGACAGAATGCATCTACTTCACGAGGTTCACAGCGTCTAGAAAACTCCCAAGTAGATGTCTATCAGTAGACGGTACTGAAGTTGCATGAAAAGATGACGTAAAATATCTAGGTATGGTCTTGGATAAACGACTTACGTTCCAGAAAAACACTCAATATATCCGTGAGAAAAGCGAGAAGCTTATCAAAATGCTATACAGTTTCATAAATAGAAGATCGAAACTTAACACTATTAATAAGTTATTGTTGTATAAAGCCATATTTCGACCGATATTGACAATTGCTTATCCGACATGGAAGGATTGTGCCAGAACACACAAAAGAATGTTGCAAATTATTCAGAACAAATGTTTAAAATTGATATACGACCTCCCATACTGGTTTGGTACTGAAAATTTACATGAGATAGCAAATATCGATACCCTAGATACATTCTGTAACAAATTAAATCAAAATTTCTTGAGGAAATGTGTAGCATCCGACCATGAGCTCATTCGTGATCTTTATGATTAATTATTGTTGTGTTTGTCTTTAGTTCGTAAGTCAGTTAAAGCTCTTTTTTTTTGCTCAATAGTTTAGGGTTTTTTGTCAATTCGTTTTTCCCTTAGAAAATTTTCATTGTATTATATGATTCATAAATTGCTTCGACTTTATTAGTATCAATTGTTTGTTGTATAGCTGTAGCTGGCCTCCATACAAAATTGCCATATACTTCAGAAACTTTTTCCTTGTAAAAGGGCCCATCTTCCGAGATAAAAAAAAATGTAAGGGCTATTCGTATATTTTTTTTTTTTTTGAGAGAATTCCATTTTTAAAAATATTTTTCTTCAGTGTACCGTTTTGTCTCATATTCCGAGCAGTTAATTTTTAAATGTAAATTTACTAAACTTTTACGTTATAAATAATTGAATAATGAAAACCCAGACATTCTTTGGGGTATAGGCTTCATTTTGACATCATTCACAGATATCGATACAGCCTATAGTTTATAATATTAGACATTAACAAAAATGTGACAGTCAAAACCAATGATAAAATGCAAAATTAGCAAATTCCGTAGAAAACAAGCATCGTTCATTTTTCAGTTTTTGTAGTTGTTTGAACTATTTTGTTTGCTGTTTTGATGCCAAGTGCTAGAGAATGTAAGAAACTACAATAAATGGGTGAAAAAATGATATTTTATGCAGAAATCTTCATTAAAATTCATATTGAAGTAGTGTTCAGAATTTGAATCAATTTTCTACGAATGATTCAAATTCCGAACTCTTCATTTTCTAATGTGCATTTACTGAACTTTAATGTTATAAATAATTGAATAATCAAAACCCTGAAATTGTATGGGTTACAGCCTTCATTTTAACATCAATTACAGGTATCGATTCAGCCTATAATTTAAAATATTAGACATTTACATAAAAGTGACAGTCAAAACCAATGATAAAATGTTTGCGTCAGCAAATTCTGTAAAAAACAAGCACCGTTCCTTTTTCAGTTTTTGTAGTTTGTTCAACTATTTTGTTTGTTGTTTTCATGTTAAGTGCTAGAAATGGTAAGAATATACAATAAATGGATTAAATAATGGATGAAAAATAATATGTTATGCAGAAATCTTCATTGAAATTAGTGTTCGGAATATGAATCAAGTTTCTACGCATGATTCAAATTGCGAACACTTTATTTTCAAATGTGAATTTACTGAACTAATATTCAAAACCCACAAATTCTTTGGGTTATAGACTTCATTTTAACATCATTTACAGGTATCGATATCGATATAGCGCCCTCGGTCCCGAAACCATGTAAACTATAAGAAACAAATATAATCAGTAATCACAAAAGCAAAATCCATTTTTTTGCGAGCATATCATTTTTCCAAAAAAGACTTAATTTTGATATATCGACCAAATGAATCGGTCCAGTAGTTTAAAAGTAATAATTTAAAAAAAAATGCATTTTTGCTCTTCGAAATTTGAGACAAAAGTGTTCGGAATATGAATCAGTGACAACAATGGTGTTCGGAATTTGAGATAAAAGTGAATAAACATATTTTTAGTTTTTCACCATGAATATGTATTCGTGAATCAATTTTATTGCAATCAAATGAAAAAGAAGTCTCTATTGTATCCAAAAATCAAATTAATTTGTTACCGATCAATTTTTTATTATCGGTCACGAATATGTTGTCTGTGTCAAATAATATCTGTTTAGTGTGTAATTTAATTTTTGTTTTGTTCTGACTGGTATAATTGCCATTAAATTTAAATACCCAGATTAAATGTTTGTAAAAGTACAATCCCTACATCGTTCCGAAATGGCTTACCTTCAGTCGAAAATGACAACGGTCATGTTTGACAGATGCTCTTCCGGTAGGAATGGGAGGAAATGGGAGTAAATGGGAGGTGGAAAGGAGCTGGAATGGAGGAGGAAAAAGTGACTTGGAAGGAGACGGGGAATAGACTCGGTCACTTAGTCCGGAGCCAGGAAACGACAAGGAAGTTGAAAAGTTGGAAGAGAAATTTGTTAAGAAAGGTAAGTTGTGGAAAGATAGTGAGTTAAAAAAATACGACATAGTAAAGAGTCGTACAAGTAGAAGGAAGGTGACTGGTAGAGTGTAGTAAAGAAGTTGAGAGGAAAGACCATTTTCTGACCAATTCAATAGGACCCAGGGCCAAACCATTCGCTCGTGGGTTCTGTATAGGGACTCCGGCCACCTACCACCACTCTCGCAAGAATATCGCTGCGAGAGCGACCTCATTGCAAACGGATCACGACGAGCTCATCCGTCAGGACTGCCAGCATCCCTCCTCCCAGCAGCAACGACGAACAGCAGCGCGACGACAACTACCACGAAGGACCAAGGGAAGGGCCTCAACGATCACGGTACCATACTAACCCCAAACATCGAAAAAATATAAATATGAATAGAACAACTAACGTTTTCCTTCTACATCTATCACCAAAGCCAGTCCATTTTTCATAGAGAACATATTGTGTCCGCTTGCTGCTGTCCGCCTAAAACCAGGTCGAAACAGTCTTCCCGAGGGCCAAAGCCGACCCTGAGTGATCTATATACCGAGGTGAGTTAAGCCGGGCAGTACGGCTAAAGTCGTAGTTCACAAATTTCGAGAAGGAGTACCATTTTGAGTAATGAGACACTGTTTAAGGCCATCAAAGCTTAAGTGGTCGGAACACAAATATAATTTATGAAAAAAGTTTTGTATTTTTTTATGAAAATTTGACAATTTCCTACATTTTATTCTCTGACCAAAACTTTGTAGGTAGGTATTTTATTAAGAAAAAAAAATTGGTCCTTTTCAAAAAGGAGTCTAATTCTCGAATATTGAAAATTGAATATTTCAAGTATGCAAAGTTGTACAACAGTACCGATTTTTCGACCATTGTTTATTGTCCCCACTTTTCATCAATCTGTATAGTATTTTGAGTATAAAGAGAAAAAATTATGTCTTACTGTACTGCGCGATTCGTTTGAAAACCCGTCCTGCAATTATGGTTGCTTTCAACCAGAGATCGGATAGTGACATTGATCGATTTTGTTGGAAGAAACAATGTTGCGGAAGTTGTTGTTATTTTTGATCGTTTTATTAGAATTACTATTCAACGTTAAAGGGGAGAAGTATTTTCGACTAGCGAGCAAACTGTTCTTAAAACTCTAGTTATTTCAGGTGATACATAGTATGCTAAATTTATTAAAACTGTGAACATTTTTTCGATACTGCGTTGGAATACATTGAATAATGGAAGGATAGTCTAGGAGAAACACAATAGAATGTATGGATTGTATTAAAGTTTTTTTTCCCTAAATGGTCAGATGTACAAAGTAGCATTAGTAAAAAAAAAAATCTAGTTCAAGTAGATGAACATATTTTTTTTTATAAGTGGACAATGAATACGACGTTATAATTTATGAGATAAAAATGATTAACAAAGATTTCGTGCCAGTTGCAAATCGGAAGGTGCTAATAATTACAGAGATGGAAAACGATTTTTTAGAGTGTAAGAATTCGTGAAGCATTATTTTCATTATCAGATGACCAATTTTATTTACGACTGATTTTTATAAGGGAATTTTTTGAATTATTGACAATGAATTATTTTTAAAAAATAACATGGTGACATGTTGAACTCAACTCAATTTTTGAGTATAATATTTGAACGTAGTATTTAAAATGTTTTTTTTCCTAAAAAGCCAATTGATTTCCCGAAAATTTCCAGTAACGATTTTTTCGAAAAAAGGTCCATTATTTTTTTTTTTCCAAAATATATATTATATTGGATGTGCCTTTATAAAAATCTGTCGTAATTAAAATAGGTCAAATATGGCTCGGAACAATCGGATCGATAAACTCCAAAATTTCTTAGGTGATTTTTCCGGAAACAAGCAGTTCCTAGAAGCAACTTAACATAGTCTTCGAGGACGATTTTCTCGGTAAAGAATTGATTCTTGAAAATTATTTCAGTAACGTAATCGTTTTATCCAAAAATACCATTGAATACTAAACTTGTTACCTATGTAACATTCTCATAATATGAAAAAATAATATGAAGATTATATCAGAGTATTTTTGATCAGTACAAGTAAGTATTTGTAACTATTTAGATTATTTGGAAACTTAGTCATAATGGTTATCCCATTAAGCGTTGTAAGAGAACGCTCTTTTTGGAGAGAAGTGTTAGTACTTTCGTTCTTTTTTTCTGTCATTTGATAAAGGGTGTGTCACATCAAATTGCATCACGGAAAAAACGCTGTAGAAATTCGCCCAGTAGACCGATCCTTTTGAAATTTGTAGACAGTAAAATAAAAACTATTAAACAACTTTTGGCATTTTCCATTTTTCATACTTCGAGCCCAAGCCCGTATGCTCGTACCTTCCTCTTTACCCCGTCCATAAGGTTCTGTACAACGTCAGGTTGTAGTTTTTTTTTAACAGAAAACCATTTTCTCTTGAAGTCCGCCTCCGATTTGACAACTTTTGGGTTCTTCCGGAGGGCCTGCTTCATAATCGCCCAATACTTCTCTATTGGGCGAAGCTCCGGCGCGTTGGGCGGGTTCATTTCCTTTGACACGAAGGTGACCCCGTTGGCTTCGTACCACTCCAATACGTCCTTTGAATAGTGGCACGAAGCGAGATCCGGCCAGAAAATGGTCGGGCCCTCGTGCTGCTTCAATAGTGGTAGTAAGCGCTTCTGTAGGCACTCCTTAAGGTAAACCTGCCCGTTTACCGTGTCGGTCATCACGAAGGGGGCGCTCCGCTTTACGCAAGAGCAGATCGCTTGCCACACCATGTACTTTTTGGCAAACTTGGATAGTTTTGGTTGCGAATCTCCTCCGGAACGCTGAATTTGTCTTCTGCGGAGAAGCACAACAGGCCCGGCAGCTGACGAAAGTCCGCTTTGACGTAGGTTTCGTCGTCCATTACCAGGCAATGCGGCTTCGTCAGCATTTCGGTGTACAGCTTCCGGGCTCGCGTCTTCCCCACCATGTTTTGCCTTTCGTCGCGGTTAGAAGCCTTCTGAACCTTGTATGTACGCAGGCCCTCCCGCTGCTTGGTCCGCTGGACGAATGAACTTGACAAATTCAGCTTATTGGCGACATCCCGGACCGAACTTCTCGGATCACGTCTAAACTGCTTAACTACGCGCTTGTGATCTTTTTCACTGACGGAGCATCCATTTTTGCCGTTCTTCACCTTCCGGTCGATGGTTAGGTCCTCGAAGTATCGTTTTAGTACTCTGCTGACCGTGGATTGGACGATTCCCAGCATCTTACCGATGTCCCGATATGACAACTCCGGATTCTCGAAATGAGTGCACAGGATTAATTCACGTCGCTCTTTTTCGTTCGACGACATTTTTCCAAATTTACGAAAAATTTACAGTGAAGCATGGCCAACGTGATCTATACACTCTTATCTGATTTTAAAGCGAAAGCTGAAGATATAATTCCTAAAAATTAAATTTCTACAGCGTTTTTTCCGTGATGCAATTTGGTGTGACACACCCTTTATTTATAATGATAAACGTTCATCGAAACAAACACACGTCTCAGTAAGGGGCTGTCCACATACCACGTGGACAACTTTAGGGGGGGTAGGGGTTACGAGAATGTCCACGCTTGTCCACGGTGAGGGGGGAGGGGGTTTTGATACTGTCCACGTGGACACGTTAAGTATTTTTTAAAGTAAAACATTCAAGTTAGTAGTCAAAATTGAATGAGATATGTTTTGTATATACACGATTTTCTGAACTTCACGCACGTCCTGAGTACTCAGTATTCATCAATAAAAATACTGAGCTGCCTGAGAGTGCTGCTCGGTCAAACATCCATATTTTTTCATCTGACTGAACCTATTTCCTGAAATGTATATTCTGAAAGTAACGCACATGAACTAGGATCCAATTTATTCCAATCGGTAATAGAGGGCCATTAAATCCGCCAGGATGAAGACACCCAATAACAAAAAAAAAGTTGTATTTTTGTAGTACAGTGGAACCTCGATTATCCACGAGCGGATGATCCGCGGTGCGGTTTATCCGTGGAAGTGAGTTCCATAGTAATTCTATGGACTTTCCGGGAATTGATCAGTGAGTGATAGGCTTTTGCTATTTTGTTTTGGTTATGGCTTTTACATTAATTGACCCCTGGTGTGTACGACTTTACAGATGCATAGTTTAATGATGCCTGTATTCATAAAACTTAGTTATCATGCCGAAATATTTTTTTTTGTGTTCGAATCTCATTTTTAGTAATTTATTACGTTATCCGCGATTTTCGTAATCCGCGGAGGCCTTGCCGCGTTGAATTCAGCTTTTGCTCTTGATGACAAAACTGTTTTTTTTCGAGAACTCCCAAGGATTTCTGAACATTGAAACGAACAACAATTTCTTCCATGAGTGTACGGGCCGTATCTCTGGAGATCTATTTCTTTCAATGATGTTGTTCTTCATTGATGTCTGGTAATTTTTGTAATGCGCTTCTTTTGAGTTGTCTGGAAAGTTCATGCTGCTACTGTTGATTAATTAAAAGACAAGATTAATCTTTCATGCACATGAATTAGTAGATTCGCTACAGATGTCGAAAATCACCGAAATCACAGAAACAAAACATCACGAAAAACATGCATGCAACATGCAAACATGCAACACTGCGTGGACTACATATTAACCCATATTACGGAACCCGATCGGATTTGACATATCGCAATCCGACGAAATAAACTTTTGCATTCCGCATTTCAAGGTTGCAACATTTGTACAATCCTATAGGATCTGACTCGATCAGATTAAGGGGGATAGAGACCGAATTTCGGACGTTTCTTCGAGCTCCGAAAAAGTAAAACAAAGAATATTTTTACCATCCATTATATCACTATTCGTTTATCTATCTTTCAACAATAAAACGAAAATTGAACGAAAAAAAATATATCCATAATTAGAAGCTGATCAAGTGAGGGGGTTCAAAAAAAAGTTTTGCCATGGCGTACAAGATTCCAGCACTTCAGGTTCTCGAACAAATCGAACAGATTCTGAATCAGTAAAGATGCCACTATCGCATGAACCTCGGACAAGTCAAAAACGTGTTTTTTGATAAAATGGCGGTAATTTGAAGAAAAAAAATGCTGTTTAAAACATTTTTTCAAGTTTCTTGATTTTTTTAAAATAGTAAAGTTACAAAATCATGATTTTTTATAGGTTCATGCGATAGAAAGATACATACAGATTGTATTCATATAAACATAGATCGGATAAGTAGAACTTGAGATATCGTGTAAGCCAGTTTGAAAAAAACATGTTTCGAGAAAAACGCGTTTGAAGTTAATTGTTATGTCCGTACTAGATAAGATATCGCATCACTAAAATGGCTATAACTTGGTAAATAATGAGATTTTCGAAAAGGCTCTCCTATGGTATATTCTTAAATGTCTGAATTAGAGAAATATGAAGAAAAGAAATTGATTTTTTCAAAATTATAGACTAGAATACCCTCTTAAAGAACGCAACATTGTGCTAATTTCAAATCCGACCGGATTCCGGAATAAGGGTTTGTTTTACCGAAAAACACTTGAAAGGACTTATCTCAATCTGCGATTCGTTTCATAAACGCGACAAAAATACATATTTGTAACGAATTGGAAAGGGCAAATCATTTACAAGAATGTTGAGTTAAAAAAATCTTAGCAAGTGAATGGAACCCCGAAGCAGGTTTTCGCTTGAAGAAAGTTATGGCTGGGTCTGGTAGGACTGGAAGAAAATCTGTATCATGAGCATCTACCAAGCAACTAGTTTCGATGAATTCCAACAAGTACTGCTAGCAGCTGAACGTTTGAAAATCAACGATCCAGAACGCTTCTAGGGCACTTCTAAAACTCCACCCGCCTTACACACCAGATATTGAATCTTCAGATTCTTAACTGTTAAGATTCTTGTAAGAACTTCAACTTACTGCATAGCATAAGTTCTGAGAGGATGGAATTCTCAAGTTGCATGAAGGATGCTGAAATACTCAGTTAAAAACGGTGCATCTATGATCGAAAAAATGTATGTCTACAAAAGTATGCTTTTGGTTTTTTCCTTAGAATCGGCACCAATTTTTCAGGACAATATTTAGCATGATTTAACAATTATGAGTTGTAGGTCAACGGAATCATCGATCACGATGATATTGCAGATGTTTTGTTTTTACTAGGTTCATTATAGCCATCAGGCACTACCGAACCTGTAAAAGCGAAAGTCATTGTTGTTTAGACGAGAAAATTCTGTTTTCAAACAAAGTGCTTGATTTCATTGTCTGATTTTTTGAAAACTCAAACAGCCAGCCAGCTTTAATAAAAATCCTCGAGAATAAGCTCACAATCGATATTTTAAAATGGATATGGAGATAACGTAAATAGAATTCGGAAAAAAATAATGAGCTCCCGGACAATGTTGAAAAAAATCGAAGATTTCAAGACAAATCGTTACCATTGGTAATGCTATAATTTTTATCAATATACATATGGAATAGAAAATAGAAACAAACCTGAAATGAAATTTAAGCGAAAAAAAATAGAATTTCTTGATTTTTTCCTTAAAACCGGAGGAATGTCCACGTGGACAACAGGGGGAGGGGTATAAGAAATGTCCACGCTTGTCCACGGAGGGGGAGGGGGGTGTCTAAAATCATGCTTTTTCTGTCCACGTGGTATGTGGACAGCCCCTAAGTGATACATCAATGCAAAACCAATTTAGGAAACAACTTTACAAGCTGACCTGGAGTGAATCAATCCCCGGTCAGTATCGTTTAATGAATGGCGATCCGAGTTCATTGACCAAACCAGGCACCACGCATCGGTGCCGAGCATTATTCCGAAATATCCACTCCGCGGCAAACTCTCCGGTGCCAACCCCGAGAACAACAGATCAGCTCCGGGAAGATAAATATAAACGAAACCCTTCACAACACGTGAAAATATGGCCTGAAAACATGAAACAAACGGACAGGAATTAAAGAATCCACACTGTCAGTAGGATACTGGGTTCTATCCTCCACCTCGGGAGCACCCGAGGAGTGCGCAGGCCCAGGCCCAGGAGGTAAGCGCACCTCGGATGTGTGTTGTGGGTACCACATGCAATCGGGAGGGGGGAGCATCATCATCATCATTTAGTTATGAGATGCAAAGCAGCGCGAAATGTGAAGAAGCATAAAGAATTGACCGTTCAGCTCGAGCGACGCGAGAGAAATATTGCAATAAAAATAAAACTATTTAAAAATACAATTTCCTGTTCGTAAACAGTTCTGTCCCTGGCTGGCTGGCTGAGCTTTAGCTCGTTCCGATTGGCGATGGCGGGAGGAAACAAACGGAATTCATTCAGGATTTTTTTTTGTTTTTGTTTTATACACTCAGGTTCAAACCTGCTGTTGCTGCTGCTGATACGGTTGCTGTTCAGGATCCTGAAGGATTGAGGGCGAGCGAAATTGGAATTGTACCAAAGTTCATCTGGACTCCGAACACGGACCAGCTGTAAATGAAGTGCATCCGCACACGGTTTGTCCAATCTGTGCGCAGGGAAATGTGTGTATGGTAAAACTTATTAAAATGTGAAGTACGAAATTAATGACTTTTTTATTTTCGGAAATATATAACTTTTTTCTCGTTTTGACTGGAAATGAAATGGATAGTTTATTAAAAGGCAAAACAAAGACAAAAAATAAAATCGCACCAGAGCGCGGAACGAATTGCGTACCTTTGGTCGCAGCGGAGGGTAATCAACACCGTGCGGAAGGCCCAGGCCACTGCCAGACAGAGCTGAGCCGAAACTCGCTTGCGCCTGTAAAGACAATCCGTCGTAATAAAGGCGAGGAAACTCATTAAAATATAGATTTCCAGCGAGCTGCAACGCAACGAAATGTGTGCCACAACCTTCTGCTTTGAAGTGCGTGAGGAAGGGGCGAAAAGGGACTTGCAGGACCCGAAAAGCCATTCTTCAATATGCAGAATCAATGAACTTGTGTTGGCTGGTTGGCTGGCTGATGATTTGGAAGTTCTAGATGGGTCATACGAGAATGGTTTGCCCGATCTCCTCGACCGGGAGGATTGAGGGTGGTGGGCTGGAAAGCGCAAGGCACGAGCTCAAGAGTGTGTATGCGCTGCAAGAGTTATAGTTCCCGTATGATTTATGTGCTCGTTGTGCGCTGGCCGAGCCATCGTCGAGAGACTGCCAGCAGTATAAACAATCAAATTTAAATTTACGAGTTCATTTAAATTTTTTAGAGGCGAATATGTGTGTATACGTGTGCTCTGGAGCCATCCGTGGATTGCTTCTCCGGTGTAATCGTTCAATTAGCCGATGCGTAGGAATGACGGACTGAGCGAAGCTATGAAATATGGGTGCGATCATTGCCCAAACTTATTGATGGAAAACCATCTCGAGAAGTTGATGGGCTCGAAAAAATAATATCAGCTCATTTTTTTCAAGATTTTTTTAAAATGCAACCATAATGAAAATAACGAGTTTAATGAGTTCTCAATGTCAAAATTCTGTTTTTTTTTCATTCGAAGATGTTTAAATCAAATTCACGTAAATTTTTATCCCGTCCATGTGACGCCACCAAAAGATTTCTCATTCGAACCCTTGAAAATAATCATTAAATTAGTATTTAAAATGAATTTTTCTACACGTGTAAACTATACTAAAAAAACTTATCTTCGAAAATACCTAGCATCAAATCATATAACTTGCATGTTCTATGTCCTATGGTGGGTTTGAATCACAATCGTATATAATGTCGATCAGAACATACATCGTATAAATCTAAAATCATGTGAAATCGATTAAATCGTAATTCGGTATCGGGCTTATGATATTTCCCAGCATAAAATCGTATAACTATTGTATATACAAAGTCATATATCCCATATTTTGGGAAGTATATAATGCGCCTAACTAGCACATACTTTTAAAAAAGGAGGCGATATACTACTGTCATATGTATATGTGTATATGTGATATACATAAAAACACAAATGGCGGAAAATATTTACATAAAATATTTACCTTCATATATTCGCCAGGCGTCGACATTGTACATACGTCTTCCCGGATTGTTGGATGTGTCAAATTTATAAAATGATGTAATATGTCCTCATCTAATATGATTTATTGTTGAATGATTTTCCACAGCATGGAATACGACTTTTCGCAGTAATACATTTATTTAAATTATATCTGCATGTGACTCACAAACTGCATCTGCCTGATATGCACATACGATGTCGATTAGTTCGATTTTACAATGGTGTAGGATAAATGATCTTGGTTTGTCCAATTTGGGGTGTTTTTACGCAACTAGTAAATGCAAATCGATTTTTCTTCATGAAAATCACACATAATCGATACGAGTTTGGGTATGTTGAAAAGCCCCAAGTCTCTAGTTGCTAATACTACCATAAGGTGTTGAAATTATTCAAATTTTTATGTTTTTTAATGATTTTCCTTAAAGAAGAATTATGATCATGGTTTGACCACCTCTGATCATGGTTTGTCCGGTTTTAGAAATCTCCATTTTTGAATGAAAACATTCGAATTAGATGTTGCATTTATCATTGCTTGAGTTTACTTTCATCATATTGATTCATTCATAATTTAGGCTTTCTTCAGAATATTGCCTTTTCTTGGGCATTTTAGAAGTGTTCACCTCAACACAATCAACACAGAAAAACCATACTTCTGCTATGCGCGAAGCATAGCATAAACAAACATAAATAAACTGCAGCGCGTCAAGCGGTTGCCATAGAAATCATGTGGACAAAACTACATTATTGAATTGGACAACTCATGATCAGAATTGAGTTCATCAAAATGCGTTAATTAATGGTTTAGCTATGTAAATCCGATACAAATGGTGAGCAAGCATGATGTTTACAATATTTATAAGTGTTGTAATCCAGAAAAGGTCTGAATACGTGCCAAATAATCATCTGGTGATCGATTAAAAGTTAGCTCGAATGAGGGGCGCATTGACACAAATAGAAGGTGTATTTTATAATCCTTTAAAACATGTGATTTCGTAAAAATATACTATCAAACTACTATAAATCATGTAAAAGGCAATTTCATTTATATGTTTCGAAACATTCGAAGGCCTTATTTGACACAGGAGCGCTGAATCAGAGCATTCTAAAAAGTGGGCAACCATGATCATATTTTCGACTGGACAAACCAAGATCATTTACCCTATATTAGACGTAAATATTTTCCGCCATTAGTTCTTTTCATTTCTATAATAAATCGTATATACCTATGATAATAGTCGTATTAGATTGCATATCGTCTCTTCTTTTGCATGTATATCACAAATCACCCAACATATAGGCTGTATGATGCTGTATATACGATAGTTACACGATTCAATACGATTAAAGTGTTTGCACATCATTCTCACCAATGATATACAAAATGTTTTTTTTTTGCAATTCATGCGGGTTTAGATACAAATGTTGCATTTTATGAGATTATGATAATTTATGAGATTGAGATTTGATACCAACTTGTATGTGACTTAGCATATTCAAAAGATATAGTTTAATTTTTGCTGGGTTAAATCGTATAACTTTGCTAGGTCGTATAAAAAATCATTTTATCGTCATCTGCCGGCATTCTGACCCTTGCTGGGAAACGCCTTACGGTCTACGCAAAGCAGTATGGGAAATCAGAAGCTCTTATTTTAACGCTATTTTAACCAACTGACTATTAAAAAAATATATATACTGCAATAGATTGTAAGAGTGTGTCCAAATCGACTGGCAACCGATTTTTAGTTTTTTTTAATTTTCACTTCTAATACTTTCCTGAAAGACGTACTCATACGCCAAAAATTGGATGTAAATATACGATATATATAGATTATAAATCGATTGTTCATAAAATTAGCATTCTTGTTTGTCAAGTACATACTATTCTGTTAATGTTGTGAGTTTAGTGCAATTGAACAACGAAATTTGTACTAATTTATTATTGTAATTATGCAGATTGTAAGGCAAGAGGCCGACCACCAGATAAATTTTCATTTTTAACAGTTCATACAAAAAAACTGCCTGAAACCGAGAATGTTTAGACTTAGGAATAATTTTTGAACCTAATGTTTTAAAGATGATTGTCTTTGCCCAGATAGATAGTTTCTGAGCACAGTGTTAGAGATGAGTAGAGAGCAGACTGGCTACCCAATAATAATGAAAAGATGTGATCGAATTTCAAAATATTCAAAAGTATAAAGTCAAAGTATATTTGATCTATACTGAACGAAAGTTTATTTGCGTCTGACGCTACTCTGAACATTTATATAGATTACCCCAAGGTTTTTTTTTCGCGGTTTTTTACGAGGTATTTTTTTACGCGGGTTGTCCGATTAGCGCGGGTTTTTTTAAGCGGATTTTCCTATTAATTTTTACCTTTTTTCCAATTTTTTTACGCAGATACCGCTTAAAAAAACCAGAGCAATATTACATCGCTTACTCGCTTCATGTTCCGTCAGAGCATTTGACGGTAATCTGTGCTTGCGACAGAACTTAGCGCTTATGACGGAAATTAGTGCCGCACTCTATCATGATGCTTACGTAGATTTTAGGTGACCTGGTTTTTTTACGCGGATTTTCGAATTAACGCGGGGGTTTTTATGCGGATTTTCCAATTAACGCGACTGTTTTTTACGAGATGCGTATCCCCCGCGTAAAAAAAAACCTGGGTGTACTCTCATTTGAATAGCGCAATTGGTATTTGGGTTGCGTCGGCAATATTCGTTACAAACAATTATTCTTTGTGTAGCTAAACCGTTTTCATCTATTCCTCTTCTTTGACAACAAACTTGTTATTGTTTGTTATTGTTATGATTGTTTGTGTTTCCTGAACTGCCATAGAGAGATGGAAAATATTAGGCTTCAAAAAAGTCCTGCGGTATTTCCGCGAGGTGTCGTTGTAAGCGCGTAGTTCTAGTTGTATTCATTGTATCCAGTCATACTATAGCTTGTTGGAAAGGTATTTTTGCGCGCTAGTCCTTGACAGTGTTTTGTTTGGTTAAGTCGTTCGTGAGTTATAGTGTCGCAAATATGGAGCAAAATAAAGAGAAAATCCGACAGTACTACTATGACAAAGGCAAAAATGCATCTCAAGCTGCCAATAAAATTTGTGCAGTTTATGGACCCGATGCAGTTTCCATTTCCACCGCACAACGATAGTTTCAACGTTTGCGTTCTGGTGTAGAGGTCGTCGAAGATGCGCCACGCTCCGGAAGGCCTGTCGTCGAAAATTGCGACAAAATCGCTGAATTAGCCGAGAAAGACCGGCATAGTAGCAGCCGTAGCATCGGCCAAGAGCTGGGGATAAGTCATCAAACCGTTATTAACCATTTGAAGAAGCTTGGATTCACAAAGAAGCTCGATGTATGGGTGCCACACACGTTGACGCAAAAAAACATCCTTGACCGTATCGACGCATGTAAATCGCTGCTGAATCGCAACAAAATCGACCCGTTTCTGAAGCGGATGGTGACTGGCGATGAAAAGTGGGTCACTTACGACAACGTGAAGCGCAAACGGTCGTGGTCGAAGCCCGCTGAAGCGGCTCAGACGGTGGCCAAGCCCTCATTAACGGCCAGGAAGGTTCTGCTGTGTGTTTGGTGGGATTGTCAAGGAATAATCTATTATGAGCTGCTTCCCTATGGCCAAACGCTCAATTCGGACCTGTACTGCCAACAACTGAACCGCTTGAAGGTAGCTCTCATGAAGAAGAGGCCATCTTTGATAAACAGAGGCCGCATTGTCTTCCATCAGGACAACACTTCTTTGGTGACGCGCCAGAAGCTCCGGGAGCTCGGATGGGAGGTTCTTTTGCATCCGCCGTATAATCCGGACCTTGCACCAAGTGACTACCACCTGTTTTTGTCCATGACGAACGAGCTAGGTAGTCAGAAGTTAGCCACAAAAGAGGCCTGTGAAAATTGGCTATCCGAGTTTTTTGCCAATAAGGAAGCGAGCTTCTATAACAGGGGTATTATGAAGTTGGCATCTCGTTGGGAACAAGTCATCGAACAAAACGGCGCATATTTGACTTAAAACAGATGATTGTAACTAATTTTATGAACAAATGAAAATTCAAAAAAAATACCGCAGGACTTTTTTGACAGCCTAATATTAGCTGAAGTTATGAAATAACAAATTTGATCATTCGGATATACGATTAATCGATGAAAGGGGAAATTAAAGAGAAAACTTTTTCAGTTTGGGAAATAGTAAGGGAAAAAGTGAAATCGGTCATTCTGTGACCAAGCGCTCCGGCAATAGGGTTGCAATGAACTCAAACCTTGAGAACGTCTGCGGTTGTATGGAACGGATTCAAATTGAACACAATTTTCAACAGCCATTTTCGCCTTACTTGCATCTTTTTTTTCTGTATGACACAGCACAGTTGTAACAAGTAGGAAACTTATAAGTAGTTGATGGATTGAACACCATTTTGTATAGCTATAGCTTCCAGTTTCTGCCGCGATGCAATCGCCGTTCGATAAGGGAAAGAGCACGATTAAGCTCTCAATCTATTGTCAGACATAAATACCTCACGCCATTCGATCGTGGAACTTGCGGGGAAGGTTTCGTGGGTTCCTTTTTGGTGAAGAAGATTGTTTGGGACTTTCTAGCGTTGATTTCAACATTTCATCGCAGTCCTTAATAGCGTTCTGGCAACTTCCTGCTTAGTGACAATTATAACTGGGTCTATGTAAGAAGATTTCCTTAAATCACCTTATGAAAAGCTGGCTCTTGCTAAACAGACTCGTAGGTTCTCTCGGCGTCCAGAAGGACAACACCTGATAGTCTTTTACAAGCAGAGATAGATTGCGATGACGACCGAATGCTTCCGACGTGAGGGAAAGTACCCAAATCAAGCACGAGCAGACGTTTTTTTTTAACAAACATATCAAGATCAGATTCCGATTGGGAGACTTTTTTGGTTTAGGCTTTTTAAGAATCTTGACTACTTCTTTAGGGTGAATAACCCGTAAAATTTAGAATGTATATGCTAAAAATATCGGTGAACCTTTTGGCTACCATCTCAACGCCAAAAATGTACTATACAAACACTCTTTGGAACTATAAATGAAGAACAACAGGAATAACAAATAGAAAATTCTGAGCCTGACTATACATTCATCTCTAAATACTTGTCCCCCATTATGTTCATACTAATCAGTCTGAGGCTTTCATACAAAGAAAAAAAAACTAGCAAACGTCGCCATACCTGATTGATTATTATATTTCGCACTCAGAGCTTTCGTGGCATACTTTTATTTTGCGTGCACTGCGATCTCTTCCAATTCACACCCTTCAAAATCAACTTTACAAGATTAATGTCCTTCCCCGGCACTGTTTGCGTGTGTAGGCGTCTTTCTATCTTTCTCTCTCCCCGAGTGCACACCATTCCATGTTTACATACATTGGCGGCAGTACTGTCATCACGCAACAGACTCCGCATGACGCCGGTCTCGATCACAGCGGGGAAGGAAAAAAAACGGAAGAAGGCACCATCGTCTTGCCGTCTTGGTTGGTTTTTACAGCTCATAATCACCGTCAGCCCCTCGAACGTGTCCAGGGCACCACATGCCGTACATAGCGGCACGAAGCCACAACACACGAGACAATCTGGACGCGCGCGCGCACTCTCACATCTCTCAATCTCGATCCCCAGCATCCCCAGCTGGGCGCGAGCGCGTTTGGTTTCATTAATAGTGGGGGAGATTCATGGATGGAACAGGTCCCGTACCATCGATTCATTGAGGTAGCCCGAGCTAAAGGTTTCACCATTCGGGGCGATAAAGTTCACCAATCGATTTGGATGCTGATAATTCAATTTGCGTGCTTGTTCTTTGACTCTACGCGAGAGTGGCCCATTGAGTCAGGATCCCACAATGGTTCTGTGGTTTTGCATGCTGCAAGGAAGACCGAAGAAAGTGTTTTACAAAACTGTGAACCCACCACTGAGGTCTTTTGAATTGTTTGGCGTGGTCACGTCTTGTGCTGCGGTCTCACTTCCTAATGTCATAATTATGGTTCAACAAATAGTACAAAACGCTAACTTTGCTCAGGTCGTTCGCTTCGCCCGAAGGAATGTGTAGATTCGAGACGCCATCCCCGCCGGTCAAATGGTCAATTGGCGCACGAGTTCAAAAACGATCGCTAGGGTATTTGACATGGTTTTCCGGCATTGGAAGACGCTAGACGCGGAAACCACAACATGATTGATTGACTCTTTCATTTTGTAGTTTTGAGCTGGTGGTTGACTTGGTTGGCTTTCCCCGTTTTTGTAAGAACTGTTCCCAAACTTGTGATTAAAATCTAATTTGCGTTACGTTGTACATTTCATTGATCCTTTCGTTGAATACTGTGGGCGGAGTGTTCGTTATGATTACAGATTATGCCGTTTCGCCGCATTCCTGCGGCGCGGCCAAAGGGCAAGCAAATCCAATAATCGATCCGCGCACACGAACATAACTGCCTTATTTAGATTAATTTCCCGCAATTATCATATATGCTTAATGCTCGCCTCAATGCTGACTCGAGAAGAGGGTAAATTGCGCTCGGAACGGCACGTTAACTGGTGGTCTCGAACCTCTTGCACGGGAATTATTGCAACATTCGTATAGCACACCCAGCAGCCGTCGGTAGCGTCTTAAGTACATACTCCTCACTGTTGTTCGTTTGCAAGTGGCGAACGATTGCACACTGAATACCTGGTTGCTTCTGTCTGTTGATAGCATAATCATATCATATACCCCGTCCAAATACGCTCGAGCTCGTGCGGTCAGTCTACAGGGTCTCGGTCGTGCACCACGGAGATCCCCCGGTCAGCAAGATTACGATCCGCGCAACTTCGAACGATCACTGCTTTCGCTTTCCACTGCTGGTATCGTTTCGTTCCTTCGTTCCGACGTCGTCGTCGTTATCAGTGGAGTGCAATTATGAGCCGCAGCATCCAGCAGGAGTTGCTCCTGCAGAAGCACCACAAGAAGTGTAACTTCGGTAGCAAAACTAATATGTTAGTCGAAAATTACAGCTTGTGAGACAGGTTTTTGTGGCAGCGCGAGGGCGCAACTCGACGGACAGAACGGAGTGCCTTGGAAGGGGGAAGGGAGACTGCCAGCCTCGAATTATAATTCCTTAAATTCCTTAGCGGCGTTCTGCACTCGGCACTTTGCAGATATTTTTTATTTATGACTTTTTTATTAGTGCATTGATTTACTGTGGTTTCCATTTCATGATAATTTGATTGTAGCGGAATGTTGGGAGAAGTAATCAATATGTTTTGAAATGCGTCAATGCATTTGTTACAAGAAAAGTCTAACGACAGATTTTCTTTTAATTGAAATATCGTGAAGCCGTATTCATAATTTTCATTTGTGCTGCTTAGAATTTCGTGAGGGGGTGTCCATAACTTACACCCTTTCCTTCTTGTTGTGTTGGATGGGTTGGTTAGGTTAGACTTTGATTACATGTTCAAATTCTTTGTTTTTCTCAAAGCTAGCCAGGGTAGCCATAGCAAGATAGATAGTCGGGTTTCCATGGAACATCTTCGAATAACGGCATCGTCATAGTTTCTACTAGTATAAAAACGGTGACCAATTACACTCCAACTTTGTTGATAATGGCGGTTTTTTTTAAATTTCGTCACGAATTTTTTTCAGTACGATGACTATTCTACGGCAAACCCCGAATGCGATTTTGTCACGGATTTTTTTCAGTGCGACGACTATTCTACGGCAAACCCGAATGCGACAGATACCCGGATGATACCCGCCTACCCAAATGAAATGCAACATTTACCTGAACATAACATTTAGCCGAATGTAACATATACTCGAATTTAACATTAACCCGAATGTACCATATTTAATTAGAAGTTATTTTTATATTTAATTCTTAATTATTAAAATGATCACATTTATACCTTAACTGGTATCCTTAATGTTCCTTTAGGAATTTTTCCATTGAAATATGAATGATATATTTCAAAACAAAGATTAACCGGACAAACGTAACCAGGCAAACGTATGTCGTCCGACCATCCGACCTAACTAGAGGATCGTTTCGGTGGAACACTGGTTTGTTTGCGAGGGGCCGCCGCTTCCGACGACGGGTCGGCGGACGACTCGGATTGCGAGCTTGGGGCCGCCTCGGTTTCCTATTCTTGTTAGATTCGTCTCCATAACATTGACCTCAGAATATTAATTTCATTAGGAAAAAATAAATTTTTTTTCTTCTTAACAATTCTATTTCCACTTCACATTTTTAAGAAATTTATTGTTGGTAGCGCAACATTGACCAGTGAGCCTAGCACACCTATGGTTGAGTCGACCGCACCTACTGACTGAGGGAAAAATCTAAACTATCAAAAGGTTCAGACAAAAGAAAATACCATACTGTGCAATAGAACGTGATAGTGCAAACAGGAAATTTATTATTCACATTTATTTTGAATCGTTAAAATTTAACTCAATTTTTTTTTCTTAAATATTTGGTAAAAACATGACAGTCATGTAATCACTAGAATTGATCAAATAATTAGAACTAAAACCTTCTCAGAAAAGCACCTAGGAATACATAGAGAACCTGAATTTGTAAGGCATAAAAGGATAGCGAAGGATAACAATAGCGAAGAGCTACTACAGTAAGTGGAATTAAGCGGACTTAACGTTCCGATCTAATGTTTTCGTCGTTGATAGGATTTTGTAACTTTGGAATATAAAAATGAAGTTTTCACGAAATTGGGAAGCCATTCGTTTTCTATCGCCAACATTTATGCCTTCCATTTTCATATTAAAATAACCTGCTCAATTTTCGAAAAAAAAATTCCAAAGCCCGTGTTTATTTCCAAATTATCGCTTAGCCTTGAAGAGCAATACGGAATGGAAAGAAGACGGCATGTTTATTGTGCCTACACTAAATTCTAAAAATGAATCAGCTAAATATCTTGCATAACTTTCGGATTTCCCCATTACATTTTTTTATTTTACTGCGTATTTTTGTTGCTCTCTCTCTCTCTTGTTTATTTAATCTTATTTATTGTCAGAAGACTTTACAAAACACTCAACCTGATTTGTCATTTTTTTTAATCTTTTCATTCGGGTAAACGTTGCATTCAGGTAAATGTCGCATTCGCGCAAATGACCATTATGGTGTATGTAGCATTCGGGTATTTGTTACATTTGGGTGAATGTCATTCGGGTAAATGTACTTCGGGTAAACGTGTTTCGGGTGCATGGTATTCGGATAAATGTTACACAACCTCTTCAGGTACGTGCAAATTTCCAAATTATCTCCCGAGTTTGACTGTCGTTAGATTCAGTACGATATAGGATTAACAAACTCTACTCCGGAACCAGAGAAGTTCATATGAAGGTATTGAAAGAAATTGCGGCGCACGTTTACGTTTATCACATTCGTGCCCGAATTTTTTTAACGAAGGGATAGAAACGGACCAAAACATTCGTTAGCCCATAAACCGCACCAGGCAGCAATTTTCACAATGCATTATCCGGGACGCATTTTGTGTATTGCCAGTGGCCACTCATCACATAAAAACACAAAATTTGCTGAATGGCCTTCCACAATTCATTCATCGAATGAGGAAGTTTAAATTCACTGCACCAGTGAAGTCCTTCTCAGTCTTTGTTTTCTCAGGCCTGGGATTTATCCGGGTATTTACCGGAATATCTGTTTTGGAGGAGTCACTTGCTTCTGCATATTGGCGCTAACGGTATTTCTACAAAATTTTCCGTACGACTTCTATAATTCCTCATAATTCATCCTTTTCAGATAGTGCTTCTTTTATTTTCAGCCGCATGGCGCATATCAAAAAACAATTTGCGTCGACAAACAAACGCACACAAAAAAAGATAGACTACTGTCTACTCGCTGACTGAAGCGAGACTGGGATGGAAATTAAATAAAATCTCTTATACCTCCACACCCGGAGTAAGGTTGAAGTTTAAGTAACACATATGTCTCTTTTGTTTTGCGTCTGTACCTTAGTGCAAGCACTACATTGAGCATGCTTTGTGCATATTCTCAGAACGCATTCTGGACCGAACAACTTTGCGTGTATCATTCGCACGGTAACAAAGCAGCAACTGACGGTTTGCTGGTTATGATGATTAATTAAACTGTAGAGTTTTCAACTGTAGAGTTTTCAAACAGTCTAGCTCATTCGTCTCTAGTCTTTGAAAAATCCGATTCTAAGGAGGAAGAGAAAAGCAGTTGACAGATCGCTAACCAGGTGGATTGTGTTCATGAGGAGCGAAATATAAATCCGCTCACTATGGTCCGATTTGCGCCCAATACCGCTAGTGATGGTTAAGAAGATGCAGCAACACTAAACAAATTCTTCTCTCACCTATTTTATAGGTTGGTACAAAACAAGAAAAATCCCTGCTCTGATGAGTGGTCTAGTTTTGCTCTGTAACCTTCAAGGCATCTAGTATCACATATGGCAACAGTGTCCGTGACGATTTTCGTTGCGATAACGACGTGGCAACGTAGTGAGTGATGCAGTGAACCAGTGTAGCGATACACACGCATGTTTTTAAAATTTTGCACAAGTGCTACAAAATACGTTAAAAAATAATGTGATGGTGTTCTGGATAGAGAATTTTATGCTGATTTCGAATTTGCATTCCGTTTTTAGTCTAAGAAATTTAGAAGCGGCGAAATGAGTGTTTGAAAGTAAGTACATTTTCTACATTTAATTTATACAAAAGTAGACCTACAACAAATTTTCCAAACATCTCCAAAGTTTTTTTTATAACAAAATGTCTTCCTTAGGGTCCCCTTTACACTTTCCCCTTATGACTTCTGGTCACTTCTGACCACTTTGCGAAAAAATGCCACAAATATTTTGATACTCTACACGTGTTTTTTCGAAAATTTTGTAGTCTCATACCCTCTCCCTGCACCCCCTTTTGGGTTTTGGGTAAAATGAATATTGAAAACGTGTTCAGGAATTTTGAAAACATATATTTAGATACCTCACACGTATTTTTCCGAAATTTACAAATTTTACCTCCTCCTCCTGCCCTTACTTTGGGGTTCATAACCAAAATGACTCAAAAGTAGACTCAACACCTTCGAAAATCCCCGTACACCAAATTTCAAAGTATTTCCATTCATTTTTCTATTTAATGCCACCTAGAATTTCTGAGGGTCCACTGTGCGCGACCCGCATATGGTATTATTTTAAATTATTTCGTTTGTGTTACACTAACGAAAACCTAAGAAGTTATCAGCAAATTTTTTGACGTAGGGCTACGTATTTCAGTAACAGTGCTAAATCAGAAAACAAGGGTACGTTTTTATGAAATACAAATAACAATTGCAGCGTTCATTCTACGGACAATAAGGATAGAGACAATATTGAAATTTTAGCTTCATCCGTTTTCAATTTATTGAGTATAATCAAGCTATTCGCGAATTCACAGCGTTCGTGATTTATCCATTTATCCAGCTAACGACCAGACTGCAGCGAGGTTTTCTAAATGATCTAAATGATGGGCGAAAGTATAAATTAGTTTTCCAAATTGATCGTTTTCAAGGCTAGGAGCGATTCCATTAAGAAATTATAAAGCCTCTAAAATTCGAACCATGTTTTTCATCATTCAAGCCCCACTTTCGATGCATCTTGCAAACAGCAGTTTTTTCTCAATGCAAATGTCAGATACAGCTGAGCGTTGTTTTTGGGAGAGTTGGAAATGTGATTTTGCTAAGAGATACTGAAAAACTACTTGGATATTCAGTAAGTTCAGTGTTTCAGTATCGCTCTAGCGTGTAATCAACAGTACATGTTGATTTTGAGAGCTAATTTGACAGTCTGATCTGATTGGCGTTTGAATGTTTCGCGAAACGTTCGCTCCCCTCACTTAGTGAAAGCATTCATCCATCGACCCTCGTCAGTGCAATTAAATTTGTACTAAAGAGACTCATTTCTATCTATTTCTTGAATTTCTACCATGATTATTTCTGGCCGGATATATTTTCGTAATCCTAAAGACACAATTCTATCGTGTCTTAGTCTTCTTCTTCTTCAATGGCACTAACGTTCCTAGAGGAACTTCGCCGTCTCAACGTAGTATTACTTGCGTCATTTTTATTAGTACTTAGTTGAGATTTCTATGCCAAATAACACGCCTTGAATGCATTCTGAGTGGCAAGCTCTAGAATACGCGTGATCACAGTGCAAGTCGGAGGAAATTTCTTTGACGAAAAATTCCCCCGACCAGAACGGGAATAAAATGTTCTTTACTGACGGTTCATACATAAACGGGTCCACTGGCTTCGGCATCTTCAATGAAAATTCCAGTGCCTCTTTCAAACTCAAAGATCCTTGTTCCGTGTATGTCGCAGAAATGGGTGCGATATACTATGCTCTAGGGATCATTGAAACACTGCCCATCGACCATTATTTTATTTTTTCAGACAGTCTCAGCTCAATAGAGGCAATCCGCTCAATGAAAGTTGATAAACGCTCATCTTATTTCCTAACAAGAATAAGACATCTATTGAGTGTTTTGGTCGAAAAATTATTCAAGATTACCTTAGCATGGGTTCCCTCTCATTGCTCGATTCCGGGGAATGAGAAAGCGGACTCGCTAGCTAAGGTGGGCGCTTCAGAAGGCACACTTTTTGAAAGGCAAATTGCCTATAATGAATTTTTTCACATTCCTCGTCAGGACACACTCGTTAGTTGGCAGCGCATGTGGAGTGAAGATGAGTTCGGTCGTTGGTTACACACGATTATCCCTAAGGTCTCGACGAGTGCATGGTTCAAGGGATTGAATGTAGGTCGTGATTTCATTCGCGTGATATCTCGGCTTATGTCCAATCACTACAACCTAAACGCGCATCTCTATCGCATTGGGCTCGCAGCAAACAATCTTTGTGGTTGTGGCGATGGCTACCACGACATCGAGCATGTTGTCTGGTCGTGTATCCGGTTCCATGCTGCTCGCTCTCAGCTCTCTAGAGCACTGAGAGCAAAAGGCAGACAATCGGATATCCCCGTCCGGGATATCTTAGGTAGCCGGGATCCTGATCTTCTGCTTCATCTATACCTGTTCCTCAGAAACGCCGATGTCAACGTTTAATGATGTTTCCTTCGTTGTGTCCCCGTTTCATATCCCTCCTATCCAATCGATAAACTTTTACTTAGTCGCGGCAATACATACACACACTCTTTACAGATGCACGGGCCAAAGGTTGTGCAGTCCACTGATCATTCAACAAGAGCCAAAGGTTGTACCGCTCATGACAATTCTACACGAACTGATGATTGCGCCGGCTAGTGACCATTCTATCCTGGATTCCTCGAGTCGAGAAAGACGCACCACGCTAGATATGGGGTACAGACTAGGGGGGCGTTGCTGATTAATGGTCAGCTGCATCCCAATAGGAAGTAGCCCGTGTCGGGCACACGCATAGAGCATCGAAGACTGCAACATACCAATTATGAGAACACTTGTAATACTAACCTCGAGCCAACCGCGAGTAATCGGTTACATATTACTAACATAGTTGTAAGACAAAAATTGTCAAAATATTGGACTCCCGGCCCCGTCAGGCTAACGCCACATGTGCCTTAATAAAAAATATATTTTGGGAAAAAAAAAGAACGGGAATCGAACCCGAACACCCGGCATGTTAGTTATGACGCTAACCACTCGGCCAAGGGAGCACATCGTGTCTTAGTCACCATCTTTATTTAATTTTTTTACGGCCCGCGACATCATGACTAACGCTTGTTTGTGGCCCCTCTGAAAAAAGGTTGAGTACCACCGCGTTAGCTGCTTTTCGTTCGTATCTTTAATTTCAGTGGACTTCTAAGCAAATGATTCCAGCGCGACCGACCCGCAAAGCAACAGAATAAAAACTGATATAAAGGGTGTGTCACATCAAATTGCATCACGGAAAAAACGCTGTAGAAATTCGCCCAGTAGACCGATCCTTTTGAAAATTTTAGACAGTAAAATAAAAACTATTAAACAACTTTTGGCATTTTCTTTTTATTCATACTTCGAGCCCAAGCCCGTTTGCTCGCACCTTCCTCTTTACCCCGTCCATAAGGTTCTGTACAACGTCAGGTTGTAGTTTTTTTTGAACAGAAATCCATTTTCTCTTGAAGTCCGCCTCCGATTTGACAACTTTTGGGTTCTTCCGGAAGGCCTGCTTCATAATCGCTCTATCGGGCGAAGCTCCGGCGCGTTGGGCGGGTTCATTTCCTTTGGCACGAAGGTGACCCCGTTGGCTTCGTACCACTCCAACACGTCCTTTGAATAGAAGCGAGATCCGGCCAGAAGATGGTCGGGCCCTCGTGCTGCTTCAATAGTGGTAGTAAGCGCTTCTGTAGGCACTCCTTAAGGTAAACCTGCCCGTTTACCGTGCCGGTCATCACGAAGGGGGGCGCTCCGCTTTCCGCAAGAGCAGATCGCTTGCCACACCATGTACTTTTTGGCAAACTTGGATAGTTTCTGCTTGCGAATCTCCTCCGGAACGCTGAATTTGTCCTCTGCGGAGAAGAACAACAGTCCGCTTTGACGTAGGTTTCGTCGTCCATTACCAGGCAACGCGGCTTCGTCAGCATTTCGGTGTACAGCTTCCGGGCTCGCGTCTTCACCACCATGTTTTGCCATTCGTCGCAGTTAGGAGCCTTCTGAACCTTGTATGTACGCAGGCCCTCCCGCTGCTTGGTCCGCTGGACGAATGAACTTGACAAATTCAGCTTATTGGCGACATCCCGGACCGAACTTCTCGGATCACGTCTAAACTGCTTAACTACGCGCTTGTGATCTTTTTCACTGACGGAGCATCCATTTTTGCCGTTCTTCACCTTCCGGTCGATGGTTAGGTTCTCGAAGTATCGTTTTAGTACTCTGCTGACCGTGGATTGGACGATTCCCAGCATCTTACCGATGTCCCGATGTGACAACTCCGGATTCTCGAAATGAGTGTGCAGGATTAATTCACGACGCTCTTTTTCGTTCGACGACATTTTTCCAAATTTACGAAAAATTGACAGTGAAGCATGGCCTACGTGATCTATACACTCTTATCTGATTATAAGCGAAAGCTGAAGATATAATTCCTAAAAATTAAATTTCTACGGCGTTTTTTCCGTGATGCAATTTGATGTGACACACCCTTTATAAATAACTATTGATATATTTTTAGCAGATGAATCGTTGTTTAACGTGGTTATCTTTTAATATACAGAAAGGAGTGTGTCGTATTCACATCGAAATAAAAATAAATGGCTTGCTGTAAAAGCTAACCGACTTTTATTCTTCGACGTTAATCTATTCAATGAAAAAATGGAGAGTTTATTGCCCATATAAAGTTCACACCTACGTTTTATTGTTGGAGGTATAAATATTATAGCAATTATATTTACTGGAAAATGTACGAGTGAAGCCAAAAATCATTATTTCATTATGATCTCACTAAAAGTGTTTTAACTAAAATCTTTTGAACATTGTATTTCGTCTTAGAACAAACTTTTTTTCCCTGATAATGAATTTGATTACTAGAAAATGTTATGGACCAGATAATCTCCCGGTAAACATTATCATGAACAAACTCGATGCATTTGTAACTATTTTTATAGAACTTTCCAAACAGATACTGAGACAATGTCATCACATCAGCGGATTGAAAGGAGCAAAAGTGGTTCCTGTTCTTAAAGTCTGATCTTTGCGATGTGGGCAACTTTTTTCCTTGTTTTTGAAAACAACTATTGCTTAACATTTCGACAAGTTTTATCAATCAATTCAATGTTAAACATCAGTATGATTTCTGGAAATGGAAATCTCTATCGCAATAAATGAGCATGTTGATTTTTTGTTGAATCAAAATGATAATAAATGTAAATATGTTATTGGTGCTCTATTCATTAATTCAAAACAGCACTCCAAGACGAGAACCAAAATATTTCATTGCCAAAATTTTAATGTGAAACGTGAATAAACGAAAGATCGTACGATCATAAAAAATGCAACACAAAAAATTATCACCAAAAAATAATTATATGTCGGATATTTTCGAATCTCTCAGGGAATAAATAAATAAATATTAGCTATGTATTTGTAACATTGGTTTATTCCTTCTCCTCTACTAGGGTAAATGCCTGGTACTTGAACTACTTGGACGCTACCCATCAAAACCTGTGCAACACTTGTGCCATATTTCTTACACACTTTCATCCACTCTGTCTTCAAATTCTGGTCGTTTATGAATACTTTCATAGTCACCAAGAATTTTTCTACTGGGCGAAGTTCTGGCGTGTTTGGCGGATTGGCTGGTTTCGGTACAAAAACAACATCGTTGGCCAGATCAAGCCAAAACCAAGTGTCACCTTCGGGATACCGAGGAAGGGCAGCAGGCGTTTCTGGAGGCATTCTTCTTTATATATTTGGCCGTTGAAGGTGCCGGTCGTTATGTATGACTTTCTGAGTTAGCCGTACCCATAGATCGCCTGCCACACCAAATACTTCTTGACAAATATGTCGACCTTCTTCTTCCGGAACTTCTCCGTCCGCTTGATGTACGTCTCGTCGTCCATTACGATGCATTTCGGTTACACCAACGACTCGCGGTACAGCTTCTTGGCGCGGGATTTGACCACCATATTCTGTTTATCGATCCGGTTAGGCGTCTTCCTTATCTTCATTATTATTATCATTATTTGCTCGACGAACCAGACGAAAGAATTGACCTTCTTGATCACGTCCCGAATCGAAAGGTTCGGATTGCGCATGAAGCAATCCCTCATCTTCCTTGCCTTCACCTGGTTGGTGATCTTTGCTTTTCTTGCGCTGCCACTTCGCCGCTCGGTCGTCTGGATCTTGTTGAACAATTCTACCATACGGGACACGGTCGAATGGTCGATTCCCAATCGGTTCGCGATCTACCTGTGGGACTGGCCTGGATTTTCCACGACCGCGCATAATTTTTTGTCTAAGCACTTTGTTTGGAAACCATCTCAATAATTACTTGACAGGTCAGGACGAAATTTTGCACATGTAAAAATTACACTCTAAACTTCTTGTTTTTTTTCGGAAACTCTTTGCAGCACGCGGGAATTGTTGTAGGGCGGGCTCAAAGCTACATATTGTATAATCATAATTAGTTCAGACATGCGATACAATTATTCAGTATGACTTATATTTGGTCTCCTAGTTTTGTATCTAGCAAAGCTTACTGCAGGATGACTTAAGCGGCCCATACATCTACAATATTATTGCACAACAAAGGTGGTTGTGAAATAATATTGAGGGTGTGTTTCAGATATTGAAATGTTGTACAATATATTGTATGATATCAAAAAATTTAGATATTTATTGTGCAACGCTTACAATATTGCATAATCTATGTGTGACGTTGAGCAACATGGTGACAGTTAATGTCAAAGCTCATGTTTACATTTACATCGTCTCGGGTGTAAAGTGAGGGTCATCCTCACTTCCTCATCGTTCACTTCCGGCATTATGGAATATATAGTGTAAGGTTCCAACGAGTACTTGCGATGAAATATTGAACGTCAGTAGCCAGCCTTGCACAATATTCAGGACCGACTTCAATATCACCCCCAAATGTTTCAATTTCATTGCACAAATATGACTGTGACGCCATAATATTGTACGTCTGTGGACAACCTTCAATAATAATGTCTATAAATTCGTACAATAGTATTGTGCGTGTATGGGGCGCTTTAAACTGGTTTTAATATATATTTTGAATAACACTCGAGTTGAACTCTACCTTTTTGTGGTTAGCAAAAATATGTATGAGGAAAATTAATGGTATTGTTATGACAGATTGTTAACGGTTGTCCGACGAACTGCCATGGAGCGATGCTGATACTACTTTAATGCGCAGGGTGGTATAGAGTGGACAGTGGCGTGGTTTGCCCCCTCAACAAAACTAGTTTCACCCACAATTTAATCAATTTTTACCCATGCAATAAAAAATTTGTACACAAAAGAAAGAGTTGCATTTTTTTTGCCAACAATCTTCAGTAGCATCTCTTGAAATTATCTTTGGGTTTGGCATTCGTTTGAATCGAGGACGTCGAGTCTTTATTTTTCATCACGAAGACGCGCGTCGCAAAATTAATGGAAATAGTGTTCCAACTGGTTACACACCATCCCCTATTCTCCAGACTTGGGTTTCTCGGATTACTGTTTGTTCTTTTATTTGAAGAAATAGCTGCCGGGAAAAATATCTTGTTCAAATGAGGAGGTGGATGGTGGAAGAGGAAAGGATGTTTAAAATTAAAAAAATTAAACAAACTATAGCATTTCTCATTCATTGACAGATAGGTTGATAACCTATGTGTTCACATAAATCAGGCATATTCATCAATTGTCATCGTATTTGAGAGAAAAATCATTTGTAATTCACGTAGTCTGTACACTATTGGAAGAAACCCAAAGAAAGATATTGAGGAGGAAAGCGCTTGTGGAGACAAGCGGGAGCGAGTACAGGTCGCCCTTCAATAGTCTGGAATGACACGTTAAATCTAAATTGGACAGCTCAGATTTTTAATAAATGTATTTAGCTTGAATATTATAGCAAACGACGGTAAAATTACAGTCCGGGAAGTCTTTATGAAAATGGGTAATCGTGTAAGAAAGAAAACGCTGCGATATTTTAATCACGGAAGAGTAAAAATTCGTGCCATTGTAGTGCTAAATAATGGTAGAAAAAAGAACAAACTAGTCGTTCGCGATCACCATTGTATATAGTGCGCGTTGAATTATTTTTCTTTTCCTCCTATTTAACACTTTTGAATGACGTTTAAACGTGACATAATGTCACCATTGGTCGTTCTGTGTTTCTGAATTTGCCTCTTCCTGCTGTGATTTCTCGTCTGAGTTACTATGCCAAACATGGGTAGGAAATAAAAATTTCAAGAATTTCATAATTACACAATTTGGGTCAGTCCTTCCATCTGCATTATGAGTCTCTCCCTACCGACTCACCCACCCGCAAGAATAGAAAAACAACGCTCCGACTGCTGCGGGAAGATCCACCAATCTGTGCCATTATATCCTGTAATTAGGAAGCTGTGATACGAGGGAAGATCGTCGTCTCGAAAGACAACATCAACACACCCCGCAAGAAACGACGATTCATTGCACCCTCGGATAACGACAATGACATAAAAACATTCTGAAATGATGAGAATGTATCAAAGGTTCATACAAAGGGCGACGGTTGAGCCGTAATTTCTTGCTCTAGGTCGCGCGCGATGATCCTAGACCGCATAAACTATGGATTAAAGGCGCAAGAACTTTTGGATCGTACACACCATCAACAAAAACTCTCAAGATTGATCATTAGTTGTGGGAATGATTGACAACAGGAAATGAGTTTTATCATAGGCGCTACAGTCGGGTGAAGATGGGATTATGAAGTTATTAACCTACCTTCCGCTCCCTTTCCCATCCCTAATCGTTCTCGGGGGGATACAAGAGCAACACCACAAACGGCGATTATCGAAGCTCGTCGCTCGTTACATGCCTGAACCGACAGTTCCGAAGTACTGCGGTCAACAACAGAAATTTCGATTTCAATTCTACCTGACACCAAGCGCGAACGAACGAGTTCCATCCGTCATGGTCGATTATATCACACCCCGGGCACAGACAAATCGGCCCGTATTAATCAGGTTGTGGTTTATGGATGATGTATTTATTGCGGGTTGTTGGACTGGTTTTCGGCGAGTAGTGACACACATGTTTCCTTGTTTCTTGCTTTGCGAAATGTGAAAGTCACGTCGGGAACGGGAAAATGGCGAGGAAGAGGAAGCCACTTTCGGCCAAGGTGAGATCCACGCTGACCGGACACAGCGGGCAGCCGTTGACGGGTCGATCATTAAACGTGTTCACGGGGACAGGTCTTGTTCGAACAAAACTTTTCGCTGTTCAACCAGTACTGGCTGTGGTAATTAGATGGCTCTGCTTGTAATGAGCACTTTGTGGGTTTTAGCGGTGGTTATTAGCATTCAAATGACACACACAACAAGAGGTTGTCTTACATGGTTTCTATGGGCATATTGGTAGTGAACGAATATCTCCTCGAACCCGGTGGCCGGTGCTTTGCTTATGAGATGATTATAGTGCACACCCCACAGTTTATTGCCTATCGAAGAACCAAGGAAGATCGCCGCTGGAGGCCACAGGCTTGTTTGAACTGAACGGTCGAAGATTGTCATCTAATATTATAATGAGTGTTGGATTAGGTGCACTGTGCAAACGAATCACTGTTATGAGCGAACGGTGTTAGACTGTTGCTTCATATCACAAGTGTTATCGTAATTGTTGGGAAAAGGGATTGGAGTTTATTTCCTCGTCGTGTTTCATTAATCATTTCGTACCTTAAACGAGAATGGATATGAAATGAACGATATACACTGTCTGGCCTTTTAAAGGGCGCCAAATGGAAATCTCAACTTCGGTGCAAATTGTATATGGGTTTTTCATATAGTGATAATCCGCATCTCTAGTGAGCAATAGACAAATATGTAATAGAATATATAGAGGATGGTGTTCAAGACACGACTGCATTTTGACTTGGGACTATGAAAATATTCAATTCGATTCGATCGTTAATATTCACGAGCTCATGAATTGATTTGACGAATGGGAATGTTTCATTCATACGAATCTTTCTCACTATATCCCTTCCATTCGAATGGATAACCGCTTCTTCATTCAAACCGTTTATCATGCTGTACTTGGAGATTTACTTTGTCCCTATCACTTGAAGTAGTGACCAGGACTCAATTGACATTCGAGTTTGTTTTCATAGAGAAACAGAGCAACTGCAAGTTTGGGAGAAACAAGAGGTTTATCAAAAGTGTTTTTTTTTTACGTAGGACTACGTCTTTCATTTTTATACTGGCGTGTAAGTTCAAAGTTTCGAAAACGAAAGCGTTACGCCGGAGAACGAGATTTTGAGCGTTAATAGCTCCTAAACAACTGAACTAAATGGTATGATAAACACTCCATTCGAAAGATAAAATGTCTACGCGTTATATGCTTTTTACTTTTTGATCCAAAAATTTGTTTCAATAGTCCTAAAATTGCTTTCAAAACAGGCTATTGAAATCACATCAATTGGTATATAAGCAAGTGCCGCTCGGAAATCCACTCAGTTACGATTGCGCAACGATTGTGGTACGATCGTTAGAATGGATGGATGTTTTCCTAACACAGACTTCAAAACCATGGAGCCTGTGGAAATCGGCATTGCAAATTAGATGCAAGCTGCAGGTGCTTTTGTACTCGCTTGCGTTTCTTCAAATTGGAATGTTTCCCTAAAACAGATTTCTGAACCATGGAGCCTGAGGAAATCAACATTGCAAAATTGATGCAAGCTGCGGGTACTTTTATACTCGCTTTCGTTTCTAGAAATCGGAATGTTTCTCTAACACAGACTTCTAAACCATGGAGCCTGAGAAAATCAACATTGCAAAATTGATGCAAGCTGCGGGTACTTTTATACTCGCTTTCGTTTCTAGAAATCGGAATGTTTCTCTAACACAGATTTCTAAACCATGGAGCCTGTAGAAATCAGCATAGAAATTTAGATGCAAGCAGTGGGAACTTTCGTACTCGTTTGCGTTTTTGCAAGTTGGAATGTTTCCCTAACACAGACTTCAAAACCATGAAGCCTGGGAAAAGATGCAAACTACGATTACTTTTGTACTCGCTTGCATTTTTTCAAATCGAAATGTGTTTTCCCAATGCAGAATCCGAAACCAAGAAGTTGGGAAAATCGGCATTGCAGATACATTCAAGTCGGCAATACTTTTATACCCCCAAACATTTTTATAGTCCAGAATTCGTTTTGCTATCACGGTCTACAAAAGCGGGTACGAATGCAACGCTTTGGCTCGATTATTCAAGACTGCATTGGAAGATATCCCTTCATGTCGCCAGCTCACTGAACTTCTACGCATACCGTTTGATGATTAGGCAACATGTTGATAACTATTTGCTGCGATAAATACTACCATAATGCATGAATTGACTTAAATTGAGATTTGTTTGCAATTGAATTCGTGAATAGTTTCATTCATTCACTATTTTAATCAATAATTTAATCAATACACAAAAGATAGCACTGCGCATCGGCGATATCGTACCCAATGAGGATCATCCGAGGTGGGATTATTGCTAATTAAAGAAATACAATTGATTATTAAGCCAACGGCAGTCCTACGTCAACTTTGCGGTTATATCATAGGTATAACCCATCCATAGTTTTTGTTTCTTTCTTTTTCTTCTCGCTGTGAGAGTGTGACGTTAAAACATAAGTACAAAGGCGAGAGAAAATGCTTTTCTATCGTCTGATCTGTTTTCGATATGACATTTTTTTTCTGAAAGATTGTTAATGCCCTGTCCACCGTGCTTCATTGCGGAATACACGAAATGAAAAGGAATAACTTCTCGTTTGAGAATGAACTTTTTCGAATCGCAATTGGAGATGGGGTAGTCTTTGTCATTTTGACAATTTTTTCGGTGGAGTTTAATTTTTTATCACATTGTTCATCAGTTTGAATATTATTTTAGAATGCCTCGAAACTTTAGAGTTGGAGAAATTTTTTCCCGAAAAGTCCCGAAAAGGGCCGATGATTTGCATGATTCCCTAGAAGCAGCTGTAGATTGTTGACCCAACTCACTTTCCCTTGCGTGAACAATACAAAAGTGATAATTTATCGAATTCCTCTCTTGCAACATAAGTTGTAACCCGTAGAATCATCAACAACTCCTAAGACGAGTTGGCTTGAAATTCGTCAGAAAGAAAATAGTCAGAAGTACAACTAGAAATTACAGGCAAACCTTTTTTTTGTGCGGGGGATAGGGACCACACAAAAAAGTCGCATAAAAAAAATCGTGCAAAACTTCACCAGCAGTTTTAAAAAATCGTGTTCGGTGCACATTTTGAAAAAAACTTTTTTTTGTGCGGTAGATAGGGACCGCATAAAAAAAGTTCCTCCCAAGAAAATAACTCAAATCCACGCCATTCACCGTTTAATTTCCTTTTGTTTCCCTGCTTTGCGATGGGACACTTTGCATTTTCGGTTGCGCGTGGCTGTTTTGTGCTTTTAGTTGCATGTCGAAACGTGTTGCTGTTAGAAATCATGTCATGCAAAAACTTAGAAAAACTTAGAGCATTTGACGAGAGGAGGGGAATGATTTCAGAAGTGGATAATTGAGACGCAAATATGCTTTTTTTCGCACTGAAATGCATATAAACCATCGAAAAAAACTAAATGGACGATAACTTCGTCAAATATGCTTCTTTTCATACACCGCACAAAAAAAAACGCACAAGAACAGAAAATCGCACAAAAAAATCGCACAAAAAAAATCGCACGAAAAAAACCGCACAAAAACAGGTTTTATTGTAGTCACATTTTGTAACACATCCGGGAACGAAGCCATATATTTTTAATTTTTACCTTGTAACAGTCAGTCTCAGTGAATACCGCAACGTGTTATGTCACGGTAAGGTAGACAGATAGGAGCCCCGTTCCGTGGCTCGAAAAGTACAGCCCTGTATTCTGGCTACACTCAAAGCTAGATATCACCCAATGTATGATTTCTTTCGTTTTGACAACCGAGAAACGTCTAGGAAAACTGAGAATACGACGGAAAGATCGAGAAGAACTTTGAAGTACAGTAGAATCCCGATTATCAACGAGTTCCATAGTAAATCTAAAGGCCTTCCCGGAATTTGTCAGTGAGTGGTAGGCTAATGCTCCTTTTTATCATGGCTTTCACAGTATCTGACCACTGGTCTACACGACACAGTATTGATGGATAGTTTAATGATTTCTGTATAGATAAAACATTGTGTTCATGCTGAAATATGTTTCTTTTTGTGTTTGCACCTCATTAATAGTCTTTTATTATTTTCGTTATTCGCGGTGACCTTGCCTGACAGTTCCGCAGATAATTGGGGTTCTAGTGTTGTTTACAAAAGTGATGGTTTTGTCGTTTATTTTGGATTTCAGCCGATGATTCCCTCAAAAAAGTTGTAAACTTCTCCTCGAATGCTAAATTGTAACTTTCACTAATTTGCTTCTGATATCTCATAAAACGATTTCACTTTATGTCTATTACAGCAGATCACCCTGTTCACGATTTGACACTTGTTCCCAACTGTTTTATGAGTTTTCTTGAGGCTCCGATCAACGATCAACGTTTTCGCTTGATCTTTCGCTCGATTCGTTGACTTGTTATTTGTGACGCGAAATTTCGAAATTTGGCCACTTTCAGCGATTCTGACATGTCAGTGTGGGGACAATATAGATTTCATCATGCTCCGGAGACCCAGATGATCTTGTTGAAGGTGTACGACAAGAACCGGAAAAATATTCGTAAATGTAAGCAAATGTCTTCTGGTTACCCTTGTTATTGTGCAATTCACAAAGTGATCTCCAAGTTCGCGGAGAACTGAATTCTATTGAAGAAAGGAAACCCCAGATCCCGTTTCTGAAAAAAGCATGCTCAACAATGTTTCTAATTTCGAATAAATGGTATTTTACTTTTGTTTCGATAACTGAACATAAATGGTGTCTCCAACCAAAGATAAAAGATATACAGGTATTTCTAAATATCTGTAGAGATACCTGCATATCTGGCATCCTTGTCCTGACGCAAAAAAAAAGTCCGAATAATTGGAAGTCACCTCATTGCAAAATACGTTGAATTGCAGAATGCAGAATTGCGTTTCGTTCATATAATTCTGATTTGATCGGATTTCAGGATACAGCAGAATTGTCTTTATTGACGTCTGAACCCTCTGTAAAGATTCCAGTGCACCATACGACAATAAAGGGTGGAACGGTGAAAAATTGATCGATCTTGCCGTAATTTTTTTTCATAGTGATTGAAAAAATAGAAAACCCGACATTTTGAAGGTGTGTACGTACGAAATGTGTTGTGTATGAGGAACGTCTGATGCCTGCAAGGAAGCTAAAATCAGGAGAAATCCGAAACACGGTTATCACTGCTGGCGTTTTCAAACGTAATTCTTATTCAGAAAAAGTAATCAACGTTCTTGATTACATACTTGATTCGTCAGATACACAGTAGTTTAGCGCTGTTTTTGCTAGAGCTCCCTTCTTGTCACTACGAAAAAAATGGCGCAAGAATGGTTTTTCGCCAACAGCGCGAAAATGAGATACAGTTTGGAGCAATATGACATTCAGTAACAAATTGATACAACAGCTGTTAAAAATCTAATGAAAAGTGTGAACTTGAAGCTCGACAGTTCGCATTCGAAAACCGGAAGCCCAACCAAACAAAAATAATTAACCATATTAGACCATTTTGACCGTTCCACCCTCATATATGTATAATTTGATAAACTTGTTTGTTTCTCGGTCTCGATCCAGTTAGAAGCTGTTATTTCAACGCTTGTTGGTGGCTTTGCATGTCAAACTCACAAACCCATGTTCCATCACCAATTTTTTTTTCCAATTCATTGATTTGTATCAATCGCATAAGCTTTGTGGAGCCGCTAATTCAATTCTATCAGATTGATTGAAACTACTCGAATGGGCTTTATTCATTATCATGGTCAAAGAATTTCCTCTGATTTATTCCACCATAATGGATTATTCCGGATCGTCTTTCCGGAAAAAGTAGTATTAAAAGAGGCGTAAGAGAGCAAAGCAGTCGCACTTACCACTACACCACCGGCGTACAGTGGTCCCTCAGAAATTCTAGGTGGCATTAAATAGAAAAATGAATGGAAATGCCTTGAAATTTGGTGTACGTGGGTTTTCGAAGGTGCTGAATCTATGCTTAAGTCATTTTGGTTATGAGCCCCAAAGCAAGGGCCGGGGGAGGGGGTAAAATTTGAAATTTTAGGAAAACACGTGTGGGGTGTCTAAAAATATTTTTCAAACATCCTTAACACGTTTCCAATATTAATTTTACCCAATAGCACTCCGACGGAGCACACTGCCGTAGTGAAAGGATTAAGGATGAGACAAATAAATGTGAAGTGAAAGACGCATGCACAAAGCAGAATAGATATTTTATTTATTGAGCATGACGAAATTAGGGATGGGTTATGTTTGTGATATAACCGCAAGGTAACCGTAGGACTATCGTTGGGTTAGTGATCATTTGTTTGATGCAGCATCTGAATCAATTCTCAATGAATGAATGAATGGATATTTTGAAGATTGCAGATTCTTGTAAGCGGGAATTGAGACCTTCAAGTATAAGTATGGAATTATCATTTATACGAAGAATTAAGACGCCCCGAAAAGGATTGATGAGTTTACGTGGCTTTGTAGAAGTACAGGGTGGGTCATTAAAGTGGAAGCATCTGGAAACCCCATAACTTTTGACAGAGATGTCAGATTAACAAATGTCATATCGCGTTGGAAGCGTCATTTCAGTACAATTTTAACCATGGAACAATACACAACTAAACAACGCGCTGAAATTGTTCAGCTGTACATTCAAAATAACTTCTCAATTGTGTTAACTAAACGTGCGTTAACTAAAAATAAAAATAAAGTTAAAACATCGCCTGGAGACAACACTATACGTCGATTATATGCCAAATTTATATCGTCTGGTAGTGTTGGTAATGCCAGTCATCTGTCCAGACAACGACCAAGACGTTTCGACGAGAATATTGATGCCGTTCGAGCCAGTGTTGCAGAGACTCCATCGACATCAGGTCGCCATCGTTCGCAAGAGTTAGGCATCGCTCGAACCACTCTCCGACGCATAATGAATTGGACAATTACTGGTTCCAACAGGACGGCGCTACATGCCATACAGCGGCTGCCACGACCAAATTATTGCGCGAAATGTTCCCCGGAAGATTAATATCGAAAAACGGCGATTATGACTGGCCACCGAGATCACCTGATTTGACGCCTCCTGACATTTTTATGTGGATATTTAAAATCCAAGGTATACACTGGTAAACTAAGGACCCTGGCTGCGCTGAAAGACAATATCCGACAAGAAATTGCTGCCATATCGGCCGAAACATTGGGCAAAGTGATGGAAAATGCCGAAAAAAGGGCACATTTTGCGGTCAAGGCCAGAGGCGGTCAAGGCCAGAGGCGGTCATTTACGAGATATCATAATCAAAAAGTAGTTAGAACAAATCTCCTTGGACCAAAATAAATGAATTTCAAAAAAAAAAATTATAAATTCCACTTCTTTACTTTGCTATTGCAAGAACAAATCCTTCCACTTTAAATGGCCCACCCTGTAGCTGAAGATGAATACAAAAAAAAACATGATACTCGTGTCCTGATTGCCAGTTTTTAGTTCTTTTTCTAGACACTCGCTGCCAACACGATTCTATACATGTTCCACTACCATCATTATCTACCTTTGATAATGCATAATATAATATTAACAATGTATACGTGCGATACACAAAATGATGTACATTTCTCTTCTGCCCGTCAGTGCCCAGAATGCTTCTAAGGGGAAAAACAGGAAGTTGTTTATATGTGGTATAACAGCAAGGTTGACGTAGTACCATAGTTAGTTTAGTGATCATTTGTTTGAAGTTGAAACTGAATCAATTCTCAATTAATTAATTATTGATTATTTCGGGGGATTCGAAACGAGAGCGTCACGTTGGAAGCACTAGGTTTTGAGTTTCAATACCTCCTTGTCGACTGAATGAAGTGACATGATTATCACTTCATTCGAAAGATAAAATGTCCATGAGTTATATGCCTTGCAAGAAAACTACTGATAGAGTCGAATGAACTGAAGAAGTTTCAAATCTCTATAACTTAAGACGACAACAACAAATCATTGAAATCACAAAAATTGTACAACTTGTATGTAGCGAAGGCAAATTATCCAGCAAAAGAATTAATCATGCAAAATGGATGCAAAATTTATTTCTCCGCTTTTCTATGTTTGCCCTAATAAAGAATGCATTGCTTGTCACTAATTCTCAAACAGCTTGCAGTATTATGTATATTTTTTATTTTTTTTCTTTCGCTTCAACACAATTCTAAGTTCTAAGCAGAACTGGTAGATTATTTGTCAGCAACGATGACATCTTTTCGACACTTGACACTCGTCGGCAATCGATGCTGACTCGATAATCACCTAACGAAAAGAGTTGCATGTGTGTGCGTGTCGCGGTTGTCCTCAATGCCTCAAGTCTTAACGATGCTGGTGCTTTCTTAGTCACTTTCTTCGTGGTACCATTCTTCTCTCCGATGTATCCCCTTTTGGCCTCAGGGGGAATTTTTAATATCTTCTTGTCCGCCGATTTTCTTCGGCCCTCTTGAGCTTCCTCACAGTTCGAAAAATACTGAATATTTTATGCCACCATTACAAAACCAAATGTATTTGGTCGCAGTATTAAATTACGAATGGGAAACCAAGTAAACTCTTTCGCCTTAACGTAATTCAAAGTTATAAAAACAGAACTGGAATATCATTTGTTTTGTTAGCAGATGATGACATCTTTCCGGTTTCTTCTCCTTGACGCTCGACGCCTGTTGGCAATCAATGCTGACTCGATGATCACCAAACGAAAAGGGTTGCGCGCATGTGTGTGTGTGTGTGGCGACTGTCTTCAATGCCTCAAGCCTTTTCATTGCGGGTGCTTTCTTGGTCGCCTTCTTAGTGGTATTCTTCTTTTCTCCGGTGGATTCTCTTTTTTCCTGAGGGCCAAAAGGGTCTTTAGGGTCTTCAGTGAACTCGACACACCAATGAATTTTGTGAAGACAAACAGGCTCTTGGTGACACCGTTCATCAGTGATTTCATGATTAATGAAATCTCTAATCGCTGTTCATTTATAACTGAGTGGATTTCCTTGAGGATTTTCCTCACACTCATTGGTTTAGAAGTCTGTGTTAGGGAAACACACAGATTCCAGCGATCGTACATCAACCGCTACGCAATCATCAGTGAGTGGATTTCCGAGCGGGCACCCGCTTATATACAGATTTGTTTGATTTCAACGGCCTGTTTTAAAAGCAATTCTGCAGGTTTTTACAAAAAAAATTGGATCAATAAGTAACAAGCGTATAACGCGTGGACATTTTATCTTTCGAATGAAGTGTTTATCATACCATTTCGTCCAGTTGTTTAGGAGGTATTAACGCTCAAAATCTTGTTGCTCCGGCGTAATGCTCCCGTTTTCGAAACTTTGAACTTATACCCAGTTTGGAAATTAACTACGTCAAAATTTGCAAACTGGTAGCAAAAGAGATTGGAAAAGATGCGCATGATATTTATAATACTTTTACTACCAACTAATAATTCGTCGGTCGCTGTACAATTATGCCTGGATTTTCGAACAGCTGCCCATAATAATAGATTTATGTTATTTCAGTAGTTTGCTTTTAATGTCGTTCATAAGTTATTGAAACAAGTTTTGAGTCAATAACTGATAAATGTCATTCGTAGACTTCTTTTGAGAGCAGAGATGCCTCAAATGTAATGCTCTAGTTTTCGAAATGTTGAACTTACACCCCAGTACAGTAATGAAAGACAAAAGTCTTACATCAAAAGAGTAAATAATCTGCAAATATAAATGCAGTAGGTTCATTATTAAGTGACGATTTATCAGTTAGACTTAATTTGAATGTACCGAAAATCGTAAAAACATAAGGAATATATTTATTACTACGTGTTAAGCGTTGAGCTTAAAACAGCGTTTTATGCTTCTTGAAGAACGATAAAGTGATTCTTCCTCAAGACAAAGCTGTCGTCAAGAGAAAAAATGACAAAATGCACTTTTATTTGGTGGATTGATTCACATTGGCATTCAGCCACATTTTTCCGGTTGATTAGCATTAAATTTGGCCTGCACTAAGTTAGATCTTCATCGAACGAAGAGTCGCTATTTCAATTTTGCAGTCTTCCATGAATCTCAATAGTACGTGAGTTCCGTCGGAATGACAGGAATACAGTCTCTATTGATAGCAAGCTTTGGTCATCATGTCCCGAAAAGTTCCCCGGGGCTATATTGGCTATCAAACAAGAGACGAAAACTGCACACCACAAGCGAATTCAGTAAGCTTCCTGCATTGCTGCATTTAGAGGGTCAATTACGCAGTGTAACTACGTTAAAGCTCTGACGTCTGATGCCGAACAAGTTTCCGGCAATGATCCAAAACCATTCAATTATGCCCTTCCAGCAAGAGCAACCATAGTGTCACTAAAATGTTGCAAACATTAACTTCGTTACATAAATCCAGTCTTTGCCAGGGCCCAAAACCGACCAACCAGTGCTGGTACCGACATAAACAGGCGGAAATTCGTCCGGAATCACACACGACAAGGTTCATGAAGGAACATTGCGATGGCCGATTTTTTTCCTATGCTGCCCCCTCAATGACGTGAAGAACTTGTGTCCTTGTGTGTGCGATACACACATACACACACACACGTATGCGTTAAAATTGAATTGAAAGAGAAAAGGAACATTCACTTACGTGACAGCAAATCCGGACCCGTCCGGGTGGAGCGATCCAGGAGGGAGCTGCTGGTGGGGGCAAAACGGCAGCACACATATATGAAGCAGGGATTTTTATGTGCTTTATCATCATCATCACATCAAGGTATATCGCGTCGCATCTCGCACGTTTATGTATATGAGTGGATGACAGACGTCGGTTCCACCGGATTGACGGGACCGCGTAACCATAGCGACTGGCTATGTGAGGGAAGATGCTGGTTGGCAGTGTATCATTTCACAATTAAATGCTCTTTGTTTCAGACTCGAAGCGTGCGGAGTGCGGGGTGGAGAAATATGGTGATGTGCCTGGTGGTGTTTTATGCTTCTCGGCGACTGTTTCTATTTGCGCTTGTGAGTGTTCCTTCGGAGGATCGTCACCGGTGTTGGTGTTGGTGCAGCAAAAAAGCTCGTTGACGTTTCATTGACCATTTCGGTGAAATTCACAAACAATCAGTAAGTCAATTATCTAATCGAGAGCATCGGGGAAATTCCCACGCTCGGAATTCTTCCCAAGGTTCCCACGATTTCTTCCAAAATCAATCAATTTTCAGTTAAAAAACTCAGAACAAAAAAAAACTTGAAACTAAGTTGATCGAACCTTGTGCGTCTAGTGCGTTTTTGGGGCCTGATGGAAAACTTTTTCAAAAATTAACATATTGTTTTTTGATTGGCTGCCCCCAATGCTGTGCAACATTCCAAGCGCAATCATAAACGCTCATCAGCACGAAACCGGTTCGTGGCATGCAAATTTTGATGCGGTATTTGTTCGCCGTTTTTCCGAATCATCTCCTTTGATAGTTGGTGTGCGAAATTTCGCTTTTTTGTTTCTCCGGTAATTACATGGGCTGGAGATTGCATGCTATCTCGGGCAAGTGGTTTGCATTTTTTGCTTCATCTACTAGTGGAGGTGAGAAGATTAATGTACTAAAGTAGGATAGTGAATAAAAAAACACCTTTGCTGTGACAGTAACGAATTCATTCAATCATTCCCAGCCACCGAAGCCGGTATTTGGCTGGAGCTAGTATTTCATACTTGTAGCTGTGAATTTTCCGCTCTCCACCAAATTAACACCTGCTGCAAGCCGCCACCATTGCTGCGGGGAGGTGCAAATTTCTCACATCCACAGTTGGCAAAGTGCCGTGTGGCACATTTTGTTTCAATTTGATTAATGAGCTCGCACTACGGCGATTACTGTCGCGGATTAAAACTAGCCACAACTTGTAGGTGTGCCCACTCGGCGGAATGAGAGGGTACTTTTTCGGGGTGCTGCTCAATCCATTTTGAATTTTATTCGGTTTGACGCGACGGTGCTAACCCCAAAGGTGGTGGGGAGTTGTTGGAGGGAAACTACAATAAATTGCACATTTAATGACCGACTGTGTAATTATTTTCTAAACTCTGAAAAAGCGGGCGCAAATTAATGGACGGCGTTGCATTCGTACGTTATTATTGGAAAACCATCCGTCGTGGGTGCGTTGGGGTGTACGTGTGAGTACAGGATTTAAGCAAACGCGGGGAAACCTTTGAAAACTAACGAGCGGTGACTGGTCGTTGTCGTGCCGTTAAGTGGTTAACACCGTCAGCTCCCCGCTGTTTGCCGGGTGTGTTTGAATCACGTGATGTATGAGAAGATGCTGGGGTAGTTTAGGTGTGGCGTTGGGAAAGAATTGGAAATATAGCGACAGAATGGCATTATAGTGTACCTAACCACCATGGAAACATTTATTGCACACTGAAACCTCAATATGGCTAATTTAGTTTCATTTGCTTGATTAATTCCCGAGTAATGTAGAAATTTGTGTTTAATTTGTATGGCTGCCCCCCCCCCCCCTTAGAGAGGGGGGAGGGGTCTCAAATTATCACGAAAACCTTCCCCGGCCCCAAAGACCCCTACATACCAATTTTCGTGTTGATCGGTTCAGTAGTTTCCGAGTCCATAAGAATCAGACTGACAGACAGACAGACAGAAATCCATTTTTATATATATAGAAATGCTAGAGCCAATATGAGCGAGCGAAACAGGAGACACATTTAAATGGAAGCATATGAAAGCTTTTCGTATAGTTCGTTTCCGAATACACAGCCCAGACAGAGAAAGATATATTCTCGTTCATGTTCTTCTTTATCCTGTTAGAAAACACTTTCCAACTTCATTTTATGATGAGGTGTACTATTATCACGCTTCTATATAACAGCGCTGGCAGCTATATGGATATGGTCGTGTGAAATGTCTTTGCATTCCAGCCGGCCTTGGTTCAATCCCCATTGACGTTGTATGGACTTTTTTATTGCACAATCCCAAATGAACTGAGAAAAGAAAACAGAAAGAGATGTCTGCTCGCATACATACAAACCATTTTTAAGCTTTTAAAACAGCTCATTATTTGTGCCTTTGACCCTTCAGCACACGAAATGGCATAATTTCTGCCAAAGATGAAATGTTTTCAGCCAACGCTAGTTTGGGTGTAGGGGCGCTGAACTGACTGGGACTGACAGTTACAAAATAAGAAAATGAAAATATATACGGTTTGTTCTCGGATATTTTACGAAATGTGACAACCGTTCTGAATCATATTTCGGACGCTTAAGGCATATGATGCAGAAAACAGATCTATACTTTATGCACAGGTATTATTTGGTTGATGTTTTTAATAAATTAGTTCAATATGCTTTTAAGCTTTCTACTTTGGTACCTATTTGATTGAAAACATAAAAAAAATCATCGAATAAAATGCTTTTCAAATCAAGCGAATAACAATCAAACTTCGGACAGATTGAATTCATATTTCGGAAACTTGATTTTGTAATTCTTTGGACGAAAATTACATTACACTTGATTATATTTTATAGTCAACTGCGAAACACTTACCAAGCAATCACAGTAAACTGTTAACGATGATGAGAACTGATGAAACACGGGAGAAATTTTAAATATTTATAAACGGGTAAATTCTACGTGCTTACGCTAAGGAAACGTCAAACACTAACGATAATGAGTAGTGTTGTAAGATTTCTGTCGATTATGTTATAATTTAAATGTAGTTCTCATGTGAAATGATACTGAAACCAAGGGATTACTCTAAAGAAGCAATTGTGATATCAATTTGATAGTTATATCATCAGTGCATTAAGCATTTCAAGATATTGGAACAAAGTGTCCGAAATATGATTCAGGACGGTACTTTCTAGTAGAATTTCTGACTATTTCCTATTCATACCACCAATATCTTTGGGAAATGGGACCGATACTGATATTGTGCAATCGCTCTTGATGCGGTCTGAATGAAAAGCCCGGCAAGAAAAAATCGGGGCTCAACGTGTTAACTATGTGGATCATCAATTGAATACCTATTTGGTCAACAGGCAACTCACTGTGAGACATAAATCATTGCAGAGCTAAGTCTACACAAGTTGCTCAAGTGTTCCTCAAACAAACAATTTTTTTATTAGTTAATGTTAATGATGTTCGGCTACTCATCCCACATGGTTGTCGAATCGTGTATGCGATGATCTTAAGCTTTGTTTCACCGATAGATCCGCTGAAGATTGCTAGGAACTGCATCGAATCATTAGCCAGTTTGAAAGGTGGTGCTGTATTAGTCATCCGATTATCAGCAGTATTTACAAGGAATAAAACCACTAATAGTCTTGGTTTATTAAATTGGTGGATACCCGATCGAGAAATTTTGCATGATGAAAGAAAAAAAAGATTTCGAATTCTTCTAGCTACTAGAACTACTGTTTGGCGACATGGATTCTTCCCATATTCTTGGGCAGGTCAATACAAACATACTAGGTGTATTTTTGCTATTGTCGAATGATCAAACTATGGGGAAAACTAATCGGTTCATGCCATGTGTCGCGATTACAACTATGTGTTTCATTTGTTTTGCCTTTCTTGTTCCATTTGTCTACATTGCAATAATCATTGCATTACATCTAACGATTTGAAAACTCACTAACAACAAGTTTTCAAATCTTTAGATTTAATAATCTCGCAAATTCATCAAGAAATGGATGAAAAATATAGCAGTCACAATTGCCCGAAATACGCAACCCTACGTCAACAAAAAAATATGTTATACGAATTTGTGAATAGCCATTACACAGTTCTTACAGCTGTATTCATATATCGAACAAAACTTAGAACATTTTATTGACAAAATTTGAACATTTATTGCAAAAAAAAAGTTCTATCCCTCGTCCGAAGAATTACAGTGGTAGACATTCGTTTAGCCGCACCCTATTTTTCCTCAATATTTTCAAAAATAAGTCAATTCTTTGTACAGTCTTGCTCATATAAGACGTTTATTGTTTATTTTCATCGAATTCATCCTAAAAAAAGTATAAATGTACTTTTTGTTTTCTAAGTAATTCAAATATGTGGAATCAGGGTGGACATTTGTTTAGCCGCATCCTAAAATTTCAATAAAAGAAAATTTGTGCGGTAAGTTTCCAGTCCAATCGGTGGCTAATATTTAGTATGTCCACCTCCATTTCGGATCACTTTGAAAACTCGATTTGGCATCGAGTCAGACAGCTTTCAAAGTGTTGCCATATTGATTATAGCCCAACATTCCTGGGAAGCTTGCTGGGGAGACACTGTCAAACTTCCGCCCCAAAAGTTTCGCTCCGATCTCACGACATGCCGTTGACTTAAATTGTACCAATAGCAACTGTAACAGCCCGGACCATCCAAATTGAACTTTTTTCGCCGGAAAATACAAAACTTTCTCCATTCTAGTTTCCATTCCATGTATTGCCGGGCGAAAATGAGATGGTTCTGGTTATGGGTGGCGGTCACTTTCGGCTTCTCTTGAGGTTTCTTCCACATGATGTTTGGTGACTCATTCAAGATGCGCGCAATATGCTTCTTCGTTACTGGAACAACCGATTCTGCCTCAATGTATGAGCAGAACATCGTTTCCTGGTTGCTTCGTGTCTTATTCGACCTTTAAGACGCAAAGTAACTTTGGTGTTCCCATTTGTTGGTCGTTATATCCCCTATTTCTTGCACTATTTAAAGAAATTCCGTACCACTTTCTCAGATAGATCAATTTTATTATTTTCCGCCCCTCTTCCGTCAATAGAATACCTTTCGCCATTCCTTTAAATTCTACGTAAATCACTAATCTGACAAACTTCTTACGTTGCACATCTAATATTTATCTTGTAAATTGAAAATTTACAAGATATTGTAAATTTGGAAAGAACGACGCTTGAATGTTTATATCCACCGATGCCGCCTTGTGTGTGTGTGTGTGATTGTGACGCACGACCTTTCAATAATAGTGACTTAAATATACTATCACTACAGCAAATAAGTATCCCGATAAAAAGAACATTCCTAGTTGTTTTGTAAGTGTTTCAAGTTTTTTTTTCAAGTGCGGCTAAACGAATGTCTATCACTGTACAGGTCTTTCGAAACAATCCACGAATCTTTCTCATTTTTGGTTTCTTTGTAATAACGAAAGTGCTGTTAAACCAGGCCATATGGCACTTATCAGAACAAACGATATTCGGAAGGTTTTTTTTTCTATATTTAGTGACTTTCAGCATTTTTTGGCTGGTTCGTCACTTTTACTTCCATATTTGGAAGAATGTCGGGTGTGAGAATTAAAACTCGTGACCTCTAGCGGGAGAGGTACGGATGTTACCACTACGCCAGATCGCCACCGCCTAATATTCGGAAGGTGCTATAACAGGAAAATATGGCGATTTCAGTAGGACGCCTCATTAAATTGTTTCCAGTTATGTTTGAACGACTTGAGCAGCATGTGCCCGATCGTTGTCGTGTTGCTAAATTACCTTATTGTGATTTTACTCATTTCGAAGCCATTTTTCATCCAACAAACGCATGGGTTGTGTTCGGTAGCGAGTTCCTGAGAAGATCTGCTTTCAACAGTTTATAATATACAACACAACATGAGTTTCTCCATTTCGTCTGGAATCCAGATACCGTGTGGGTTATTTTCAAAGCTACGATACGGGCTCACTTGAATCCTCATTCAAGTACTTGTTACATTTAAGCTTCTTGTCTCTGACACTGAATACGCTTCGTGTCTTCGATACTAAAATCTCTACTTCTGGAGCGTTGAAACAATTCGCGACGAGTTTCCTAATTAGTATCGGTTTCACCATAGGTATCAACAATCACCCGAAGTGCTCCACCCGTTGATTATTTCGAATTGTATCCGAAAAGCAATATTTCCCGCAAATGGCTTTTTGTTGGCTCGAAAGCTTGCATTATTTTCAAGTACTCTGTCTCACATCGTAACGTTTTAGATGCAACATTTTTGACTAAAAATTACTTGCCTGCAATGCTCACTGAAAAGGGCAGGTTTCTGTTTCAAGACCTGATAGATATTTTCATGTTTAAAATCTAATTTGACGAAAACTTATTAGATTCTGATGACATTCTATGATGTAATACAGGGTTGTTCAGATGTTTTTCTCGGTAGAGCTCTTTCCAAGGTCATTAAAGAAAAAAGTGTGTTATTTTTATTAAAATTTAAGTTTGTTCTTCAAAGTGAGTCTATGATTTCATCGATTACGCGGAGTACTTGCAGAGCATCGTGGAACACCAAATGTTCCGCATAGCACGATTGAATAATCCCTGGTGTATAGTTGAAATAGGCAATTTTCAGAATAACCCAATCTATCAACGGCAATTTTTCTGTGGACTACCGGAGTTGGAAAGGTACGCCATTCACTAAAAGATCTATAAAAGTCTACCAAAATTTTCGCAGATCTACAAATTTGTTGAGATTCTCTACAATCTCTACAAACACTCGAGTTCGGAGTGTTGAAGTCCGTCAAAAACTCAAATAAAATCCATTAAAATTTTGCTGAAATTTCTGTCAAATTTTGGACTTTTTTTTAGCTTCTACATAATTTTCCCAATGTTCCTATCGAACACAGCCAATTTATATCCACAAGTAAAATTGTTGAGCTTGTAAATATAAAGACAAGGTATTAATTTTAGCATAAAAAGAATCTGACTTCATGCTGGCATATTGGAATTGGAAGGGAAAAGACTAACGTGGCTTGTACAAAAAACATTAAAAAAAAAATAATAGCAAGAAAGTCTTTGACCATCAAGTATCCCCTCTTGATCCAATGGATCTCGTTGAATCCAATGACCAAAGGCTTTAACAGTTTGGTTGAAGTCGATGAGCAATTCATTGCATTGCGTTAATACGAATCGATTTGGATCATGAATGCTGAAGTTCACAGAACGGTTCGAAGATAATGGAAACAATACTTTCGGAGTGCCTTCGATTTCAAACGTTTCAGGTATTGTAGTCGAACATTGGACCAGTCTAGGGATACCATCTGGTCGGAGTTAAAAATCAGGACATCTGTTACAGCTACGATTATGACCAAACCATTATCATTATGTTGAGATATGAATAAATGAAAACACGTTGCATGTGATTCGCACTTCAAGTGACTAAAATACTCAAATATATTTATTTAATATTTATTTATTTATTTAATTTCGGGCGATCTGTGCGGTGAAAATACGGCGGAGATGATGGCTTCTATTCTGTACAAGTGCAGGAGATTTTTGGATGGGTTCCGAGTCATCAGACATCGTGCGCAATAGTGTTCCTGAGGCAATCCATGGATTTGAGCTTTTGTGATCCATGAAACGTCCAAATCTTCTGAGGGATTTAATCTTTACACCACTTAATTTATCATGGGTTTGGAAGTGGTTTCCAATTGAATATTCCTGCAATGTTTCGGTGTTTGGATTCGAACTCTGAATGAAGACAGATGTAGGATCTCATGGGAGATGCAACCGTCACTCTACACACTTTCAAAATGTTACTCACCAATAAAAAAGGTTTCACTTAAAAACCAAATACAATCAATTACTATTCGTCAGAGAAATAGAATTTATTCTAAAAATCAGGACAAATGCAAGAATATGAAAAATAAATCAGGACCCCCCACATGAATCTCAAATTCAGGACATGTCCTGCTAAATCAGGACAGATGGTATCCCTAGACCAGTCAGGTCCAGATCAGGACTGCCCAATGGCGCACAATTTGATATTGTTGTAACATTAAGTTGTATCAAGGAGAAATTCCGATGAAACTTCAGTTAGAGATTTTTATACTAATTTTAGCAACCTTTTATCATTATAAAGCACCTTTTTGAGTTTCAATGAAAAACAAAAAAAAGATTTAGAAACGTTTACAAGTGAAAATGAGGTTGATAAAAGTTTCAACAAAATTTATACCAAATGTCTTTTACGAAGTATCATTTCAGAATTCAAATTTTGTCGAATATTTTTGGAAAAGTTTAGCAATTTAGCAGAATTCGATATAACTCAACCAAGTTTTATTGTTTTCAAATATTTTCCGTTAAATCGAAAACAAGCGTTATTTTGCCACAAGTACTGTTAAATCTTTTTTCACATTTTAAATAGTTTTTTGCAAACAATTCAATATATCTGAGCGTTTTCTATTATTATAACAAATATTGATGTTTGTAGCCATTCTACATAAAAATATCAGGGGATTTTATCATTTATGCGAAAAATAACTTTTCATTCGATATTTCGCATAGTATCAGCATAATCGAATGTAAAATATAAAATGTGTAGATTCCACAATCGAAAAAATCTGGTATCAGCTGTCACTGACGGTCTGTCTTAGGACCATCAAAAAAGACGATTAGAGGAAAAGTTATTGTTTTGGAAGGAAAACATAAATATCGAACAAAAGAGTCTGTTCCGAGCTCGGGGTAGAATGTTTTCCTAAACACTCCGATTTATGGAACAAGTCGCAAAGTCCTCGAGTGGTACACGCACTTGGAAGATGGATGTTGTGAAAAGTAACGCCAAACTTCTTATAATAGTTTATTATAGATAGATATATATTTAGATAGAGTTTCTTAGCGGAGTTCCAGAGTGATGAGTAGAGATGAGAGTGATTGATTGAAGCTTCCTGGTCCATCATTTTTCCATCCAGTTCTAGTCTTTGACGACTTCCATATATTGTTAAAAAATCTGTCTATTATGTATGTTTACATACATAACACTGTTATATTTCAATCAAACATAATTAAAGAATCAAGTACTCGACAATCCAACAATACAGTAAACAAAATATGCACCAGTATTTTGAATTTTACCGCCATAATACAGACAACAGAAATGCCGACATACAAATAATAACCGTAGCACGCGACTCCCTTCTCATTGTGAATTGTAAACATACTACCAAAATAATTTTGAATCAACAATAAACAAGAAGCTTCAACCCACACGGTTTGTACAACAACCTTCAATGATAAATCAGCGGAAGAAAATAACTAGCTCTAACAATGAAAAGCAGCTTTTCTTCGGATAGTTTTAAGCTTGGATTGTAACTTCAATAAACCAATAAAAAAATAGGAACGAATACTACAGAATCCGTAATCGAGAATGGCCTTATTCAATATTCATTTTCTTTGTTTTGTTTATTTTTATGTACTGGTTCGTCTACACCTAAACTTTGAGCACCAAATTAGCGTTGACAGAAAACATTTCATCTTCGGAAGAACAAATGCTTTTTCGTGTGCTGAAGGGAGAAATGAACAAATAAAAGATTAATCGTTTTGAGTTCAATGCTTCAGTTGAAGGCTTTCGTATAGTCCTAGTGTTGTGAAAAAAAGTTTTAGGAAAAGAGAGAAGCCACAGAAAACCAAATCCATAGACGCTATTCCGATTTAGTTGAAGTCTCGGAACTCAATTGATACAATGTGTATTATATGTATTATGTGCACGAATTTTGGTTTCAGATTGAATTCTCAATTCGCATTCAGACCGGAGGACTTTTTCGTTGAAGGAAACACTTCCAACTTTGATCTCTGTTTGGCTGTGAGGGAGAAGCTTCGAAGAATCACTAAGATTCCGAGATAAAAAAAATAGCCGATGGGTAATTGGAAAATGTGTAATCGGGGAACATGCAATTAGAAGATTTCGAAATCGATTAATCGGGAGAAATATTAAATATCACTATTGGCTCCCAAATATTGGAAGTATGAAAAAAAATAAATATAAAATAAAAATAAATCGAAGGAAAATCGTCATATTCTGCTAGGTTTGCTTTTCCGTTATAAGTCTCCCCAATAGGATAGAAAAAGGACAAAGAAACGTCGATAGCAGCACTTCACTTGTTATTGAAACATGTTTTGAAAGTCATGAGTAAGTTTAACATTCAACACTAATGTTGAAGCCTAAAACTATCCAAAGAAAAGCTTCTTTTCATTGTTAGAGCTAGTTATTTCCTACCGCCGATTTATCATTGAGGGTTGTTGTACAAACCGTGTGGGTTGGAGCTTCTCGTTTATTGTTGATTCAAAATTATTTTGGTAGTATGTTTACAATTCACAATGAGAAGAGAATCGCGTACCACGGTTATTATTTGTTTGTTGGCATTTCTGTTGTCTGTTTGATGGCGGTAAAATTCAAAATACTGGTGCATATTCTGTTCACTGTATTGTTTGATTGTCGAGTACTTCATTCTTCAATTGTGTTTAAAAACAAATAAAGGGAAATATAAAGGTTCAATAAACTATAAAATAATTGTTGTTTATGCAGAATATTCGTACCTTCGTTATGTTGTGTTTAAAATGTGCTGTTCTTGTCATATCCAACATGGATCTCATCAAAACTCATTGCAGTGTTCTACATATCAGTAACTAAGTTCGGAAATAAGGTCTGCATTTGACAGATATCAAGGGATTGAATTATCACACTGCTGAATTCTTAATGATTCGAAAGTTGTTCAAATTTTCTATCGTTGATATTGCAAACGATAGTTAACCAAACCCCAAAAAACATCCTAAAATTAACTCATATCAATAGTCACGATTGAGAATATCCATATGCTGATCTTTATTATTTTTAAATGGGAAAGTAATGTATGTGACGTAGCTTTAATAGATAAAGTATGAACCGACGAAAATTTCTGTATATCAATAAGGTTCAATGCATAGTTAACTTTTAGCACAATACTCGAATAGAAACAAGAAAAAATATAGTCCCCTTTTAATGTGTTGGTAAGTAGGGGATCGAGCTAAATTTTCACTCCGGATTCATGAGTTCATATCATGAATTCATCTCCATGCAGGTTGATCCTTCTTCGTATATTCCCAACCGTGTTTGTTTCCCTGACTACATCAATTCCTCTGTGCATTTTGATCTGTCCATGAAGCAAGATATCCATGGATATTCAGATTACCAACGATCGAGGATCGCTCCAACGATCTTCGATGAAAAGTATGGGGGTATCAATTGTGATAATATGTACTTTACTGATGGGTCCACTATAAACGAGTCCACAGGATTTGGAGTGTTCAACGAATTTTTTAGCACCTCACACAGTCTTCAGAATCCTTGCTCAGTGTATATTGCTGAATTGGCAGCAATACATTGGGCGCTGGACAGCGTCGCCTCACGACCTGTTGAACACTATTACATTGTAACGGATAGTCTTAGCTCTGTCGAAGCTATCCGTTCAGTGAGGCCGGAAAAGCACTCGCCGTACTTCCTTGAGAGAATACGACAAATTTTGAGTGCTTTATCCAGACGCTGTTATGTCATTACCTTTGTTTGGGTCCCTTCACATTGCTTAATTCTGGGTAATGAGAGGGCTGACTCATTAGCAAAGGTAGGTGCAATTGAAGGCGATATTTATCAGCGTCAAATCGCCTTCAATGAATTTTATTCTTTAGTCCGCAAAAATACCATAGTTAACTGGCAACGCAAATGGAACGAAGATGAATTGGGCCGGTGGCTCCACTCGATTATCCCTAAGGTTAGCCTTAAACCATGGTTCTAAAGTCTGGACTTGAGTCGGGACTTTATTCGCACCTTCTCCCGACTCATGTCCAATCACTGTTCGTTAGATGCGCTACTCTTTCGTATTAATCTTGCCGACAACAATCTTTGTGTTTGTGGCCAAGGTTACCACGACATCGAGCACGTTGTTTGGTCGTGCGAGCTGTATCTTGTCGCCAGATCGAATTTAGTAGTCACCCTTCGGGCCCGAGGAAGGCAGCCCATGGTGCCAGTGAGAGATGTGTTGGCTCGGATAGACCTTGATTACATGTCCCAAATATATGTATTCCTTAAAGCTATCGATCTTCGTGTGTGATTGTCCTTATACCCTTAGTTTTTCCTTTTCCTTTTCCTTTGTGAGAGATCGGATCCCTTCTTAAGAATAAGATGAAATGTAAATACATATTAGATATAAGATAGGTTTAAGAATTGAGTGTGATGAGTGTGATTGAGAGTGTGAGTGTGATCATTGTCAACATATCCTCATATCCCCTCCTTTTCCTGAAGAAAATATGTCACCCTTCTAAACTCGAGTTGACCGCGAGTAATCGGTTTCCTATATTATTAACATTAGAATTAAGGAAAAATGTATATATACTAGTAACAATACAGTAAGGAGTTCGGCTCCTTTAAACCTATGTAACTGAGCTTGTAAAAATAAACGATTTAAATAAAAAAATAAAAAAAAATGTGTTGGTAATAAAACTGCAATCCAAATGGGTACCTCGAATAACCCATAGCAATGTAATCGAACCTCGTATTGACTGTCTAGACATGATATCAACCAAAAAAATATTCCTCGCAGATATTGGTAATACAACAAAAACCATAACTATCATCATACCATAATCATGTCGTACAGTTGTCCTGCTCCTAATTAACTTCAAGCGCTGAATTCGTCGAAAATTTCCACCGAAGATTTTCTTCCGGCAGGAATTTTATAATTACACAAACTTACACACTCACACGTACGTACGCACACAGAACTAGTACACCAGTATACTTCAGTTAACAGCAATATCCATTTAGGCTCCTTTCCGGAAGTTCACACCTTTCCTCAGTATTAGCTTTTATTATATTTGAAAATATTGCCTGCGAACAGAATTCAGCTGTTCGAAACTTCTCACAAACAACTCTTTCCTTTCGCTCCCTCTCTCTCCCTTTAGCGTTTGACGTTTAGATGTCAACGGCGACAGGAGCAGCAGCAGCTTCTCGGGACTACTTTCAAAAGGCACATCGAAGTATCACAACTTTTTCTTTTACTCTGTATTATAAATGAACTAATTTTTAACTACGATTGTCGCTGCTGTAAGCGATTCACTAAACTGTTGCGGGTTGCGAAAAACACGGCGGTTACATATGTTGGAGAGAGGAAAGCACTAAGCACTAAGGAAATGGTTTTTTTTTCGATTACGATTCGTAAGGCGATTGCCAGGTGTGGGAGGAAAACGAACCGAGAGTTATCGCACACACAGTGCTTGGAAAGGATAGATACGTGGAGTTAATATCTATTTGTTCCCTTTGATGGAACGACTAATTTGACCTAGCTACGGTTTTGTGATTAATTAATTGCGAGTGTCACTTTTGGAAACATTTACACAGTTGGATTCAGTCACGATTTGATTCACCCTCGATCTAGCGGAGGTTTGCTGGTAAAGATCGAACTGGACGCTGCGGCATTCCACACTTGTTGGCGTTCATCGCGGTTATCCGACCTATCCGATGGCGGTAATTTGATAAAAACAGTCCGATACGGTGCGCTGCTGTGGGTTAATTAGACGCGTGGATCTGAGGCAAGCCTAACGAAAAAGCGTCGCGGACGCCCCGAAATGTGTACACACTCGCGCGTATCTCCCCGAAAAGTTGGGCGGGCGGTAGATGAAATCGGTGGCAGCGGTTTCACACTGGCGGCTAGCTTGCATCCAAAGCATCCACGGCGGCAGCGGTAGCGATTATCACTGACAAACACAAAGTCCAAAAAACACTTGGCAATGGTAGAAATTCGCGCGCGCCTGCCGCAATATCTGCTACTCTACAAGAAGCAACAAGAGGCCACAAGTTGCCTGCCAAAAGCCAAACACAGACACACGAGAGCGAGCGGAAAAAAAACAACGAACGAAGGCCCGTCGTCGTAAAAGGAGAGCGCACTGGAATTGGTCTGCGCAATCGATAGATTGAAACTGGTGGGTTTCAGGTGAAGCTTCAGGGTATTCGGCGCCTGTAAAAATTTTCCCTGCATCCAACATGTGCACATCTACACACAGCTTCATGTGGCCTGTATACAACAGCATAAGCAACAGCAAAACCAGGAGATAAAAACGGCAGCAGTGGCAGTGGCAGTGGTACATGGGGTTCAACCAGCCAAAGCGAAACCGACCCACACACAGGCACACACTCTGACCAGCCTTATGGCTTACGGCTCAGCAACAAAAGCGAGTCAGAATACGCCTCTGGAAACGCCTACTCTCCCCACTCACGGAGAATTTTACAGGCTATGCGATGCTATCTCTCGCTGGGTAAGTATCTACTTCTCACTCTACCGGTCGCACTCGAACGAAGCGGAGTGAGCAGAAGCCATCTCACTCTCGTAGTAATATCCCCACAGCATCGCATCGATGCGACTCGGCTCGGATCACACACACAGTCGGTGCGTTCTATGCTGTGCGGCGACATATCATTCCCTGCTGCTCTATGTACACGCAGGATACGACCGATGCTACCGGCAGACGGTAGAGTCAACTGAGCGAAGGGAAATCGGCCGATGGGAGAGAATGAAATTTACGCAATCTGAGCTGGTGTTGGTGAGTGTCGCAGAAGCTGGTTAGATTTGCCTGATAAGCTTTCATCGGTCATCATAAGCTTATCCGTGATGGAATGACAGAAAAAACTAAATAAAATTTGATCTACAGAGCTGTTAAAATGGCGCTTGTGAAACTACTCTCAAGTATTCTTATTAAGACTGTTTGAGTTTTAATAAATCAGACAATCAAATGAAGCACAGTACAGAAAATAATACAGAAATGGTATCAGAAAAAAAATTTGAGGGGTTGTATCCGAGACACGACCGCTTAGGACATAGGACTACGCAATCTTTTTTTTTTTGACGTAGACCTACGTCTTTCAGGAAGGGTGCCAAATCAGAAAACAGGTCACGTTTTTATGAAATAAAGTTAACGTTAATAACTGTTTTCACTGAGAACGAATTCTCATGATTTGCATACCAATTGAATCGGAATTTCTCTACGATTTGTTTGATATGCTATACATTACAATTGGCTAATCTCTAAACGGTTTAAATTCATGAAAACTGGAAGAACTTTCTTTTTTCCCATACATTTGTTCTGCCGATTTGTGTGCTAACCCTACCCGTATTTCGAATGCTCATAACTCGAACATTTCTTAACAGATCGGAAATATATTTGCATCAAGTGATAGGAAATATTTCTGCGCGTCTATCACAATTAATAAAATTTTATTTTTCATGAGATGAACAATTGAATAACTGTAAAATGTCAAGCGTTATCTTAACGCCCTAACTGCCAAGTTTCGATAGGCCCGATTTACGGTTTCCCCAACACAGACTTCGAAATCGATGTACCGGTGGAAATCCGCTTTGCAAATATACATGTAAGTCGGGGGTATTTTTGATCCCACCCAGCTGTGTTTCCCTAACACGGAATTCAAAATCGCGTGCCTGGGGGAATCCGCTTTGCAAATATACATGCAAGTCGGGGGTAATTTTTAGCGTTGAGTACTTTTGTACTCGCTTTGTACTGGGAAGCTTGGAAAAATCGTCATTTCAGATGCTAAAGGTGAATGAACTTTCGAGGTTCGAGAACTACGTAAACATGAGATGTGTAATAATTCCAGAGGGAAATGTAAAATACAATGATCGTTTGACAATTTTTCCGTTCAAATATTTTGGCACAAGAACATAATCTATTACAAAAATTTCGATGCATTCTAAAATAATATTCAAAGTGGTAAACAAGTGGATTCCATTGTATAATTTCGTAGTTCTACGTCGGAAATATGCGGTCGTGTCCTAGATACAACCCCTTTAAATTTTTTTAACTTGTTGGTTTATCATTTCGGGTATTATTTGCGAATATGTCTAAATCCCATAAATAACTCTTTAGTTAAAAGTTCCGGGGCCCTGAAAAGTGTTAATGGCTTGCGTGATTTGGTGAATCATTTCGAGAAGCAACGATTCTTTCTTGCCTTTGCGAGAACAATAGACTAATTGGTCATATGTGGCTATTCGTTTCTTTATATTAAGCACGCATTGCACTGGGTATTCAACGAGAGGCATCTTTCGTGCTTCGCCATTCAACAAGCATCAAAAACGCGTCTTACAGATGCACACAGTTGCAGCGATAAAAATGAAACATCGCGAGAATGACCGTTTATGAAAAATCGTTTCTTGACTCTCGGTCAAAACCATCAACAAAGCTAGGCACTTGTTGAATCAAAACAGAGCCGATGCGCACGAGAGCAAATACGAATGGCAATTAAACGCTAGCGACAGCTTACTTACTATGCAATGGTGGAGTTTACTTCGCAAATATTCTCTTTTCGCTATCTCCCTTCGTTGTTTCTATTCTAGCGGCTGCATAAGTTGCCCGTTATTGACAGCTCTGTTCGGGAAAGAACACACATGGACAGAACAAATATATGGATAAAAGGGGATTGCTTCCAATTTGCATCAATTTAAACCATATACAGACTATGGGATTGTAATGTATAGCATATCAAACAAATCTTAGAAAGTTTCCGATTCGATTGGTATGCAAATCGTTAGAATCCGTTCGCAGCAAAAATTTTGTTTCATAAAAACGTGACCTGTTTTCTGATTTGGCACCCTTAATGTAAGACGTAGTCCTACGTCGAAACCTTGTTGATATCATCGCGGTAGTTCGGTAGTGCCTGGTGACTATAATGAACTTAGTCAAAACAAAAAACCTGCAGTATTATAGCGATCGATGATTTCGTTGACCTATAACCCTTGATTCTTAAATCATGCTCTAAATATTGTCCGGAAAAATACGTATCGGTTCTAAGAATCAAATCATAATATGGTGCACGTTTTTTTCCATAATATTTAAGCATCTTTCACGCAACTTTAGAATTCCATTCTCTCAAAACTTCTATGTTTTATCTTCAAAAAACTGGACAAACTGCTTTTTTGCTACACAATGAGTTGAAGTTCTTATAGGAATCTTAACAGTTGGTAATCTAAAGATACAATATCTGGTGAGTAAGACCAGTGGGGTCTCAGTAGCACCCTGGAAGCGTTCTGGATTCTAATACGATCAGCTGCGAAAAGTACTTGTTGGAATTCATCGAGACTAGTTGCTTGGTAGAAGCTCATAATACAGATTTTTCCTACATTTTTCCTACGCGCCAATACTATTACTTCTATTCACTTGTTCAAGATTTTTTCAACTCAACATTATTTGAAAGAATTGCCCTTAACAATTCGCTACAAATATATATTTAAGTTGCGTTTATGGAAAAAATCGCTGATTTCCGGTAAAATAAACCCTTTTTTTCCAAAATATATATTTTATTAAGGCGCATATGGCGTTAGCCTGGCGGGGGCCGGGAGTTCAATATTTTGACAACTTTTGTCTTACGACTATGTTAGTAATATGTAATCGATTACTCGCGGTTGGCTCGAGGTTAGTATTACCAAGTTTCTCATAATTGGAATGTTGCAGTCTCCAGTATTCTGTATTTGTGACCGACACGGGATACTTCCTATTGGGGTGCAACTGATCATTAATCAGCGACGCCCCCTAGTCTGCACCTCATATCAATCGTGGTGCATCTCTCTTGACTCGAGGAATCCAGGGTAGAATAGTCACTGGGCGGTACAATCTTCAGTTTGTGTAGAGTTGTCATGTTATAGCTCATGACAACTCTACACAAACTGAAGATTGTACCGCCCAGTGACTACCCTTCTTCCTATGTATTAACACTATGTTGTATTCTTTAATCTGATTGAGTCAAATACTATCGAGTCGTGCAAATGTTTCAACCTTGGATTGCAGAAGGCAAAAGTTGATTTCTTTCGGATTGCGATGCGTCAAATATGTTCGGGTTCCGGAATATGGGTTGAAACGTAGTTCATACATTGTAGCGTTTTTCGTACACATGCTTCACCAGGTGCACATGAACGGTGATGTCAGACATCTGTAGCGAATCTATTAATTCAAGTGTCGAGTGCTGAGGATTGTTCTTGATAAGTGTGAGCATTTGGTTGTCATCAGTAGCAGCATGGACTTTCCTGACAACCCAATAGAAGCGTAATACAAAAATTATCAGATAATATTAAAGAAAAACATCATTGTAAGAAACAGATCTTTAGAGATACGTCCCGTGCGCCCATGGAAGAATTTCTTGTTCGTTTCAATTTTTGGGAAAGCCTTGGGAGTGGTTGAAAAATAGAAAAGAATCAGTTTTGTCATCAAGAACGGAAGCTGAATCGAAACCCGCACTCAAGTCGAGATTTTCAATACTACGAAAATTCCAACAATTATCTTTGGGTGGCTTTATCCTGACGGAATTCAAGATCCTCTATATCCGATTGGAATAAATGGATCGATTCCAGTTTATGTGCGTTTCAGTAATTTGAAAAGATATGAATGTTTGACCGGACAGCACTCTCAGGCAAGTCAGTCTTTTTTATGATGAATACAGAGTATTCAAGGTGTGTGTAAAGTTTAAAAAGCATGTAAATACAAAGCAGATCTCAGTCCTTTTTGATTACAAACATGAATTTTTTGCTTTAAAAAATATTTAATGTGTTCACGTGGACATTATCTAAAGCCCCTCCCACTTCACCGTGGACAAGCGTTTCCGTAACCCCTACTCTCTCTAAAGTTGTCCACGTGGTATGTGGGCAGTCCCTAATTTTGCATCGAATAATGCAAACTCAAAAATTTTACAGTTTAAATAAGGAACCATTTCTTAAGTTAAGAGTAAGGCTTTTATTTTTTTATATCCAACAGTGAACATCTAACATCAACAATACATTATGATATGCAACTCGGAATTTTTGATTGGCTCTTTGTACTACTTTCAGCCGAAATAAGTTTTATATTAATTGAGATTTTGCCATAAAATATTCAGAATGGAGAGACAAATCTACCGTACTAGTGATCAATGATTTTCAAAACATATTCCTTTTGGAGTAGTAGATATGAGCGCCGGACAGAAATTTTCAAACAAATATGCTATCCCAAGAAAATACGTGCCATACAAATAAAACACAAATTTCTGCATTCCTAGAGAATTAATCAATAATATGAAACCAAATTTGACATGTGGAGGTTTTAGGGTGCAATAAATGTTTTACGATGGTTAGACACTCTACCCCCCTCTCTAAGGGGGAGTTGCCATACAAACGAAACACAAATTTCTGCATAACTCGAAAACTAATCAAACAAATGGAGCTGAATTCGGCATGTGAAGGTTCTAGGGGGCACGAAACGTTCCTATGGTAGATATACAATTCTTCCCTCTCTCTGAATGAGAGGGGGCTGCCATAGAAATGGAACATAAATTTCTGCATAACTCGATAACTAATCGAGCACATGAAACCAAGTTTGGCATATGGAAATTTTAGGGAGCAATAAATAATAAATGTTTTTATGGTGGTTTGACACTTCTTTCTCCTCTCGAAAGAGTAGGAGGGGAGGGTGCTGAAAAACTCGAGAACTAATAAAACAAATGGAATTAAACTTAGCATATAGAGGTTTTAGGGATCGATAAACGTTTCTATGGTGGTTGAACACTCCTCCCTCCTCTCTAAGGGGAGACTACCATACAAATGAAACACAAATTTCTGCATAACTCAAAAAATAATCAATCAAATGGATCATATTTTCTGCATCAAACATTTATTCCATGTAACGGAAAAACATGTTATATGTAAGTGGTTGAAAAATCTTGAACGAGAATTGTGTCTGAAAATAACCTGATATTATAATGACGAGTTTTGGTAGAATTACTCGGAGTTTTATAGTAAAAGGTATTTTTAAATGGTATATTAGAACATCAATCAATGAACAGTTCTGCGATTTGACCAATGAAAGTTCGCTAAGTAAAAAAACGTGAATGTGATAACGAAAAATAAATTTTGGGCGAGACGAAGTTTGTCGGGTCAGCTAGTGAATAAATATATTTCAAGGGATAGCTGTGTTAAAAATGAAAATAATATTCTGACTACCCTTCCATGAGGTTCTATCTAGCTGAATAATGATATAATTTGCACTCTCTGAGACTTATGAATCATGGTTTGCTACATTAATTGAATATGAATGATTCGCTTTGCGGAGTCCGTATGATCCTGCTGTTTCATGATGGTTCGACATGTATATGTTGAACCGTCATGATGGTTCGACATGTACATATGGCAAAGAAGAAAATAAACTTAAAAAAGATTGTAATGGGTTGTATCTAGGACACGACCGTAGTTCGAAAACTTATTCAATCCACTTGTATTATTTTAGAATGCATCGAAATTTTTGTAATATCGTTTTAGCTATTTATTTTTTTATTACTTCAATAAACTCGAAAGAGTCGAGTAGAGTCGAAAGCTATCAGCACTTCTCGTTTATTTGAATATCGATCACAAACTATGAACCCTTTTGCTCCTATATTCCGCTTGAAATGTGACCGAACTCCACAACATGCAACATTAAGGTTACCCTGCTGGAATTTGAAGGCATACTTTCATGAAATATATGTTTATCTAAATAAATGCAGTGTATATCTATATTCCGATATTCTGGATAATCTTCCATACCCGCACTAGCACAAAAAATCTCGTATGTTGCTCGTCTTTGTCGTAGCACACTTCGATACAGAGGGCTTCCTCTCCTTGTATCGAGCTGTGTGTGTATGTGTGAGAAATCAGCATTAGGCATGAATGATATCCGCTCGTTTTGTTATGCTAGCTCACTCGCATCTGTGTTTTCATTCTATTCTATTTTTGGTTTCCGCCTCTAGCCCTGAGAAGGGCCCTTGTAGAATGAAACTCTATTCCATACTCCTCCTTCACCCGACAAGAAAACAATCCTCTCCCGCTCGACGCTCCGCGGCAACCATGTTGCTTCGATGCCCACCTAACGATAAGTGGTATGGATTCAAATCGCGGATGGCTTATTTAAATCAAATATGTTGAAAACGGGTATAACGAATGTATCAGTTTCTCGTTATTGACAGCTCTGTTCGGGAAAGCACACAAATCAGCAGAACAAATGTATGGGAAAATAGAAACGCTTATAGTTTTCATGAATTTTAACCATTTACACACCAGGGGATTGTGATGTACAGAATATCAAGCAAATCTTAGGGAATTTCCGATTTGTTTGATTTTAAATCGCCAAAATCTGATCGCAGCCAAAATAGTTATTAACGTTAACTTTATTTCATAAAAACGTGACCTGTTTTCTGATTTGCCACTCTTAGTGAAAGCCGTAGGTTTTTTTTATAATTCAAATGACTTATTTCAAGAAAAAGTGTAACCTTGCAACGTTAAAGTGAAATTTAAGTGTCTTTTATAAGTACAATGTGTTAAAAATCGCGATTTTCGAAGGTTCTGCTTGAATTTTTATCAGGAATTGTTTATATTGATATTGCCGCAAATTAAGAGAGTAAGAAGTTGGTTGTCAATGAACGAATTGTAGAGTGAATGGAGAGCTTTAGCTTGATTGATAGAAACAATCAAGTTTAGTATGAATTTTGGGATAAAATTAATAATTACACATTAAAAATTATTAACTTTCAAATTTTCCACTTCCAGAATGTTATTTAAATCCACTAATTTAGATGTTCCACTACTATATCCTGTACTAAATTTTCTCATCTTTCAAATGACTTTTCAATTTCAAATTTGGGTCAACAGAGTTCGAAACAAACAAAAAGTTCTATAACTCTGTCAACGTTGGAATTCGAACATAAGCGTAGAAATTTTTTTTTTCGTCAAATATAACCGTATAACACCTCCTGAAAGATTCTGGAAGAAAAATGTGTTTTTCATTTGAGAAAGGTGTTTTCTGACTTTAAGGGGATGAATCAAAAATTAAAATTCATATCATAATTGGGACACTTGCCCTTATATAATATATTTGCAATTTATGACATGAAAAAAGTTTATGAACAAAATGCTCTTTATGTCGATACGTCCCTTACACGATGGTCCCCTCGGATATCGAGATATAATTTCAATTATTATTAAATATATGAACATTTATATTACATTCGTCAAAATTTGAGGCAAATCTATTCGTACCACTTTGAAACAGTCGGCATTATTTCCCGCACATGTTGTTAGCATAGGTTTCTCTTCTAAACTCGAACTTTTCTCTTTCTCTCTTCCCATTTTCATCCCGCTCTCAAATTATTACTGCCAAAGCAAGAGCACGCTTTAATGCTTTCCGGGCAGTATTCGCCACAGTCCTTTGCTTCGGCATCGTCCAGCGGTGGAAGCAAATACAGCAGCACAACAGCAGCAATAACAGCAGCCCAGCATAAAGCCATAAGCGCTGAACATCACTTGACTCTTTTTGTCGTCTCCCCAAACGAGATATTGATGTCTCTTTCCCACGCGCTTGTGATGCATTAAATTACCTCCGCCGCACACGAATACACACATACACACCCTTACACCGGTCTTCTTGTGCAAGTCAAGTCATGAAGAAAGCCCGGAAGGGTAAAACCAGTGCCAGCAGCTCCAGCATCAGCGAACCTGCGGGACGGGAGGATGGCAGCCGGTGCGGAGGGGAAATCTTGCGATTTCTGTTTACAACAAAACCTGGAAAAGCGCATCTCTCATCCTCTCTATCTAATCCCGGTTGCTTTCCTTCTCTTTTCGCCGGTTACGCTATGTACTTCTGTTGGGTTCGTTCCAGGGTAAGGCCCGAGTTTGTGTTGGAGAGAGTAACTTGGGACTATGTACAGACGGAGTGCGCTACGATGTGTATCCGTTTTTCTAAGGCCAGCAGCGAATCCGTCGGGGGAAGAAACAGCTAGGAGGGAAAATTTACAACCACCCCGCCTGGAGCGAACCCCAAGATTTCGATATCGCTAGGGGTTGGATTTTTGCGCATTCGGTCTCTTTCTTCGGCTGTTTCGTTCTTTCCCTTAGCACAAACACATGTACACAGGGTGGGGGTGAAACTGTTACCATTTGCCTTCACGATCTGCCACTGCTGGGCTGCTGGATTCGTTGGGGGTTGATGCTGGTACGGGTGCTGAGTGTGTAGCGGGATAAATTCATATTTTTCCGCTACTAACATAGATACATCCTAGATTCTTCTTGTTGTACGAAATATCTCATTGCACATCGGTAGACGACCGGAGCTATAATGGCGCCAGCGTGCTGATATAACAGTGATTTATTGTGTTTTCTATTTTGCCATATTAGGCATTATGATTTGATTGCGCTTCTAACCAGAATATGTGTGATAGAATCTCAGGCATAATATGTTTTTTCGAGTATTCATAAAAGCTCAAATCATCTGTCAGACATCATAGTCCTATGCAGGTGGCCCGATGTTGTATTCTTCATTAATTGAAAGTGAACATTGAGTTGTGAAACTTATGAAGAAACTAACTGACCCGGCAAACGTTGTTATGCCATACAAATTATTTCTAGAGAATATTTTGGGTGTTAAATAAAACATAACTAATATATTTTAAGCGTGTTTGAATGTTTTAACGATCTATAAAATTGTTCGAATGTCGATAGAAGGAACGAATTTCCGATTTAGCGAAACTAAGCTGAGGAAAACTAATCCAAAGCAGCGTCAAACCACAACTCAAAAGAAGTCCAGTGTGCGCGAAGGAGATCTGGTGTCAAGAAACGAGAAACTTCATAACTCCAAAAACCCAGGTAATCTGAAGTCTTCAGAGTCCAGTGACTCCATACTTGAGGAGCCACAAAATGCTCGAAAAGTCATCAGCAGGGTTTCTGGTAAATCGAAGTTTCCTCGAGAAGTTTCTCCGAAAAACAAGGAACTTGACAATCTGACTGTTCCTGGCCCAAGCGGTTCAAACTTAAATGCAATCGCAAAAAGGATAGGAACTCCAACTACGTCAAGTGAAAAAGGTGAGTTTCTTCAAACCCCCCATCACGCCAGATCCAAAACGAGCATGGACACTGGAACAAGCAAAGAACCTGACCAAAATTTCAACAAAACAGATGGGGCTCCGATTCTCCCAAATAAACCCCCAGATCGGTCAACCCAACCTAATGCAGAACACTAAAGTTTTGCAAATAAACCTTCATCACGCTAAAGCAGCGTCGAGCGTGTTATCCAGAAGGTTTACAAAAGACGCTGTGGATCTAGCTCTTATCCAAGAGCCTTGGGTTCACCAAGGAAGAATACTAGGTATTCAAACAGGTTCATGTAAGTTGTTCTACGATGACAAGTATGACTCCCCAAGAGCTGCTGTCTTAGTAAATGCAAACATTAAATGCTTTCCTATTACAAAGTTCATTCAAAGGGGCATCGTTGCAATCAGAGTGGAAGTACCAACCGCCAAAGGAAGATCCGACATCGTAATTGCGTCGGCTTACTTTCCTGGCGACGTTCCTGAGGTTCCCCCACGAGAGGTAGCGGCGTTTGTTAACTACTGTAGGGAAATCAACAAGGACTTCATCATCGGATGTGATGCCAACGCTCATCACACAATGTGGGCAAGTACCGACATTAACTACCGAGGTCAAACAACATAGATATTGCTAACAAAGGAAAAAAAAACCAATATTCATAAACGTAATCAGACAAGAAGTCTTATACCTAACGCTGTGTAGCCCGGTTATTCGTCTTTGTCTGATCATAGACACATTATTTTTGAATGGGATGGTGGCATGACAGTTCAGCGGGAATCGAGTCAAAAACTCTAAACTCAAAAATACGGTCGATTCAGCAGCTTGAATCAGCCTCAAAAGAATTAAACGAAACGATAGTCTCTGTCTACAACAACAATTGCCCACTAAGAAAAGTTTCTTCGACAAGAAACGCTCCTTGGTGGAATAAATGACTTGAACAGCTTCGCAAAACAGCGCGGAAACTGTTCAACAGAGCAAAAATTACTTCGGACTGGTCTCAATATAAAACGGCTCTAAATGAGTACAGCAGAGAACTGAGACGATCCAAACGAAATCCTGGGTATATAACTGCGAAAGCATTGAAAGTACTCCAACCGTTGCTAGACTCAATAAGACTCTGGCAAAAGACCACTCAAACGGGCTAGATTCCCTTAAAAAGGACGACGGTTCGTTTACAAAAACTCCCTCAGAAGTATTAAACTTACTGATGAAGACTCACTTTCCGGGATCTACATCTGTCCACTCGAATACAAATCCTGGCTATAATGGCGACAAAAAAAGGCTCTCGATGGCACCCCACAAGACCTGAAAGTGCAAAGGATGTCGCTAACATAGTTGCTGGGTTAGTCTTCATGAGAGCCAGAGTAGTTAACGCGGTGAGATCCTTTCTACCTTACAAATCTGCATGTGCAGATGGAATTTTTCCAGCCCTGATTCAAAATGGAGAATCAAAACTAATTCCACCTCTAATCGAGATTTTTGAGGCAAGCCTGATACTAGAGCACATTCCTTCGATATGGAGACTTGTTAAAGTAGTTTTCATTCTAAAATCGGGGAATCGTGACAAATCACTCCCAAAGGCATTCAGACCAATTAATTTATCATCAATAGTGCTGAACACTATGGAAAAAGTATTGTATGAATACATAAAGTCTGTATTTATGTCCAAATGCCCATTATCTAAATACCAGTTTGCCTATCAATCAGGCAAATCCACAGTAACAGCGCTACACATGCTTGTAACAATAATTGAAATTTCTCTCTTGTCAAAAGAAACCGCTCTATGCGCGTTTCTTGACATCGAAGGTGCCTTTGATAATGCTTCTTATCTATCAATGGCACAAGCGATGAGAAAAAGACGCTTCGGTAACTGCATAGTCAAATGGATCCAGGGCATGCTCACACATAGACGAAACACCTCGGAGCTGGGCGGGTCGTCAACATATGTGATTGCAACGAAAGGTTGCCCACAAGGTTGGTCACTTGTAGTTGACGACCTTCTAATAAGTTCAGAGGTAAAAGGATTTGAAGTTGTGGGCTTTGCCGATGATCTTGTCATAATGGTACGAGGCAAGTTTGACGACGTGTTATCGAGCAGAATGCAGATGGCCTTAAACTTTACACAATCTTGGTGTATCACAGAAGGTATGAGCATAAATCCGTCAAAAACAACAATTATTCCATTCACCAAAAAGAAAAAAACTGCATCTGCAGTCTCTGCATCTTGGGGGAGAGGAAATAAAAACCAGCGCTTAAGTGAAATATCTAGGTGTAATCTTAACACCTAGATATTTCACTGAAGAAAAAAAATAGAAATTAAACTGGAACGCACACTTAGGTTCAATAATCAGCAAGGCCAACTCAGCTCTATGGGCATGCTCTAAAATGATAGGAAGAACATGGGGCCTTAAACCAAAAATGGTATTGTGGGTCTACACTGCCAT